>NC_091005.1:17064500-17393500 GCF_041146395.1 Eulemur rufifrons
TGTGTTTAAATGAGCACTTTCGATCATTTCTGGGTAAATACCACTTTAAGAACAGAGTTTGTTTACATCATAAAAACCTGATAAAAAGAAACAACCATAGTTAATTTTTATATTTAGAATCTTGGAGAGTCTTCAGGGTCTTATTAACTTTCACCTGGAGACCAGAACCTCTGCAGGATCCACAATAGTGGCCATTGTCCTCCCACCTCACCCCTCCATCTCCACGGCCCTCCTATTCCCGCCCTCCGGATAAATCCAGGTCCAGTGGAAGCACATGAGCTCCAGAGCAGATGGGTGGCCAGGTGTGCTCAACAGTCCAGCCAATTCCTGAGTCAGGCTAGATTCCATAGCCTCCATGACCTGCCCTTGGTTGGGGGCAAGGGCAACTTCTACAGGAATTGGGTATCCAACAGTTCTGCATAAGCCTCCCCAGTTTATAAGGCTGTTGAGGAGCATAAAACTAATATTTGCCCTCAGCAGCATGGCTGTTCCTGGATGTGACCCTCCTGAAACTTGCCTTTATTGTTGTTAGTTTCTCCACTGGAGAAGTGGTTTTACCTGAATCTGCGTGACCTTGGATGGAGGAGTTGGGGACGGGGTTTTAGGGGGCAGTTTAGTTCTATTTCACTCAGTACTTTAGGGTACCGCTTCAGCTGAGATTGGCTCCATGGCTTGAATCTGCCATTGGCGTTTCCCATTTTTTTTTCCTTGTCATACTCAGAGCTTGGAAGGAGGCAGTGCCTCTGGTATCCGGAGCAGCTTCCTTCTCAGATGAGTGTATGTGGTACTTGATGCCATGGAGGTGTGCATTAGTATAAGGGACTGGAAGCTATTTTTGGGTGTGTTCTACAGCCACCTCCCAGTAACAGGCAGGAAGCCTTGGGGTTGCAAAGCTGCTCGCGAGTTGTCAGGACACCGAGCAAGCCTGTGCAGCTTAGCTGGGTGGATGCACAGAGCTGCCTGTGTGCTTCAGGATCCCCAGGCGTTACCCAGTGCCGTGTAGCTCAGGCCTCTGAACTGAGAGGGAAGCTCATCTTCTCGGGGGTTTGTGGAACGTGTCCTAAACTGACACACCAGCCTTCTGTTAGACTGCCTGCTGATGGCGGCGGCAGGGGAGGGGGTGTTTAACGTTAAGAATTAAGGTTTTTAACTCTATTTGTGGCCCAGCTCTTTTTGGCTCCAGGCCATGTTATTCTGACTCTGCATGTATGCAGTCTGATCTTTAAGTGCTATTTTCAAATCATTGGGCTTGCCAGTCTTGTTTCATGGCATCCAGTGAAGTCTCAAAATCAGGCAAGTGTTCAGCATTGGGCATTGTCACTTATCAAGTTCCTTGCCCAAGGGCTGTCCCGATTGCAAGGATGCTGTGCTGCTGCTAAGTAAAGTTTTCTCCTGAAGCTGCATGACAGAAAAGGAAAACAGTGTTGGACTCTAAGTCATCAGGCACAGCCATCTGTTGTCAGATTACAGGGTCTGAAGGAAAGGTCCCTAAGACTTCGCTACTTAGCTTGTGATGCAGAGATTGGAAGCCACATGATTGTGGCCCCTACCCTGCCAAAAGTCAGGGCTCTGAGTCTCAGAGCCTGCCTCCACCGGTAGTGGTCCAGGGGTCATTGCTCACCATGGGCAGCATGCAGAGAGCCTGGGTTGGGCTACTGGTGTTTATGAAACTCCTCAAATATTTCTAATTTAGCAGTAGGATTTAGAGTCATTGCTAGGCAAGGAGCAGAACTTAGGCTGTCAGATGGAACCAAACTTGACATAGGCATCAAAGAGTGGTTATCTTTAAATTGCACACAATGTCTATACCCATTTGGTAATGGCAGTGGGGACCAGGTATCATCAAGGTCACCTTGGATACTTGAACCAAGTGGGGTAAAGAGAGTTGTGGCAATAGTTGAAGTTGTTTTCCCATTAGCCTTATTCTGAGGAGTCTCAGAGAAAAGTGAGGTTTCTCTCTGGGCTTTCCCAACCATTAGGGTAAATCTTCTTGGGAGACTCAACCACATGGTCAAGCCCTTCTGCTAGTTGCTGGTTTTTCACTCCACTTCCTGGCTTGTCACTCTACTTCCTAATGACATGATTCTTAAAGATGAGGCCACCCCGAAACGCCCCCCCCCGCCACCCCCGACCCCTGCCTCCAAAAAAAAGGACAAGCATCTCTCTTCTCAACCTGGCTGCACAAGGAATCATTTTCAGCATTTAAAAACATACTGATGCCTGGGTCCCACCTCCAGAGATTCTGATTTAATTGGCCTGGGTGGGGCTTGGGCATGGAGATGTTTTTAAAGCTCCCCAGTGATTCTGATATGCAGCCAAGGTTGAGACCCACTGCTGTCGGGGTTCTCATGAGCAGGGATTCTTCCCTCTACCCACTGCCCAAGTCCTCACATGTTCTAGGACAGTTCTGTCAATAAAAATGGCATGTGAGCCACATTTGTAATTTTAAAATTTTCTAGTAGTCACCTAAAAGTAAAAACAGGTGAAAGCAATTTTCATATATTTTATGTAATCCAGCATATCCAAAATTTTATTTCAACATGTAATCAAAATTGAGATATTTTACTTTCATACTAAGTCTGAAATCTTGTTTGTGTTTTACACATACAGCACATCTCAATTCATATGAGCCATATTTCAAGTGCTGTGTGTAGAGCTAGTGGCTACTGTATTGGGCAGCAGCAATGTAAAGTACTTCAATCATAGCAGCAGTTTCTGCCAAACAGTGCCATTCTAGGCAGTTCTTATTTTACAATTTCCAGGTTAAAAGATGCTCGCAGGGAGTGCTGTTTTTGTTGTATTAATACAAGATGCTGGTGACAGGCCATCTCAAAGTCATACTCATCCACCCCCAGACTATTACTTAATAATTCTACCTACCCACACAGCCATCCGAGCTAAGCTTGCAAATGGGGCAGGAAGAATAGGAAAGAAGATGACTCCCCCTTTATAAATGTGGCCTGCATCCCTGTTTACATGAAGTTCCCACTCTGCCGACCAGGAACAAAACAGCAGAGTAGGGTCCTGGACCCCTTTCTCCCCAACTGGCCCTTGGTTTACTGAGTCCAGTATTTAAGCAGCTGTTGTGACCTGTCCAGGCCAGTGACCTCAGATGTCTCAACCTGAGCATCTTTCCGCTGGTTCTAGTTGACCCTGGGCTTAGCACATGTTGGTACTTCCTGCTCATCTCCAATAGTACAGCCACAGGTCAGAGCTTGCAGCGGGGTTGCAGGTGTTACTAGTGTTACTCTGGAGTCGGTACAACTCAGTTTCATGGCAGAGGACCTGATTAGGTCTCCTCCACTGCAGTCTGTTTTACAGCTTAGGGAAAGCCAGCTTTCCTACCCACACATGTTTAGTTTGAGAAACAGCTATTTCTGGAGGCTTCTTTGGATCCCAGATACAATGAGAGCTTTTTGCATTACATATGAGGAAAATAACTTCTCTTTGATGAAGCTGATACAGAGCTCTTGGGGGGACAGGGGTTTTGGTCCAGGAGCTTCCACAAGAGTGAACCCACTTGCACCTTTATCATGTTAAGTCCAAAGTATAAATCTTCAAATAAACCAGCATGGAGGAGATGAGAGTCCAGTGTACTCTTACTTACCAGGATCCTTCACCCACTCAGGGATAGGCTCTTAGGTTTGTCATTTTGCTTAGGTTTTTTTTCCTTGCCCTTGGCATTTAAGAGGTATTCATGTGTTGAACAGCCAGAGCCCACTCAAGAAGCTGGCTTCTTTAGGGGGTTTACCTGTTGTGAGGATGTCAAATGGCCTTGCCTTCTGGGAGACCTAATTTATCGTAAACTTTTCATGGTTCCATTTCTCTTCTGTAAAATAGGATTATAGGTGCACAGCAGGTACTGATACTTGAATTATTTTTTACTACCTACCACCAAGGGTCAGGTTCCTTATCCTCAGGCCATCTTTTCTTCTTCTGACACTTTGACTTTCAATTTTCAATCATTTTTTTTTTTTTTCTCTTTCAAGCCTAACTATGGGACAGCTTTACGAGAAGGAAAAAGATGAAGATGGATTCTTGTATGTGGCCTACAGCGGAGAGAACACTTTCGGCTTCTGAGGGCCATTGCTTCGCTAGGTGCACTGTTCCTGCTTGTGTATCTTGTAAATAGCTGGCCATTTTCAGTTGTTATACCAGAGCCTCTCCACAAAGACCTATTAGTGCATTTGTAACTGGATTTATTTCTTAATATATTGGAAGGTTTTGTTTCCTTAGACTAGTAAATCATCATACAGAGTTTTATTTTGAGTTTTTCCTTTTGTGCACTATCTTCATGGCTATACCCTCCAGGGAACTTGTTCTTCTGGAAATCATATTTAATGAAGATATTTCCATATCAAAGTGAGGTAGGCGCGGTATTAAAGTGAAAGAGAAGGAGATGATGCATTTATTCTGGATTATGTTTGAAGTGTTAGAAGGCTAAGTATTAAAAGCATCCAAATTAAATCCTTAGCAATCAGAACACTTGCTTCACTAGATTTTGCCAACTGCCAATCATGTTGGACTGAGCTAATCTGTTCCTCTTTCTGAAACTATTAAAGTAAATAACAATAAAACTTCCTCTTATAAAGGCACTGCAGTGTGACCATGTCCTTTATTCACCTTCATTTGGGTGGGTCAGAGAAGTGGCTCCTGCATCTGTCAGGCTGGGAGGAGGGCTTGTGGAGGTCATGGCAGCACAGCCTGGGACAGGAAGCAGTGGGTAGTGTCCTAAGGAAGGACCTTTTTTTTAAATGGTTAACATATTCACATGGTTCAGATAGCAGCATGGTATAAAAAGGTATACATTGAGAAGTTTTGCTCCCAACACTGTTTTCTGACCATCTCTGCCCTTTATGGGAAACTACTTTTACTGGCTTCTTTTCAGTATTGATTTTTAGAAGGATAATTAGATTTGAACACATATCCTTATTTTCTTTGTCTTATACAAAGAAAACATGCATACTTTTGTATACATTGCTTTTTTCATTTAATATTATATCTTAGCAGTCTTTCCATGTCAGTTCTATGCCTATATCCTTTTCTATGTACCTGTATTCTTTAAGATGCTACTTTTTAATCCCTTCTTCCTAAAAACCAAGATGAGATCTTTCCAGGCCCATGAATCTCATCCACAAATTAGTACAGATGGATAGGTTTGCCAGGACACAAGTGCAAACTTCCTATTGGGGAAGTTACAGAGATCTTTAGGTTTATCTTTACCAAATTATATAAGCAGCCTATGAAAGTTCTCTACTGATGACAGCTTCCCAGTGGGATCAGAGGAAACATTCTTGTCATAAGCATCTTGTTGGGTCTTTCCCAAGCTTGACGCAATAAAATCTATATTCCTCTTTGTTAATAGTGTCACTATTAGCAAGTAGAAACTGATCTCAGAGTGAGCAAGGTAAAGGGAAGGAACAAGTTCTGTGTTACTAAGGAAACTTGTTTGCAGTCAACATAACACCCATTTCAAACTGGCCTAAGCAATAAAAAGGCAATTTATTATTTCAGTTATAGGGATGATTTACTGGTTTGAGGTATAGCTAGAATCAGGGATCCAATAATAACATCAAAAACTCTTTTCATCTCTTGGTTTTGTTTTCCTCTGTGTTGACTTCATTCTCAGGCAGATTCCCTCTATGCGATGGCAAAGATGGCTCCATCTCTGGAGTTGCTCCAGTGCAAGAAAGAGCATCTCTTCCAAGAGGACTAACAAAAGTCCCTGGGAGGACTCTAGTCTCATTTGGACTACCAAACAGCCCCATGTGGGGCAGGGACTGGTGGGAAGGAATGGTGAATTTCTTCTTTTTTCTATTTTAAAGAAATAGAGGAGGGGTGGCTTTCTGAAGGCATTTTGATCTATTTCTGTTGCACAACCACAAACCCACAGATGCAACTGAAAAGACATAGCTAGAAAGAATAAAACCAAAAGGCAGGTGTCACCAAAGCTGATTATGGTGTTTTTTTCTTTTAAGTAATTTATAGTTAGCATTTATTGAGCCACCTTCTGGATACCAGATGGATTATATATCACAATCTTCAAAAAGCCCCCGTAAGGTAGGCAGTATAGTTTCACAGCCATACAGCTACCAAATGGCAGAACCAAGACATCAAAATTGAGATTTAAGAAGACATGGTTGGCAAAGTCTAATCATTTCATGATTTTTTTTTTTTCTTCTATTTACAATGTTCCTGGGAGGACTCTGGCCTTGCCTTGGACTACCAAACAGCCCTGCTTGGGGCAGGGACTAATGGGAAGGAAAGGTGAACCTCACCTTAACCATATAAATAGAACAGGATTATACAGAATCCTATAAAATGTAGGAATCCTACAGAATGGGATTATACTGTGCTGGACACTGGGACACAAGTACGAGTAAAGCATTATTACCCCATCCTCTTGGAGCTTACAGTCTGGTATAGACCCACACACAAATAATTACAAAGCAAGGTTGTAAGTGCAGTAGTAGGAAGCACAGACAGAGGAGGAGGGAGTAGCTATTAGCTGCAAAACAAACCATTGAAGAAAGCAGCCTTATTTGGAATATCAATCAATAAAAGTGGATTTGTCAATCTTGCCTTTAGAATGTAGCATCATCTCAGTGAAGGTTTTAAAAGTTGAAAAAAAAAAAGTATATAATATCCCCCCCCAACCCTAGTCTTCGAAGACACTAGACTTGTAAGATTTTACAAACTATATAAGGAACCCCCTAAACTGTTTCAAAGATTCAAAATGGGATAATCACAAATTCATTTTTAGACTTATAAAATCTCAATGTTAAAGCTTTATAAAGACAGTATAAGAGAAAAAATTATAGACTGATCCCATCAACATAGAAAAATCATAAATAATACTAAATAAAATTCATCAGTTTTAAATACATCATGACTAGGTAGGGCTTAGCCTAAGAATGGGTTATATAGTTCATCATTGTATCTATTAATAAAATATCCCACCTGGACAAAGGAGAAAAACTATATGATCATCTCATAGATTAAGAAAAAGCACCTTGGCTGGGTGCAGTGGTTCACACATGTAGTCCTAGCACTTTGGGAGGCTGAGGCAGGAGGACTACTTGAGGCCAGGAGTTTCAGATCAGCCTGGGCAACATAGTGAGACCCTGTCTCTACAAAAAAAAAAAAAAAAAAGAAAGAGAGACAGAAAAAGAAAAAGCACCTGAAACAGTTCATAATTTTTTAAAAAAACCTCTTGGCAAATTATGTACAGAAGGGCACTTCCTTAACTTGATAAAAGGAATTCATTTTTAAAAAAGACTATGGCAGATATGCATATTATTATTATTTATTATATAAGGCCATGATAAATAAGGCAGTGTGGTATTGATATTGGGATAGACAACACAAATGGAACAGAACTCAAAATCCAGAAATAGATCTGTATATAAAACATGTTAGAGGTGGTATAACAAGTCAGTAGGGAAATGAACCAGTCAACAAATATAAACAGCTGTATGGTAAAATTTTAGAGCCATTCCCATTAAAAACAGGAACAAAAAGGGAGTCTGAAGGATGAACTTTATGGAATGTGAATTATATCTCAATAAAGCTGTTAAAAAGACTGCTATCACTACTTCTACTCAACATTATTCTGGCAGTAAAACCAATGCAATATGAGAGGAAAAGTAAATGAGATGTATAACAATTCAAAAGAAAAACTGGGGCCAGGCCAGGGCGGGGGAAAAAAAAAAAAGAAAAACTATTAATATATACAATGATTGTCTACATAGAAAAATTCAACAGAATCTCTAACAATTGGAACAAACAAGAAAGTTAAGCATAATTGCTGGATACTGGTCAATTATAGACATTGGTGTTTTTATACTCTAGTTATAAGAGGGAATAGGAAAAAAAGAAAGATTTCATTCTCAGTAGAAGCAAATCTATAGGCACTTAGGAGTAAATGTGACATAAATATGTAAGACCTTTGTGGAGAAAATGCCAAAACATCATTGAAGGATATAAAAGGACCTAAATAAAAGGAGAGAGATACCAATATACCATATTCGATGATGAAAACACCCAATATTGTAAAGCTGGGTCATTCTCAAAGGAGAGCACATGGCTGCCTCCATTTCTCACTTCCTCTTCCCTCCTCAGCTCAGGAGAGGTTGGCTTCCATCCCATCGACTTCCCTGCCCCTGCATTTGCTAGAGGTACCAAAATAACCTTGTCCCCCAATGGATACTTTTTTTTTAAGCACTTGCCTTCTGTGCCTTTCTTTCTTTTAACATATTCTACACTTTAGATTACTCTCTCCAAGGAGAAACTGGATTTCTCTTGATTTTCCTCTGGCCTCTCTCAGTCATACCATTCCTATGATTTCCTACCTGCTCGTCAACTCCCCATCTCCCCAGGGTTCCCTCCTCACCAGAGAGGGTCTCCTCTTCTCATGCTGCACATTCTCTGGAGATGATTTCATCCTAACCCATGTCTCCAATGGTCTCCTATGAATAGATGACTCTGAAAATCTTTATCTCCATCTCATCTTTCTCTCCTGAGCACCAAATCAGTCTCTTTAATTGTCTACTGTAGGCCCTTATCCTGCAGTATCACAAAAATCTCAAACTCTGAAACAGTATATTTCCTGCCTACATCTTCTGATTCCCTCTAAGACCAGCCCCTCTTCCTGGTCCCCTTGCCCAAGACCTGGCACCACACTCCATCTTGTCACCCATGTGATAAACTGGGAGTCATCACCAACCACTCCTTCACCCTCATCTACCACCTACACTCAGCCATACCCTTTGCCTATTTCTTTTCTTTTTTTTTTTTTTTGAGACAGAGTCTCACTCTGTTGCCCAGGCTAGAGTGAGTGCCATGGCGTTAGCCTAGCTCACAGCAACCTCAAACTCCTGAGCTCAAGCGATCCTCCTGTCTCAGCCTCCCGAGTAGCTGGAACTACAGGCATGCACCACCATGCCCGGCTAATTTTTTCTATATATATATTTTTAGCTGTCCATATAATTTCTTTCTATTTTTAGTAGAGATGGGGTCTCGCTCTTGCTCAGGCTGGTCTCGAACTCCTGAGCTCAAACGATCCGCCCACCTTGGCCTCCCAGAGTGCTAGGATTACAGGCGTGAGCCACCGCGCCCGGCCCCCTTTGCCTATTTCTTAAGTCAGCCGCCTTCCTATGGCTCTTCAAACCCCTATTGTCTGGGCCTCATCATTTCTTTTCAAATTATTACAGTGATCCTCCAACAGTGGTCCCTTGTCACCATCCCTACGCCTGCATCCCTACCTCTGTCCTCCTTGCTACAGAGGAGAGTGATCTTTTTAAAATGTAATTTCCATACCGTCACCTCTTTCCCCAAATCCCTGAAGTGCTGAGTCATCAGGATATGACCTTTCTCCTTCATAGGGCTTATGAAGTCCTCCCTGCTATGACCCATGGGCCTCTTCAGCTGCGTCCCCAGCCTCTCCCATGCTCTGCCAGCCCAGCCGTGCTGGGCTCTAGCCTTTGCATATGGTGTTTCTCTACCGCAAATACCCTTCCCTCAAACCTCTCCCCATATGCACCCGATTTCTTTTTGCTTGCTAAGTCCTAATTCTTCCCCTTTGCCACTCTGCTCCTAAGAACTCTGTGCCCTTCTCCAGATTGGGTATTAGACATCTAACATAACTGTCCTCAGGCTGTGCTGTTGCACTATGAAGTCACTTGCCCATCTTCCCTACCAGTTAAGGAGGAACTTGAGGACCATTCCTGTGTTTGTGTGAGGCCTGGCACATGGATAGTGATCAGGAGGTATATGACTGGTCTTACCTGGAACCAAGAACCTATGTAACATGTGCTAATGCATCTTAATTTTGCACTGGTGGCTGAAACACACTATGGCCACACGGAGGGGACGAGGCAGGCTTGTACACCAGGGTTTACCAATCACAAAGGCAGCCTGAGGATCTCTTTTAAGGAGAATTTGGAAGGAGGCAGTATGTTTTTATTCTCAAAAGACTCACTCTTCATTAGAATAAATGGTAGAAAGCTTTACAAAGTGCAACTAATTCCCCTTTTCATCTTTATGTCTTAGTGAGAAAAAAAAATCCTGGTGGCTGACAATGAGGGAGCAAAGCCACAAAAGTTAGGTAGGAGGATCTATATATACCTCTGTGATCAACAGCTTTGCTCCTTCGCTTGAGCCCCTGGAGACAGGCTGTTGCTTCCAGATGTGGGATGGAGGGGTACAGCAAACAGATGTGCAAACGCCTGGTGCGAGGCAGCAGTCTCCACAAACATTTGCCTAATAGGCTTCTCCTGAGGACAATCTCTTATGTTTATTAGCAAATGCTCTGGAAATCGGGACTAGCAAATTGCAAAGAGTTACTTATGAGCTGAAGTGGCAGACATAGGTAGGCTGCAATGTCCTCTGAGCTAGTCACCGCATGAGTGGTAGACAGGCCTCCTAACACCTGTGTTGTACATTATCTCATTTCGTCCCCACAACCCCACTGCCAGGTGGGTGGTGGTACCCTCATTTCAAAGGTGAGGGCACTGACATGTTGAGAATGTAGTTATCTACCCAAGATCACATAACCAGAACACCCTGAAGCACAATTCAAACTCAAGATTATATGCCAAAACTCACCTTTGTCCTGTTAGACTAGATGGTAAGAATTAAAGGCTTGCATTTGAAAATGTGGTCCACAGACAAGTATGTAAAAATCCAATTTTTTTTTGCTTCTCCTTAAAATATTCTTAAGATCCAGCAACAATCAGCTGGAACAGAGAAAATGGCTTCTCTTTGGATAAGGAATATACTTTTCAGTTTACTCCACCTGCCTTCTTTAAGTATTCTACTCCTGAAAATATTTGGGTTTGTGACCACCGCACCATAGTTTACATGCCATCATTAATTTTAGAAAATAACTCCTTCAAAGTATATGCAAGCAAAATACTAACCCATGTGGACCCTTGTCTTTGTCTGGGCTGCTATAACAGAATACTATAGACTGGGTAGCTAATAAGCAATAGAAATTTCTTTCTTATGGTTCTGGAAACTGAGAAGTCCAAGATCAGGTGCCAATTTGGTGTCTGGTGAAAGCCTGATTCCTCGTTCACTGACAACCATCTTTGCACTGTGTCCCCACCCTCCACATGGTGGAAAAGGTGAGGAATCTTTCTGGGGTTTCTTTTATAAGGACACTAATCTAATTCACGGGGGCTCTGCCATTAAGACCCAATCACCTCCGAAAGACCTAATCACTTCCCAAAGACTTCATCTCCTAATACCATCATATTAGGAGTTACGATTTCTTTTTTTTTTTTTTTTTTTTGAGACAGAGTCTCACTCTGTTGCCCAGGCTAGAGTGAGTGCCGTGGCGTCAGCCTAGCTCACAGCAACCTCAAACTCCTGGGCTCAAGCAATCCTCCTGTCTCAGCCTCCCGAGTAGCTGGGACTACAGGCATGCACCACCATGCCCGGCTAATTTTTTTCTATATATATTTTTAGCTGTCCATATAATTTCTTTCTATTTTTAGTAGAGATGGGGTCTCGCTCTTGCTCAGGCTGGTCTCGAACTCCTGAGCTCAAACGATCCGCCCACCTCGGCCTCCCAAAGTGCTAGGATTACAGGCGTGAGCCACCGCGCCCGGCCAGGAGTTACGATTTCAACATATGAATTTTTGGGGGGGACACAAACATTCAGACCATAGCAGCTTTCATCTTTCATGAACGAGAGCTGGGCAGTACCATCTGCCTGCTTTAGCAGAGGTGAATGAGCACTGTCACTGGCTCTGGTTTAGACTGCACTGCTACACCATTGCCCCAGTGCCACCTTCTCCACTGCCAGCTGCTTTCTCAGCCCAGCAGTTACTGACATGCTAGGATAGAGGGCCATTCACAGTGGCACTGTATAAATTGAGGAACAAAAGTACAGCACAAGAACACCAGCTGAAAAGGCATTCACTGGTGGTCAAAATAGCTCACAAGAGACAGCAATGAAAAAGGAAATTGATGAAACTCTGGGTGGGGAGGGTATATACTTATATATTTGGGGGAGGTGCAGAATTCTGAAATGAGCTCTTTTCTTTCTCTAAATTAACAAAAATCTATTTTTCATGTCTGTACTTCATTTTTTACTATTATTCATTTTTTAGAAATGTTATTTTTTAAATCATCGTGACCTGAGACATTTTTTAGTTTTTATATTTTTTTGTCCTTTTCACCAAATTCTAACAGAGACAAATCAATTAACAAAATTTAATTCAAAGCAAACAGGGTGAACTAGATTGAGTGTGCCTCTCCTGTTGGGTAAAAGGTGAACTGTCCACAGTGTCATTTCCCAGAGATTTCCTGAGAGGCTGCACATAAAGGTCTTGTTGTCTAACTGAAGAAAGATGCTGGGAATGAGTTCTGTGATCCTGCTCTGTTGTCAGGTTGGTTTCACCACCAAGGAGCCCACTGTACCTCATCCATGGAGACACTGCTGGGTTTCAATGTGCTTTTTATTCTCTTGGCTGCCTGAGCAAATGGCCGTCAGTGTTTCCATTGTGAGCTGTTCCCCTTCGGGAGCTGAGCCCAAGTTCAGGGAACATGTGCTCAAGACCAACATTTGGCAGACTGGGTCCCCACTGGGAGTGACTTTCCACCTCTGCCTCTCCTCCCATAGAGAGACACCTTCCTGCATCTGGACGTGGAAAGGCAGTGCCCAACAGGCTTAGTTCTAAAAGCTGATTCCTAGCCCTGCTGGCTCACATGATAAGGGGCAAAACAATCCACACCTAAATTCAGAGCTCAGGTTACTAGATTAAGACAAAAATTATTTCCACCCTTCCCTTGTCACCAACATGACCGAGGCCATATGTACTCACAGCATCAATGGGCATAGTTTCCTGGAGAAAATTTCTCTTTGCATTATCTACCCAATTAAGAATTCTTATGAGAAATCCTACCTTATAGTTGAAAAACTTGAGCATCCTAATTATGGGGACCTCATTTTGTAGAACAGATGAAAGGCTATAAGTCAGAGATTAAATACCTTTCCCCGCCCCCACACACAGGAAGTTAGTGGCAGAACTGGTACTAGAACGCAAGTACTTGAATATCCAGACCCAAGTTTATTCTATCCGACCAAGTAATTAATAAGGACAGTTTTTTTTTTTTTTACATTTTTAAATCGAAGTATACATAAAGTGCACAGATCTTAAGTGTAGACCTTAATAAATTCGGACAAATGTTTGCACCCATGTAATCAACACACCAATCAAAACATAGAATGTTTCCATCATCAGAGAGTCCTCTTGTGCTTCTTTCCACTCAATCCCCTTCTCCCGCCCTCCCCCACCAGGCAATAGTCACTGCTCTGACTTCTATCCCCTTTGATTAATTTTGGGGGGCCCTAGTTTTAAAAAATAAAAATTGAATTCACATGACTTTGCCTGCAGCCCTGAAGTGTCTCTTTGCAGAATTTCCTTCCTACTTTTGGACCACAGGCACTACATTTATGATCTGCTTTGTGCTATAAGTGTTCTATTAAAAAAAAAAAAAAGATTTGCTTTGGATCCATCTGAACAGCCTTACAGGAAGTCTCAGCCGCAGTATAGACACATTTAGGTGTAAAGGGATCCGCGTTCATAGGATGTGAAAGCCAGTAAGATTCCCCAATATGGGGTACAAAAAAAACTCTTCTTTTTGGAAAATTCAGGTGCTTTCTCTAAAATATCTCCCTCCTTGGCTCTTTTGGCATCCAACCATTCCTTCAGGATAGCTGCCTATGGAAAGAATTGCTTGAGCCCTTGAAAGTAAGCATATACATATTATCTTTCTAGTAGGAAGCCGTTTCCTAGTTTCAATAACCTTTCTGCTGCAGGGGACTCATTCTAACAGCTCCTCTAGCTTTCCCAGATGCCATGGTGGGATGGCAGTGGCAGCTGAAAAGATAACACTGTTCTAAGCCATTTAACTAACCAGGAAGGAGTCTGGGTTTTAGAAACTGGAAAATTTTGGCTAAGCCTTGCTCAGAACATTGTCTTAAAGCCAAAAAAAAAAAAAAAAAAAAAAAAAAAATGTTGCTAAGGTCCGGGTGGAGGCGTCTTCCGCCACAGACACTACCCAATCAGACGGCCTGTGCTGCTTCCCAGCGGAGGCCCTGGCAGCCAGGCCGGGTCATTTTCTCCACAGCAGCTCCGTCTCCCAGACAGTGAGCTCATGCTTGGCGCAGATGAACTCCGTAACACAAGGCATTTATCCCCATGCTTTTGAGGCAGAAATGACTACATGGAATAAATACACAAAATTATTTAAATCAAGTCAAGTTTTAAGAATTATAAAAATATAAATTATGCAGTCATAATATTAGAACTCATTTATGAACATAGAATAAGTGGCAATGCTGAAAGTGTAAACTTCTTCAAGAGAGCCAAATTCCAGAATACGTTTGTTAGTAAAGAGGGAATTCTGTGGAATTATGGGCTTAGCTGCCTAAAGCATGTTGTGAGATTCCCTCCTCCCCATACAACATTACTTCTGAGTGTTTTTGGTGTATTTCTACAGTGTTTTTCCAGCCTCTATTCTGGACTTTAAATTTGAGAGTGTTCTTTACATGTAGGGGTTTTTCTGGGTGCAAATTTGACAAGCTTACCATAAAATTTTGGAATAAAAAGATATTATCCCCTTATATTCTCATATAAATCTTTATCCTTTAAAATAAAATCTCACAAAAGAGACAGATGCACAATCTTCTGTGGATAAAAGCTCCTGCCAGTCCAGGTATCCTAACTGCTGTCATAATGTAAGATTTCACGTCAGGCAAGAGAAACGTGGATTAAAGCAGAATATTGGAGAGCCTGGCTTTCAAGTAGTGGTGTTTTTGTCTTTTTTTCTTTCCTGTTATATAAGAGGATTTTTTATGGGAAAAAAAATTCAAAGGATAACTTATGACACATGTATTACTACTGTAATTAAAAAAACATTTAAGTACGTATAGTCACACAAAAACTTGTATATGATGGCAGGGTACAGTGGCTCATGCTTGTAATCCCAGCACTTTGAGAGGCTGAGGTAGAAGGCTCGCTTGAGGCTAGGAGTTCAAGACTAACCTGGGCAACATAGGGAGACCCTGTCTATACAAAAAATTTAAAAAATTAGCCAGGTATGATGGTGTACGCCTCTGGTCCCAGCTACTTGGGAGGATGAGGTGTGAGGATTGCTGGAGCCCAGGAGTTCGAGGCTGCAGTGAGCTATGATCGTGCCACTGTACTCCAGTCTGGGAGACAGAGCAATACCCCAAATAAAAAAAAAAAAAATTAATAAAAAACTTGTACGTGAAATGTTCACTTGCAATACTACTCACATGAACCAAAAAGGGAAAACAACCCAAATGTCCATTAACTGATGACTAGATAAACATGTATATCCACACAAATATTTTTTATTCTATAAAAAGGAATAAAGTACTAATTCATGCTAAAACATGATAATCTTGAAAACATTTTTATGTAAAGTGAAAGAAGCCAGTCACAAAAGACCAGATATTATATGAATCCATGTACATAATATGTTCAGAACTGGCAAATCTATAGACACAAAATAGAATACTGGTTGCCCTAGGGCTAGGGGTGTGGAGGAGAAATGGTAACTGACTGCTAATGGGTACTGAACTGGGTTGAACTGTGTCCCCTAAAATTTCATGTCCACCTAGAACCTCAGAATGTGACCTTATTTAGAAATAGGGTGCTTGCAGATATAGTTAAGATGAGATCAGACTGGATCAGGATGGGCCTAAATCCAATAACTGGAGTCCTTACAAGAAGGCCATGTGAAGATACAGAGAGTCACACAGGGAAGAAGGCCATGTGAAGACAGAGGCGGAAACTGCAGTGAGCTACAAGCCAAGGACTGCCAGGAGCCACCAGAAGCTAAGGAGAAGGTAGGGAAGGATTCTTTCCTAGAGTTTTTAGAGGAAGCATAAGCCCCATTAACAACTTGATTTTGGACATCAGCCTCCAGAACTGAGAGGGAATAAATTGCTGTTGTTTTAACCCACCCAGCTTATGGTACTTTGTTAAATAGCCCTAGGAAACAAATAGCACAAAGTTCCTTTGGGATGAAAATATTCTAAAACTGAAGGCTACAGAACTCTATGGATATAATAAAATTATATACTTTAAATGGATGAATTATTTAATATATGGTATGTGAATTATATTTCAATAAAGTTCTTACTAAAAATATTTAAAGCTATAAAATGCTGAAGAACTGACAAGGACCTTGAGTAAGCCCAACATGAGGAGCTTACATATTTTTAGTCAATTGTTCAAGGTATGAACAAGTTGAGATTTAAATATTAGATATATTTACTTATCTATTTATTTTTTAGAGATGGGGGTCTCGCTACGTTGTCCAGGCTGGACTTGGAGTTAAAAAAAGATTGTTTGCTAGGTCTGTTAGCGCCTTTCAGCTTTTTGGGCAGAACTCTCTTGGCGGAAAGTCAGAAAACTGACTCAAACAGGCTTAATCAGAACAATAATATTAATAGGAATTTGTCCCACATATTGAAGTCTAGGGTAGGCACTGGCTTTGGGCATCCAAGCAAAGTCATTGGATCTTTGATTCTCTTCCCCGTTTCCTTCTTTGTTGCCTTCGTTCTCAGCTGGCTGTCTCTATGTGGTGGGAAAAGATGGCCTTCAGCAGTTCCAACATTATGTGGTGCTTACAGCTCTGGATCAAAAGAGAGAATCTTTCCTAATAACTCTGAGAACAATTCCAGGATTGTCCAGGGCTGGCTCACAGGCTCATTCCTGAAGCCAGGGAGTAAGATAAGCTTCAACCAAGTTCGATAGATAGAGCAGGATCACCGAAAAATGGAAAAAGGATGGCTTCCCAAAGGAAGAAAGGCTGGGAATACAAAATATATTTTCACTATGCCAGGCAAAGCTGTAAAGCTTGCAGAGATTAAACATCATTCATCTCAATAAATATTTGCTGAATTAATGTAGGAACACATAAAACAGAGCTGCTGCAGAGTACTTCAAACTCTAATCTCATATTTTAGAGAAGCAATAAAACACAACTGAAGTCAGATACTAAGGTCATTAGTAAGATACCACTTTAGGAGAGAGCCACTTCAATCAAATATAGATTGCTCTATGTTTCAGATCCTGTATTACACAAAAGAGATGCAGTGCTCTGAGAGAAGGCTTTTTCCACGCCCCAATTTAGCCTAAGACTTGTCCAGCGTGAAGGAAGAAGGCGGTTCAATATGAAGGGTCCTGTTACCAGCAAACAATTCAAAAACGTTTCTTTCTCATTTAAACTGGTGATAATCTGGTGGGTTTCTGATCCAGGATGCAAATGCCTGCTTCTGAAGTGTGCTCCAGGCTTCCTGGTAAGCAGATGCAGCCTCCTTGTACTCCTGGTAGGTAACCAGCTTCTGCACCCTAATGCACACACCAGCAAACACACGGGTTCTCACTCAACAGCTTACCCCTGGGGCCAGCCAGACACCTGAGCAAGCCACTGGACAAATTTACAACAAGAGACTTAGAAACAGAAGGATTTTAGTATGCTTTTGTGAAAGTTGATGATACAAATTAGGTTATTCTTGTTACAGCCAACTAAAACAGAGTTCAGAAGCTGGGGTAAAAAACACTCAGGGCACATAACTTTGTTCCAAGAATGTAATTCTCTGCCAGCCTGGCTGCTGAAACTGCCTGTTATAACCTGAAATTAGTTTTACCTAATAGCTACTGAAACAACCTGCTGTACCTCCAGTTATACCCACTGCTGTCACTTAGCAATCAGAACTTGCCAGCTCCCCAAAACTTTACTAATGCTGATTAAGCTTACTTGAAGAGCAACACATAACGTTTCTCTGTTTTAATAAAACCTCTGACCTTCTCTTTGTTCTTCGGACATACCGAAGACCACCCTGGTCTATGTGTATGCCCCAAACTGAATTCTTGTATTCCAAATAAAATGTTAAATTTAGAAATGTGTCCCGGCCAGGTAATCCTAGCATTCTAGGAGGCTGAGGTGGGAGATCACTTGAGGTCAGGAGTTTGAGACCAGCCTCAGCAAGAGCGAGACCCTGTCTCTACTAAAAATAGAAAGAAATTAGCTGGACAACTGAAAATAGAAAAAATTAGCCAGGTGTGGTGGTGCACAGCTGTAGTCCCAGCTACTCAGGAAGCTGAGGCAGTAGCATCGCTTCAGTCCAAGGGTTTGAGGTTGCTTTGAGCTAGGCTGAGATCACGGCACTCTAGCCCGGGCAACAGAGTGAGACTCTGTCTCAGAAAGAGTTTTCTAAGGGTCTGTAATGTCTACCAGAAGATGTAGCCATTAGAAACTTCTTGGCTGTGTTTTTCCTAACCAACAAAGAACTTTCCCTCTTTTCCATATGCTCCTGGCTAAATATTGCCAGCCAACACCCCTTTACAAATCCCTTCATCTCTGACTGCTGAAGAATGGCTGACATGCTGAGTAATATTTGTGATGCTCATACCAGTTAAAAGATTTTCTTCTGACAAAGACTCTTCTTTGACCAAATTTGAGTCAGGCTCCTGAGGCCACTCTGATTAGGCCCCAACCTTGGGCTGTCTGTCGTTGGCTTGCTTAGTCCAGTTTTAGCAAGAATCCTGCTGAGTAAGTTTAGCAAAAAAATCCCAGACCCTTGGTGTCTGATCACCATAAATATCTTATCAAACTTCTCACCCAGCCCCTTGATATCTTATCACCCTGGCCTTGATGTTTTCTCTTAGTAATTTTCCATTCACTCACCCTACCCCTGCTCCTTGGCTATAAATCGCCACTTGTACCTATATTTGGAGTTGAGCCCAGTCTCTTTCTCCTACTGCAAAACCCCACTATAAAAATCCCTCTTGAGTAGTCTTCGTTACCATCTTTAACAAGTGTCTAAATAATTTTTTCTTTAATGCTTCTGAAGCCCACACATCTCAGCCGTAGAATAAATGTTTATCAAATAAAAATAGTAGCTACAAAGAGTTGCACATGGTGGCATGCACCTAGAGTCCCAGCTATTCAGGAAGCTCACTTGAGCCCAGGAATTTGAGTCCAGCCCGGACAACACAGAAAGGCCATGTCTCTTAAAAAAAAAAGTAGCTACCAGTTATCAAAAACCCTACTACAAACGAGGCCCTGGGTCAAGTGCTTTGTATTTCCCTTAACCTTCTCAGCTATCTCGTGACACAGTTAATGTAACTATTCCCATCTTATGGTTGAAGAAATTGAGATACATGTCTTAGTGATTCATTTTTATCCTGTTTCTACTATTTTGTTCTTTGCCAAGATCTGAGGATATTCAAGTTATTTCTTAGCTCACCTCACCAAAGGGAAAAGCTGTTTCTTATCACAAACATCGATTTCAGTTGTTTGATCAATTTCCTACAGCTTTTTGTTAGTTAAGGAATGGAATCCACACACATGACAATGTTACACTTTACCTGAGCCCCGTGCTCCTGGGAAACTGCTATGGTTAAGAAATCTTCATCTTACCCTTTTGTGTTCTGGGAAATGGCTCAGTGCAAAGAACCACCAGCCTTCCGTCTATGACTAAGACTCACCTCCCTTGTTCATCTGTGACAAGGCCAGACACAGACACTCTGAATTCTCCTTCTTTGTCTCACAATGATTAGCTGAATCGTTTGTACCCACTGACCAATCTCCACAAACTACCTACTAATGTGACCAAACATTAGTTAAGCTTCTCTCCTTCCCCCAAACCCCGGGACTTTGATCTCCCCTCTCAGCCGGAGTCAGCGTCAGGATGTGTAACAACCTCTTCTTAACAGCCCCTCCTGAAAATCTGCTGACCACAAAAAAGACGTTTCCTGCTCAACTGCCCCATCATGCCACCTGCTCATCTAAGTCCCCCATTCCTGGTTCTTTCCAGCCTGTTTCCCTCTCCCTATAAAAGAGCATTCCTTCTGCCTGCCCTTTGAGGGGCTCACAGACTGTGGATGGAGTGTCTTCCCTGTTGCAATAGTCCTCCTCTCCCTATTTGAATAGTTCCCTTTCTCTTATTGCAACAATCCTTTTGAATAAAGTCTCTCCTTACCTAAATCCAAATTTGTTTTTATTAGACACATAGAATATATAGAAACCTACCCAGTTCCACTTTGATTCATTTTTTCCAGATAAGAAGCAAGCGAACTGACCACAGATGACTGGAGGGCATCAATACTGACTTCAGTATGCGTCATGGTGATTAACAAGTGGCCAGCCACTTCATACAGAAGTTTTGTAGCTTCCTCATTATTGCATATTGAAGAATTTGCCTGGTTTTTGTTCCCATTTCCTGGCAGGGAGCCTCTAAACCCTTGGAATTTCCTAAGTGACAGAAGTGGACCCCTCTAACCACACCTGAGTTTATTATGCTGACTCAAGGTGGGTGCCTGAGATAGTTTCAGGATGATGCTGGCCATGTGATTAGAGGGTTAGGGCTTTGAGCCACCTGGAAAAGAATGAGGTTGGAGACTGAGTTCAATCATATCACTTGGCCAATGATTCAGTAAGTCTTGCTATATAATGAAACCCCAATAAAAACTTTGGACACTGATGTTTGAGTGAGATTTCTTATTGGTGATACACAGTGATGTGCAAGGAGGGTGATGCATCCTGGGGACATGGAAGCTCTGCCTTTGGGACCCTCCCATATCTCATCCTATGAGTCTTTCTTTTTAGCTAACCCTGATCTGTGTCCTTTATAATAAAACTTGAATTGCAACTATCGTGCTTTCTCAAGTTTTGAGAGATGTTCTAGTGAATTATCGGACACGAAGGGTTAGTAGAAACCTCCAATTTGTAGCCAGTTGGTCAGAAGTACGGGAGGCTTGGGGACCTCCTAAACTCACAGCTGGTGTCCTAAGTGAGGGAAGTTTTGTGGGGACTGTGCCCACAACCTGTGAAATTTAACCTAATTCTAGGTAGTTAGCGTCAAAATTCATTGCACCCACCCACTTGTTCCCAGTAGTGGTTTTAAGTTCTCCACATTCCTGTTTGGAGAGCAATTTAAATCACAGAGCTTCAAGTTCAAAAGAAAGAAGAGAGTAACATTCCTAACAGAATATATTGCTCTGCAAGCACTCTCATTTCCATAAATGCTCTCCATCCAGGGGTGGAATCAAAGGAGGGACTGGAATAGGCCAAGCCCCAATTCTTTCCTTAGTCTTTTATAACTTTGTACCACCAAATGACCCATCCTCTGCATCTCAGGTCACACATGTATCTGCAAATAGGGCTGTGGGCATAGAAGAGCTCGTGGTCAATAAGTGCCCACTGGCTTGCTGAACTATCACTCCTGCCAAAGCTTCCTGCCATTCATAGGCCAGAATCAAAGCAGAAGTCTTCCTAAATACAAAAAAACATGGGTCAAGAGCATCACCTGAGGGAGTCTGGCCACTGGTCCTCTGCAATACAGCTCAGAAGCTTCTGGAATGATCTAAAGAGCTCCACTTTGCTGATTCGGGATCTGTTTGGGAAAAAAAGGCAAAGATGATTTATTAAGTGTGTACTATGTACCAGGTCCCTATCAAAGAAAGCAGGCTTCACCTGGTGTTTAGAGTTGAATGCGCCAGAGCCCCCATTTTCACCTGTATTTGGCAAGGAGAACATCTACACCTGGATGTCTGATCAGGCTGAGGTACCAAAATGAATCTCATCTTAAGAAATGTCATCACCGGTGGAATCATTAAAATGACAAGCTGAAATGGGTACATTGAAGTGCAATTACTAAATCTTGCCCCAGGATATCTATAAGACCCTTCTGGCTACCCCCTTTCAAGGGAGCCGGCCCCCATTGGGTAATACTGTTCACGCGAAATAAAAAGCTTTGTTTCAGACTTGAGTGCTGTTCCCTTTGTAAACTATAGTTATAAAGTCCATGTGGATGAGGCCCCTGAGGCAGAATCTCCGGACTCTCCCTGTGGGCTTCATGGGCCTTTGGAGGCCAAGCCTTTGCTCCCAAACAACTAACTTCTGGATGGAGGCCATGGTTTGGAATACTTGAGGAAGTGAGTGTTGGTTCTTTATGAGCCCAGCGAGGCCTTCTTGGTTTCTGTTCATTCATGCCAGGAGTGGCCCTGATAGTATGGGCTGCCTTCTTTTCCCTCTTGCACACAATTCATGAGCTACATCTAGAAATCAGGAAATGCTGTGTGTGCCAACAATGTACAGTCTCATCTTGACAGACCATACCCTGCATTGTCCTAGCAAATCGCATCCTCAGCTTGGACACAGTGGCCATAACTGATATATGTGAGACAGGAAATTGTATGGTCTACCAAAAAGCTCCCTTACCTGGCTGGGACTTAGCCTACATCAGGAATCACTGCCTGAAGGGGAACCTTGAGGGCTCACACTGCTCTCCCTAAGTCTTAATTGTGCTAGAGTGGCTGCTGGCACTCAGGAACATAAAGCTGCTTTAACATGAAAACAAAGCAAAACTAATGGAACGTTCATGAACAGATTAAAGAAGAAAAATAATATAATTATGAGAAAAATATATGCAGAAAAAGCATTTGGTAGAATTCAACATCCTTTGAGTAATTTAAAACCTTTTAGCAAACTAGAACTAGGGAAGATAGTACTTAAATTAATAAAGGGTATCTATAAAGAAACTACAGCAAATGTATGTCCTTAAAATAAGGAGTAAGACAAGGAAGAGCACTTGTCATCATTGCTTTCATTCAACATTACACAGAAGCTTCTGGCAAGATAAAAAAAAAAAGGAATAAGGATTGAAAAACAAAAACCAAGTCATTACTTGCACAT
This sequence comes from Eulemur rufifrons, assembly GCF_041146395.1. Taxonomy (NCBI): domain Eukaryota; kingdom Metazoa; phylum Chordata; class Mammalia; order Primates; family Lemuridae; genus Eulemur; species Eulemur rufifrons. The sequence goes on from NC_091005.1 coordinate 17,087,247, forward strand.
GGTTATGATATTGTCAGTTCTAGTCAGCACAGTAAGACAAGAAAAAGAAATACAAGGAATTGAGGATTGGAAAGGAAGAAACACCATAGTTGTCCCTTCAACAACACAGGATTTAAACTGCGTGGGAGCACTTATACATGGATTTTCTTCCACTGCCGCCACCCCTGAGATAGCAAGACCAACCCCTCCTCTTCCTCTTCAGCCTACTCAATGTGAAGATGACGTGGATGAAGACCTTTATGATGATCTACTTCCATTTAATGAATAGCAAATATAGTTTCTCTTCCTTACGATTTTCTTTCTTTTCTTTTTTTTTTTTTTGTGACAGAGTCTCCTTCTGTTGCCCAGGCGAGTGCCGTGGCGTCAGCCTAGCTCACAGCAAACTCAGACTCCTGGGCTCAAGTGTTCCTCCTGCCTCAGCCTCCCGAGTAGCTGAGATTACAGGCGTATACCACCATGCCTGGCTAATTTTTCTATTTTTAGTAGAGACGGGGTCTCACTCCTGCTCAGGCTGGTCTCGAACTCCTGAGCTCAAGCGATCCTCCCGCCTTGGCCTCCCAGGCAGAGTGCTAGGATTACAGGTGTGAGCCACCGCACCCAGCCCCTTATGATTTTCTTAATATTATTTTTTTCTCCAGCTTACTTTATTGTAAGAATACACATATGGCCCAGATAACACATAAAATATATGTTAATCAACTGTTTATCTTATCTGTAAGGCTTATGGTCAACAGTGGGCTACTGGAAGTTAAGTTTTTGGGAAACCAAAAGTTACATGTGAATTTTTGACTGGACTTGTCCCAAGTCACCCAGATAACTGGAGAGAGAGCTAGGGTTAGAACATGAGGCACCCCCAATCACACAGATAACACTGACATATAGGGACAAGGTGGACAACAACACTATAGGAATTTGGAAAAAAGAAAATTTTAAACCAGCAGACAGTGGTAGTAAAGCTGGGCTTTCAAGGCAAAAGAGGAGTGCATGGTGCACCGTTTGGGGAATGGTAACGCTTGAAGGTGCTGACTCGAGAAGGGGGGGGTGGGGAAGGGAGGGATATATACCTACATGATGGGTGCAACGCGCACTACCTGGGGAACAGACACGCCTGGAGCTCTGACTTGGGGGGAAAGGCTGTACAGGAGCAACGTATGTAACCTGCAATTCTGCATCCCCCATAACAAGATGAAATAAATAAAAAAAAAAAAAAAGGAATTAAATCAATTTGTTGAAGAGATATCCACACTCCTATGTTTATTGTAGCACTATTCACAAAAGCCAAGATACAGAAAAAAAAGAAAAAAAAAAAGGCAAAAGAGGGTTTGGATTCATAGCAAAGAAAAGCATTTCAGTTCTGAGCAACATAGAAAACAGAAGCCACTGTCAGCCAGGGCGTGGGGTGGGTAGTATGAGGAGCTGCGAGGTTGCAACTGACAACAGAGACAGCTCAGCAGGCAACACGTGGTCTCTGTCCCTCATGACCTGCTCTGCTTACATACTGTGGTCTGTGGCTGAGAGTTGGTTTCCCGAGAAGTGCAAAAGATGAACTGAAACTAGGGAGGCTCTTGGGGAAAAACTGGTCCAAAAATCTGTGCCCCCAACAATTTTGTAAATATTACCTCAATTCAACAGCCTAGGCTGCCATGAGATAGGCAGGGTCTGTTGTCTGGGCCGTTTGAACCCTGGCAGTTAGTTATCAGCTATGCAGAAGAAAACCTTCTTTAAAAAAATTCTAAGATAGATGTGAGTTTTGTTATTGTTTGTTTTGAGGCATGCAAATACACATGTCAAAAGAAAAGAAACAAATCCATCTGTAAACTTTCCTTACAAATACAACTTTTTATAAGGGCATGAAAAGAAATGGAAAGGCAACTTAGACTAAAAACTATAAACTATGGGAGTGCTACAACAGTCACAGTGGTGGCAGCTCAATCCAGACTGAGATGGAAACAAATGCCTTTGGTGGAGAAGCCACTCCCCTGAAGCCCTTCCTACCCCTGGGCCATTCTAGACCACCTCTATAGCTGACTGGGAGGGAAAAGCGGGGTGAGGAGATTGGCCAAGCATATGGAAAGAGACACACCCATAAGGCAGATGCATGAACCTCCTGAGATAACCCTGAGTCTCTCGTGTCCAGCAGCTCACACGCCCTGCACTTCAGTAAAAGCCAATCTGAAGATGCAAAGTCCTGTTTCCAGGTGCCCTTTTTGCCAGTCCAATCACTGTGGAGTTTCATAAATGATTCTTGAGTTCCAACCCTGACCTACTAAACCAGAAATATCCCCAGTGGTGAAACCCAAGAAAGTATTCTTTTAAAAATCTCCTCAGGGGAAACAACAGTCTTTCCAAAAAATGGTGTTGGGACAACTGTATATCCTATACACATGCAAAAGAATGAAGTTGGACTCCTTCCTCATATTGCACAGAAAAATTAACTCAAAATGGATCAAAGTCTTAAACAGAAGAGCTGAAAGTATAAAACTATTACAAGAAAATATAGAGCAAATCTTTGTGACCTTGGATTAGGCAATGGTTTCTTAGATACAATACCAAAAGCACAACCAACCAAAGGAAAAAAAAATACAAAAATTTGACTTCATCAAAATTTAAAACTTTTGTGCTTTAAAGCTACGGTCCCCAAGCCCCTGGGCCACAGACTGGTACCAGTCCCGTGGTTGCACATCAAGAGGTGAGCAGCAGGGCTAGTGAGTGAAACTTCATCTCTATTTACAGCCACTCCCCATCACTCGCATCACCACCTGAGCTCTGCCTCCTGTCAGATCAGCAGGGACATTAGATTCTCATAGGAATGTGACCCCTACTGTAAACTGTGCATGTGAGGGGATCTAGGTTCCGAACTCCTTATGAGAATCTAATGTCTGATGATCTGAGGTGGAGCTGGGGTGGTGATGCTAGTGCTGGGGAGTGGCTGCAAATACAGATTATCACTAGCAGAGAGGTTTGACTGCATAATAAATCAGTTGCTTGCAGACTCATATCAAAAGCCTATCAGTGAGTGGCAAGTGACAATATAATAATAATAGAAATGAAGTGCACAATAAATGTAGTACACTTGAATCATCCCAAAACCATCTCCCCCTCAGCCCAGTCCATGGAAAAACTGTTTTCCATGAAACCGGTCCCTGGTGCCAAAAAGGTTGGGGACTGCTGCTTTAAAGGACATTATCAAAAAGTGAAACGACAACCCACAGAACTGGAGAAAATATCTGCAAATCATATCTGATAAAGGACTAGTATCCAGAATATATAAACGAATCTTGCAACTCAACAATAAAAAAACAAGTATACCAATTAACAAAACGAGCAAGGGACTTGAATACGTATTTCTTCAAAGTAGACATATAAATGGTTGATAAGTACATAAAAAGATGCTCAGCATCATTAGGGAAATGCAATCCAAAATCACAATGAGATACCATTTCACACCCACTAGAATGGCTACAATAAAAAAAAAATGTTCAAAGGATGCAGGGTAATTGGAACTCTCGTATATTGCTGATGAATGTAAAATGGCATAATTGCTATGGAAAACAGTTTAGCAGTTCCTCAAAAAGTTAAACATAGGGTTACATTATGACCTAGCAATTCCATTCCATATTCAAGAAAATGGAATATATATATCTACTCAAAAACTTGTACATGAATGTTCATAGTAGCACTATTGATAACAGCCAAAAAGTGAAAGCAATCCAAATATCCAGCCACAAATGATATAATTTGAATATCTGTCCCCTCCAAACCTCAAGTTGAAGTCTGATCCCCAATGTTGGAGGTGGGAGGTATTTGGATCTTGGGGGTGGATTCCTCATGAATGGATTGGTGCTCTCCCTGAGGTAATGAGTGAGTTTTCACTCTATTAGTTCATGAAAAAGCTGGTTGTTCAGAAGAGCCTGAGCACCTCCTCCTCTCTCTCTTGCTCCCTTCTCTTGTCATGTGACACACCTTGCTCTGCCTTCACTTTCTGCCATGAGTAAAAGCTTCCTAAGGCCCTCACCAGAAGCAAATGCTGGTGCCATGTACTTGTACAGCCTACAGAACCGTGAATCAAATAAACCTCTTTTCTTTATAAATTACCCAGTCTCAGGTATTCCTTTATAGTAACACAAAATGGTTAAGACAATAAATGAATAAATAAAATGTGGTATATCCACACAATGAAATATTATTCAAGCCATGAAAGTAGTACCACATGCTACATCATGGATGTACCTCTAACATAGTATGCTAAGTGAAAGAAGCTAGATACAAAAGGTCACATACTATATGATTCCAATTATATGAACTGTCCAGAATAGACAAATCCATGGATAAAGTAAATTAGAGGTTTCCAGGAGCTGAAGAGAGAGGGAGGGTTGGGTAGTAACTGCTAATGAATATCAGTTTTCTTTTTGGGGTGATAAAAATGTTCTGGAATTAGATAGTGGTAAAGGTGTCAGTTCACAGCCACCATTTCCTCCTGCCCCAACATGCTGTACCTTGCCTGAAGGCTTCCAATTCCTTTCTTTGTTGTTCCCTGTGGAAAGCCATTGGCAGTAACATCTAATGGCTGCTCAGGAACTGCACTCCAGCTGATGGCTATGAAAAGAAAATATTCTAGGGTTAAAACTGTTCAGTTTCCTGTGAATACAGCATATATTTTACTTTATTTATATTTTTGTCTGAGGGGCGGAGTCTTATTATATTGCCCAGGCTACATTCAAATTTCTGGGCTCAAGCAATCTTCTGCCTCAACCTCCCGAATAGCTGAGATTACAGGCATGCACTACCATGCCCAGGTCAGAAGTATTTTAATAAAAATATTTCTCTGACTCTACAGACCCATAATAGCTGGATATGATGTCAGAGATAATGACTGCCACTTGGATACTTGGCCTCCAGGGTACAGGGTACAACAGTATAAAGTGGTTCACAATTCATTATCATTATAACAGTTAACAATTATTGAGCATTTATTATATGATGGACACAGAATTTCTCACTTAATCTTCATAGTAACCCTGATAAATGATTTTTTTTTTTTTTTTTGAGACAGAGTCTCGCTTTGTTGCCTGGGTTAGAGTGAGTGCCATGGCGTCAGCCTAGCTCACAGCAACCTCAAACTCCTGGGCTTAAGCAATCCTACGGCCTCAGCCTCCCAAGTAGATGGGACTACAGGCATGTGCCACCATGCCCAGCTAATTTTTTCTATATATATGTTCGATTGGCCAGATAATTTCTTTCTATTTTTAGTAGAGATGGGGGTCTCGCTCTTGCTCAGGCTGGTCTCGAACTCCTGACCTTGAGCGATCCACCCGTCTTGGCCTCCCAGAGGGGTAGGATTACAGGTGTGAGCCACCGCGCCCAGCCAATGATACTCTTTTAATCTTAAGAAACTGAGGCCAAGAGAAGATAAGTAACTTGCCAAGGGTCACACAGAACATAAACCTGACCCAGTATGGGTGTCTCTAATGCCCACATTATTGACCACTTGGTGGGAAGTTGCCTTCCTAGGCTTGGAGGATGCAGACTCTCCCAGGCCACTCTCAGGGGAGAAGTTACTCCAGGGCAAGTCTAACCTGGATCTCTTACCTGCCCCGCAAGGAACCAGTCGGCCTGAGCTGTCAGCCCTTCTTGCCTGCACTGCACAGCGGCTGTGTTCAAATAGTAAATCAGACTGCTGTATTTTTAGTTCTTGAACTCCAAAGCCCTTGGGTAGAGCCGATACATTCTGACACCTAATTGTGAGGGAAAATGCATTCAGTTTAGGCACATGCCTAGAGAAAAACAGTATTTAGGATTGTGGACATCATCACCCCTGAGCCTTAGTGGGATACAAAGGCTTAGAAAGTGTGTGGATTTGTTTTTTTATTTATTGAGCAGGAACAGCATCTAGATTGTAAGAACCTTATGGCTGGAGGAAGATCCCTTCCCATCACTAAGAATCAAGACAACACGCTTCTGTGACATCAATAACATCAAACTCCATTCCTCACACAGGTCTTGAGAAACATGAAAACTTTAAACAGAAACATTCACTCGGTGGCACCTGCTCCCTAAGGAATCCTTCAAATACATCAAAACCCAAAATTGTCCTATAATATAAAAGCTTCGTTTTTTTCTCTTGTATCTTTTAAAAAAATATCTTTATAGGGATATAGTTCACATACCATAGAATTCACCCAGTTAAAGTGTATAATTCAATGGTTTTTAGTATATTCACAGAATTGCACAACCATCACCACAATGTAATTTCAGAACATTTTCATTGCCCCCAAAAGAAACCTTGCACCCATTAGCAGTCAGTCTCCATCCCCTTCTCTAGCTGACGGTAACCACTAAGCTACTATCTGTCCTTATGGATTTGCCTATTCTGGATATTCCACATAAATGAAATCATACAATATGTGGCTTCTTTAACCTACAAGGATGTTTTCAAGGTTCATTCATGTTGTAGCATGTGTCAGTACTCCAGTCTTTTCTATGGCTGACTCATATTCCATTATACAGACATACCACACTGTGTTCATCTATCCATCCACTGATGGACATTTGTCTCACTTTTTGGATATCATGAATAATGCTGCTATGCAACATTTGTGTACAAGTTTTTGTGTGTCATTTCTCTTGGATATGTACCTAGGAGTGGACTTGCTGGCTCATACTTTGGGGCTGCACATTTGACACGGGCCCATGATGCTTCCCCTGGCCATGGCTTTGCCCTGCTCTCATTCACAGCATTAATCAGGTTTGGCTGCCTCCTTTAGGGGACCAGACTTGAGTGATCATCCTTTGTCTTTTTAAAACCTAAAACTAATGTTTAGGGGCTTAAAAAATTATAATAGCAACATATGTACACCGTAGAAAAATTAGAAAATATAGTAATAACAAAGAAGATTAAACTACCCATAATACAACTCAGAGGTAATTATTATTAATACCCTGGTGTACATCCTCCTCTAATTTCTATGTGTTTATGTACTTTAAGACCAAAATGAGCTCATTTTATCATCTAAACTGCTCTTAAGTGTTAAGAACATGTTTCCACATTAAATATTCATCAATATTATTTAAAAAAACACAATTTCCTATTGCTGGGCATTTCAAGTGTTCCCCTTTTCTTTTTTTAAAGTACTATACGCAAAGCTAAATGTTTGAATACTTTCTTAATTATTTCCTTAGAAAAAATTCTTAGAAGAACTGCTGGATCAAAGGTATGGAGATTTTTAAGGCTCTTTGGACATACTTTCAGACTGCCTCTGGGAATGACTGTTCCAATTCAACCCTCTCTCCCTGTCCTCTCACCTCTCAATCAGTGCTCTCTGCATGGCTTCCTGGCTGTATGGGCACTTCCCAATGACTATGGCTGTCAGGTAGATGGGCTCTTCCAGGAAGTGTGTCAATAGTGCCCCTTGGCATCCAAGGACATTCCATCGAGCCACCTTGTCACTGCAGGACATGGAGCGAGTCCTATCTCCCCGGCCTGGCTTTACTCGGAGCAGCCCCACCTGGTGATATGCAGCACCAGGCTGCCCTGAGTCTCCAGCTTCTCCAGGCACGCACTTGGCTCCGGTTCTATGAACGTCCACCACTTTGGCACCACTGAGGGATATTCTGCTGACAGAAGCCAGTCCCTCTACAGTGAGGTTTGAGCTGCTGACACCTGGTGGGATTCGGCCACTTTCCTGTTTGCCAAAACTCTGATGGTCAGCTGCACCGTTGGCAACCTCCCTGGCAGGAGTTCCAAGCTCAAGCCTCATCTTTTTGGTTACAGGACTGTCAAGGTCTTCACATTTCTTCTTATTTTCAGGAGCTTCCAAGTTACTACTGGCTTTTACTGATGGGTTGTTGGCCCAATCTCTGCTGACAGGACAGCAAGGCTGATCTTCAAACTCAAGCATCGGAATGATGGAGGCATCCCCACCTGCAGGAAGATAAAACCCTTAAACAAGCGGTTCTCAAAGTGAGGCCCCTGGACCAGCCACAGTGGCTGGGAACTCATTAGAAAGGCAACTCTTGTGACCCATAGTAGACCTGCTGAATCACAAATTCTGGAAGTAGAGCCCAGCAGTCTGTGTTTTAACGAGCTCTCCAGGTGACTGTGATGCAAGCTCAAGTTTGAGAACTGCTGCCTTAAAGATCAATCTATTTCCCAACTGACCTGAGATGAATTAAGATCACAGGCCCAAATCTCCCCAATAAGAATCCTCTGGAGCTCTTGTTGAAGACTCTGTGCCCAGACCCAGTGAGTTGTAATTTCCAGAGGAGAAGGGTCTAGAAAACTAAATAGTTTAACAAAGGTCCCAGGTAATTCTTATTACCAGGAAGCTTTGGAAATACTGGTTCAGACCAGGGTTTCTCAACCACTGCACTAATGACAGCTTAGACCAGATAATTCTTTTTTTTTTTTTTTTTAATAGAGATGGGGGGGGGGGCTCTCATTCTTGCTCAGGCTGGTCTTGAACTCCTGACCTCAAGCAATCCTCCTGCCTTGGCCTCCCAGAGTGCTAGGATTATAGGCGTGAGCCACCATGTCCAGCCCTAGACCAGATAATTCTTTGCTGTGGGGCCTGTCCTGCGAATTATAGTACATTTAGCAGTATCCCTGGTCTCTACCCACTGGATGCCAATAATACCCCCTACTCTGACAATCAAAATGCCTTTAGATGTTGCCAAATGTCTCCTGGCAAATACAACTGTCCCTGGTTTAGAATGAGCAAGGCTTCCCCAAGTGCATTTTGTGGAATGCTATTCCATAAGACGCCTTGGAAAACAAAAGTAGGTGGTTTGTTTCATAGTTAAATAAATTTGGCATTGCTTAAAATGTCCCCATCTTGAATATTTTATGATGCATAGCCCTACAGACTGCTATAAATTACATACCTCGTCTAAATTAATGCTTCCCTGCGCTAGTTTAGCAGTTTCTGATCTACTCTGTGCTTATAAGAAACCAAAGAAAACCAGAGGTCAGTAAAAAGCACAGCTCTCCCTTGAGAAGAGAGCTGTTTCTTCAAACACTAACCTAATATGTGTTGCTTTTCTAAAGTGCGTAAATAATACATCTGTAATCTTTATAACCTAAGAGCCTAAAGGCAAGAGATATGGAAGTGGGAATGTTGCTAGAAAGGCTGGCTGGCTGACTTCCAGAGACCTCACAAGGTGACAGCGACTTTGGAGAATTCATCAGGGTCCCCCTCCCACTCTGCAGGCTCAGAGATATGATCTTGACAGAATGCCCGAACTTGAGAGGCTGACTCATGCTAATAACTCACAAGAAAGAGTATGAAGTAGCTAACCCAGGCACCAAGTTATTAATAATGAAAAGTAAATGCCAAAGGAATCAGAGAGTGACATTCTCTAGGTAGCATTCTTTCTGCAGATAAACCATGGGAGACATTGCATTTTACAAGATTACCAGCAAAATTTCCAGAAGATTTTAGGATGAATGGAGGGTTGACAACTGTTTATTCCATCAAGTAAGATCTTCAAAAATTCAAATTACCATCATTAAAAAAAAAAAAAGAAAATCTCATAATCTTTACATGGAAAGAAATCAGTTTTGAAAACTTATGAGTCTTGATTTTTCTCATTTCTTCATGGACTCTTCTCACAGATCAGCACCCATCTGTGGACCACTGATTTATGGAGTCTGATTAGTCCATCAGGTTATCTGTGATCCCTGGACACATCTGTCTCCACAATAAGGCAATGCCTGCCACTGGGATTACCCAGGCCCTCACCTCTGGCATCCCCTGGGAGTTGGTTAGAAATGAGAACCTCAGGCCCCACTCCAGACCTACTGAATCTGAATGTGCATTTTAACAAGCTCCCTAGGTGATTTATGTGCATATTACAGTTTGGGAAGCACAGATTGGGAAACATCCTCTGACCCTTGGACCAGGGCACCACTGCAAAGAATGGAGCATGAATGAGCCCTGGTCTTTAACTCTTAGCCAATTCTTTTCCTATATTCATTCTTTCTTAAGCTGTATCAGTATTTTCAATTTGAGTTACAATCAAATCTCGACAGCTATTCTGTTTCTTGGTAGTGATTACCTACCTCTTCTCTAACTGCATGTGTTAAAGTTTAATAATCAGAGGACAATCTGATATCCTTATTTCAAAGTTTTTAGGGTAAGGAAATTTTGCTGCCATCTGAGTTGTCTACAAAAGGTAGGAATTATTTTTAATTTTCAATAAATTGAAAAACAGACAATAGAAATGACCCCTTAGGCTAGGACTGACCTTCCTGCTTTAGGCAACCACAGCACCTGACCATCCTCTTATAACTCAACAAAATTTACCCTAAGCACGACTGCCTACATTGACTCTATGGGGTAAGCAATGTGCTAGTCTTATTTGCTGTTATATAATCAGTATGTCATATTGTGCCTGACAAGTAGTAGAAAATATCTATTCTGGCCTGGCTTGGGGGCTCACGCCTGTAATCTTAGCACTCTGGGAGGCCAAGGAGGGAGGATCGCTTGAGGTCAAGAGTTCGAGACCAGCTTGAGCGAGATGCTGTCTCTACTAAAAATAGAAAAAATTAGCTGGGCATGGTGGTGCATGCCTGTAGTGCTAGCTACTCGGGAGGCTGAGGCAGGAGGATTGCTTAAGCCCAGGAGTTTGAGGTTGCTGTGAGCTAGGCTGATGCCACAGCATGCTAGCCTGGGCAAGACTCTGTCTCAAAAAAAAAAAAAAAAAAAGAGAAAGAAAGAAAAAAGAAAAAAATCTGTTCAATGAATGAATGAAAGAAATGAATTTTAGGGTAAGTTACTATAGTAGGGCTTTGGACTTCTAAGCCCCATTGTTGGTTTCACATCTTGTTGGCTTTCAGCCTTAAGTTTCCTAATCCTAACTCTGAGAACTGAGTAACAGCACGAGTGAGACTATGCACCCCCCCGACCTCCGCTCTCTGCCTTCCCCTTAGTAGAGAAGTCACTAGGTACACCAGTCTGTCCATAAAACAGCACTGTCAACAGTTGTAGCTACACTTCAGCCAGAAGTGCTTTTTTTGAGAAACATATCTATATATAAGACAAACATAAGGAAATAGTCCATGTAACGGTAATCTAAAGGCTTGAATATACTTACAGGGTGTATGGCTGGAGAAAAACACAAAGAAGAGGTCTGATCTGAGTTTCCACAGTCCTCTTTGTGTTCCTGGGACAAAGATACTGTCCTCTTTCAAGGTGGCTGCCAACTGGAGCTGATGGAGAAGGTACCTAAGGGTTCCAAGAGGTTATCAGAATGAACAAACAATCTCTGTGGTAAAGACAAAGATTCTGGTTGAGTGATTACTAAGAAAGAGTTACGGTGGACTAATGGGGCTGGTAGTAATTTAGAATTATGAGAATGATCTACACCAGTGAGTCTCAAAGTGTGGCCCCTGCAGCAGCATCACCTGGGAGTTTGTTGGAAATCCAATTTCTCAGGCTCCACCTGGCTCTGTTGAATCAGTATCTCTGCGGGTGGGCCCAGCAATCTGGGCTTTAAAAAGTCCTCCAGGTGACTCTGATGCACACTCAAGTTTGAGAACCACTTATCTAGACCACAGTGCTATTCAAAGTGTAGTTCACAGACTGACATAACTGTATCACCTGAGAGCTTACTAGAAATGCAAATTCTGGGGCCTATGCCCCAGACCTGCTGAATCAGACTCTCTGGGGAATGTTACCTTTGGAAACTCCTCCTGGCTATGACCTCAGCATGGCTATCATTGAGGATGTCTCCTGTGGCAAAGACAGGACAGCAGATTAAAATTTATGGAAGCTGGAGAGGCCGTTTCTAGAAGCAGAACACAGCAGTCCCCCCAGACCCAGGATGGGCACGTAGCTCCTAGAGGGCTTTGTCAGAAAGTATCACAACTATTAATGACAATGCATTTACAGCAGGATTTCTCAACTCAGCACTGTAGACATTTTAGGACAGAAAATTCTTTGTTGTAGGGGGTCTTTCCTGTACATTGTAGGCTGTTTAGCAGCTTTCCTGCCTCTACCCACGAGATGCCAGCAGCACCCCTCTCCCAGTTGTGACAACTAAAAATGTTTCCAGATATTGCCAAATGTCCCCCGGGGTACAAAACTGCCCCCAGTTGAGAATCACTGATTTATAGAAAAATCTTTATCTGGAGGACAGGAGTCCAGATCTTTTGTACCCTGATATAATACTTGTGCTCATGGCAATATAATTCCATCCATAGTGGTCCTGGAACAGTTTCTTCACATACAGGAGGTAAGGCTGGGAGGATGGGGGAAGCAAACTCAAAGAGGAACCTGCTAACTGGAAGCAGAAGGTAAGGATCCCAAATCTCTAAGGGATTCCCAAATCCTTCTTGGTGCCAAAAGCTCCACTTAATTCAAGGTTGCTTGCTGGGGCTTCAAAAGCTACTCAAGCTGCATCCTCTACCTGCTTTAGAGCCCCAAAGCCTTCCAGACCTAATATGGAATACTTAAGCCTAGGAAACCTGTGGTTAAGGAGGATGAAAATACTGGCTACCTTTTAGTTTACTCAGAAAGTATGTTCTGAGCCGGGCATTGTGGCTCACACCTGCAATCCCAGCAACTAGGGAGGCTGAGGCAAGAGGATCTCTTAACTCAGGGGTTCCAGGCTGCAGTGAGCTATAATTGTGCCTGGGCCACAGAGTGAGACCCCATTTCAAAAAAAGCAAAAAAAAAAAAAAAAAAAAAAGGCATGTTCTAAATGAATACTGTCCTTTACTGTCCTTCTAAGTAGAGTGACAGTAAGTACAAAAAGAAAGGTCAGCTATCAACCGATACGGCCCCTTTTCCCAGGCAAGGAGAATAAAGGTTAACACGGACACTGGTTTCCAAAGCTAAATCTTTGCTTAGACCCCTACCCATGCTTACCGCTCTTCCTCATTTTGGACTGGCCTATGCATTTCGTTCCTGTTCCCATTGAGACAACTTCCTTTGTCACTGAAGGGAAAAAAAGAAATCATTAAGGGGGCTCTCAGAGGCTGAATGTTCCCCAGCGCTGAGTTTAAATCTGTCTGCACACTCCTCCAGAGGATTCCCGCAGGTCAAGAGAGGACTGTGGTTCCTGCACGGCGGTCTCCCACCACCAGAAGTACTGCGCCACCTGGTGGAAAGCGAGGAAATACGCCTAACATCTTAGTTTACAACCTGGTCATGACTGTCCCTGCCAAGTGTAGCAGCGTACAATTCTTCCATCTCCGACAGGAAGGAGGAGTGTTCCAAGAAGGAAAAGTCTCACCTTGCACTGGCTTATCAGGAGTGTTGCAGGCCTGGACAACTGGAGACTGTATCTTTACCACGGCTGCCAATAATGTCCACTCACGGTTTGGCTCAGGCTTCCCCTGCTTAGGCAGCCTGATCCCATAGTGCTCGTAGCACAGTTGAGCAATTTCATTTGCGGTCCACATGGTATGGTGTTGAGGCCCTGGTCAAAAACCACAACCATGAGAAGTACAGAAAGGAGAACCAGTTCACAATGCTACAGCCTTGTACCAGTGCTTTCAAAGTCTTTCAAATGTTGCCCAACTGTGTTCAGACTGAGGTTTCTCTATCTGGAACATTTTATGGATTATTTTCTCCTACTACTTCCCTGTCTCTGTTTCATCTTTAATAAAAGACCAAAGAAACCCCAAATCCCACCAACCCCAGAAGACACTCTATTTCTTCAAGTTATTTTGAAAAAAAGTTGGATATCTGACATATTTCTAATGAATCTGAATCTCCTACTCAACACAAAAACATATGAGAGGGAAGAGTCCTCTCTATTTCAATTTTCATTTGGAAACAGTATGTAAAGTGCTGCAGTCCTCACCTGCAGCCCCTCACCATACAAGGCTTATCTTTTCGGACAGATGTTCTTCTTTTCTGTCCTCTTTTACAGGCATTTTATTTTTCCCTCCTTTGCCCCAAAGCAGAGTAGCTCTCTACCGCCCTCTAGTGTTAATAAAGCCCCACTGAGAGACTCCTCACCAGTCAAGTGTTCTCACAGGAGTTGTGCTTCAGGACGTGGGCTTTGCATTCGTCCTTGCTGCGTTCTAATTTCAGCTTTGCCACAAATTAACTGTGTGATACTGGATGGATGACTTAACCTTTCTGTGTCTCAGTTTCCTAATCTGTTAAAAATAGAGACAATAATAGTATCTAACCTATTGGAGTTATTGTGAGGATTAAATAAATATTTATAAAAAGCAATTGCTACAATATTGAGCATAATAAATGCCAACTGTGATTAATATTACATTTAATGATTTTCCTGGTTAATTTGCCTTGAGCTACTTAGAGGTGGGGGGTGTGAAGCATGGGGATGGAGAGGGAGGATTATAATGAGCATATAAAGCCATGAATAAAAAACCATTAAGCAAACCAGGCCTGAAAGAGGCCTAGGATACTCTGCTGGAAACTCGTTCATTCTTGGCTCTATCAGTGCTCACTAGATACATCCTGACCTCATTTGGACTCAATTATATGAAAAGCTTGTTAGTAGATGAGATCATATGGTGATGAACATAACTAAGCATTGTAGAACAAAACCAAAAAACAACAAAAAGGCTTTCCTGAGCCCCAATTCATGTAGCTTCTGAAAGATATTTCTACAATGAGCGCATCCTGCACTGCAATGTGTAGGCCTGTTAATATAGTAAATGGTAATGGTAAATCAGACCATAGTGATTTAAGGCAAAAATCTGGCAGGAACTGACAAACTGTGACTTTAAACTCAGAGAACCAGCAGAAATCTTGTATCACCTGGAACAAAGTAAAGCATGGGAGATTCCCAGGATCTTTGTTGGAAAGACTCACCTCTCATTTCCAGAGAGGGATCACAAGGCATATTTTATGAAGGCAGTTACCCTGCTATCAACTTGAAATTAAACCAGAGGCGCATATCACAAACTATAATTGCTAGGGGGTAAAACTTGCCAGAAGAAATGATGACTCCCTAAGAGGAAGCAGCCCAGAACGACACCATCCCCTTTCAGGTAGCTGAGCATACACAGTTGTTGAAATGAATAAATGTTTTGATATACTGGGTCCCTTATAATTCAAGCCTTCACCCCCTCCTAGATCTTGAAAAACTTCTTGAAGAACTTCTTCATATGAAATAACAGTTAAACAGGCAAGTATGTGCCCACAAGACCACGTCTTATAACAGTCGCAACAAGCTGAAGAAACCACTTTCTTTTCAAGGAAAAATTAAGTCAGCTGTCGAGAGAGAAAAGGCTTTAGGGATGCTTGGAGGAACGGAAGCCCACTTTATTTTGGTCCCCTTCCTAAATACTTCCGAAAGCAGGTCCCTTCTCGGCCTGGGGTGGGGTCCCGATTCCGCCAGTTACAGGGCGGGAGGCGCTAGGCAATACACTGAGGCCGTGGAGTAGGGACAATGTGAGCGCCTGACTCACTAGGTCATTCGGGATGCTGTTGCGAGGCCGCCCGCCCCGTCCTCGCCCGCTTCAAGAGCTCTTCACGCCGCGGCTGTTGACATTTCCAGACGTGAAGCGGCACTTTCCCACGTGACACACGTCCGGGAAGACACGGTCCTCTTCCCACGCAAAGCCCACTCCGCAAAGTCAGACCCGAGGCACCTAACCCAGTGGTCCCCTGGCCGCGCCACCCCAACACTTCGCCAACCCTCCACTCCCACTTCCTCGACGCGCGCCTCCCTGAGAGGAAACTGAATGCGAGCTGAGGCGGACGTGACGTCACAAAGCGACTGCTCCTCCCAGGTTCCGCCCCAGGGCGCGCAATGCACGCTGGCCCTTGTGGTCCTTCGGGCGCAGAGCCCGAACGCGATACCTGCGCTTGGAGTCCCGCAGCCTCGGGCGGCCGCTTAGCAACGCGAGAAACAGGTAGGTGGGGGCAGCCTGCCGGGTTAGATATGGCTTCAAATAGAATGATGTATCTTGGAATCCTGGTCTGAATTTCTGTCTAAAACAGCGCTATTCAACAGAAATATAATTCGAACCATATATGTAATTTAAAATTTTCTAGTTGCTACATTTAAAAAGTCAAATAGGTAAAATTAATCTTAGTCATGTTTCATATCACCCTTATATCCAAAATAGTACCGTTTCAACGTGTAGTCAATATTTTTTTAAAAATTGAGATATTTTACCCTGTTTTTCGTACTAAATCTGGTGTGTATTTTAACATTTACAATACATCTTTATTCGGACCAGCCACATCTCAAGTGCTCAATAGCCACAATAGCCACAGCCTTCACATTGCCAGAAATGGATAGCTGTCTAGATAGTTCAGGAACCTTTACTTCTCAAGCGTATGCCTCAATTGCTAAAGATGAGAGAATTCACTTTTCTTCTTGTTAGCCCTCAAAAGTTAGAGACAGCAGTGCAATTTTCTTGACCCCCTTCTTCCCTCTAGTGCCAAGGAAAAGGGCCACAGCCCTCTTCCCTGGCTAAGGACCCTGGTCCACATTCCTCTCCAACACCTTTAATCTGCAACTGGCTCCCAGTTCTGTCTTTGAAGAAAGACAGATCCTGGCAGGAGTGGGGCGGGGATCATCTTCTATGGGTCTTTATCTCAGGGATTGGTATTACCACCTATCTTGTTGAATAAACTAAAAAGTGAGTCACACTCCTTGTTATTTCCCTTCTCTTAATCCCCACAATACAATGTGTTACTAAATCCAATTGATCTTACTTCCTGTTTCTTGAATCCACCCACTTTACTTCCATGACAATAATCTAGTGCAAGCCACTGTTATCTCCCTGTTGGATTGATAATCTCTGAACTTTGACTGTTTCTTGCCTAACTCCAATTCATTTTCCACAGAGCTGCCAGACTAATCTTTTCAACCACAAACATCCTATCATCCCATTGCTTAAATACTTCAGTGGCTTCCCAGCACTCTTATTTAATACAGACAAAATCCCACAGTAGGGCTCACACTACACCAGCTCCTTCCTGCCTCACCTTGTGACATATTTCTTTGGGTTTCTGTTCTCTATCTAGTGTCACTGGCCTCCATTCCCCCTTCCTACCACAGGGCCTTTGCACCTGTTGCCACACCATGGAAAGCCCTCCCCACCTTTATAAAGCTGATGTCCTCAGGGAAATCTTCCCTAAGGCAGTCATTATATTATTAATTTCTCAATATCCCATGGACCTCCTCTTTCAAAGCATTTACCAGAGCTGCCATTTTATACAATTTTGGGGGGATGAATTATTAAATATGAGTCCTCAACCGTTTGAGAATGAGGACTTTATGATCCTTCTATCCCTTCTAGCTTACATATTGTCATATTTCCTGCCAACCCCTACATACAAGTTGCCTACTGTTGCTACAGTTCTTTCTATCCCCAGCCTCCTTAAGGTCTGATAGCTTTCTTCTGCCTCCAGCCATCTATGAAACACTAGTCATTCATGACTCATCAATCCTTGTAGGCCTTTCCAGTGGTCTGCACTGACGGAGTTGCCTCAAGTCCAGTCCCTTACCTGGTCTTGACCCTTCACCCTCTCCCTTGGTGAGATGATTGCTTCCATTTTAGTTAATACCACCTTGCTGAGAATGTGCCATATGGAAGTGTTTCCTCTGAAATACCACCTGGTCATCTACTGCTTAAACACCAGCAAGGGTGGAGATGCTCAGTATTCCCTGAAGTTTGCAGTTAGGTTTCTGAACACTTAGATTGTTTTACCAGCTATGGAAGCAGAAACCTGCTCTGTGAAAGTACACTGGCAGCTCCCAAACTGGATGCTTGCAGAAGTTTTGCTGAGGTGCAAAAGATAAGTCCTTTGTCATGTGACTCATCTGAAAAAACATCTTCCCAGCCGTCTCCCTGTGTCTGGGAGTATAGGCTCCATTTTAATAGCAAGCCCTTAGCCACATTCTTAGCCCTGTTGAATTGAACTGAAAATAATGAGCAAACTTCTGACTCACTATTCAACATTCTATTATTTCCATCTAGCTGTCGAACAGGCATGTCAAATTTAATATGTTCAAAACCAAACTTCCAACCTTCCCTCTCAAACCTGTACTTCCTTTTTCCCATCTCAGTAAATGGCAATTCTTTTACAGTTGTTCAGGCCCAAATCCTTGAAATCATTTTTGGCATCTTTTTCTCACAACCCATATTCCAACAACAAGTTCTGCTGCCCTCAGGAACAAGGCAAAGTCCACTTGTAACCATTTCCACTGCTACCACTGAAGTCCCAGCCATCATCTCTCCTCGGTCACTGGCAACAGCCCAACTGGTCTCTCTGCTTCACTCTTGCCCTCCATAGGTGAACTAGAATAATCCTTGAAAAACACTCCTCTGCTCAAAACCCTCCTGTGGCTTCCCATCTTCCTCATAAAATACATACTTTTCCACGTGGCTTTCAGGGGCATGCATGATCTGGCCTTTCACTGACCTCTCTGGTCATACTGGACCCTCTGCCACTCCTTAAAAACTCAGTCCTCTAGTCTGGATTGTCCTCTCCTGCAGCTCTCCCTAGATTATTATCTCCTGATCTTTACTTAAATGCCACCTAGCAGAGGTCTTCCTGATCACCATATTTAAAATAGCACTGACTCCTCTACCTTTAAACTAGCACCTATCCCCTTGCCCTCCTCCATTTTTCTTCTTCTTATGTACCATCAAAGAAAGAATTTGGGTTTACTTGTTTCTTGTTTGTCTACTTCTCATCCTCACCCCAAAGCAAGAATGTAAGTTCTAAGAAAGCAAGGACTTGGTTTTTGTTCATTGCTGTGTCCCCAATCCCTTAGAACCATGTCTGGCACAGAGAAGACATTAATAATATAAATTTGTTGAATGAATTAAGATGGTAGAATCCTAAACATCCATTAGGTCAGCAATCTGGGGAAAAAGTTGATATTCCAAAGGTACAGAGAAAAGACAAATGGTTTATTTGGTAACAAGGAGTAAAAAGAAATTCTTAACTCCTCTTTTCTCTTCTGGTGGCTGAACGGTGGTAGTCAAATGGATAGCCAACACAAGAATTCCCTTGCAAACCTTCATCTTTTTGCAGAAATGCAAAGTTGCCTGTTCATATGACTTGTTATCATTATTTTCTAGACAGAAGTGCCAACTGTTGTGCTTTCTGGTGTATCAGTGGTTGCTGTATTTTCCTTCTTATCTTCAGGTTTCATGGCAGGAAACAAAAGTACTTCCTACAAGAGATAAAAACATATTGTGAAGCTAAGACACACCCTGAACATTTTTTCACAGCTATCCATTCATTCCTTTTGCCTCTATTATTATTACTACCAAAATCCAGAGCTCTGTATACCCCAGGTAAAAAGACAGATTAGCTTAGTCCCTCTCAGTTTCAGAGGATGGAAAAGAACAAATGTCTGTACATGCCTAGAGGACCATGCCAAAAGGTTGAAAAATACAGGTTCTATTAAAATTGGATTTCCTCATCTATAATTATGGGATAACAACAGTTTCCACACCTCATAGGGCTGACTTAAGTTAAATGAGATAATACATGTAGAGGGCTTAGCGCTTCCCCGGATTCTCAAGGAAAGCAAACATTTAGTATTCCTCCTGCCTCAGGTCAGATAAAAACCAAAATCCTGTAAGGTCAGATGCTCTGCCCCTATTCCTGTGGAGTGGCATATTCCTCCCTTTATTTTATTCTCCAGGCCCACCATGCCCTGCCTCTGACACAATGGCACTTCTTCAGGGCAGTGTGCACTGAGGATGCTGCTATGTACCTTGATGTTATTGGAGTCTGTGAGAAACATGGCGACACGGTCGATGCCCATGCCCCAGCCACCTGTGGGGGGCAGCCCATATTCCAGGGCAGTACAGAAGTTTTCATCTATGAACATGGCCTCATCATCACCGGCAGCCTTGGCCTAGAAGAGGAAAGGGAACCAAAAGGTGACATTCTTCCAGGACATCTCAGCCTCTGAGTGAACACATTAAAATGTGCTCCTGATACTCAGGATTTGCTGGGAATTGATTTCTCAGGAACTCCAAGATGGAGCTATTTCTTTCAAAGACCTGGAGGTTAAGACTGATGGAATCTATCTCAGAACACATACAAATTTCTCTGAAATAAAACGTTTCCACTGCTTGGGATTCTGGGATTCTAGTGAGACTAATTCTCAGAGCCTCTGTGAGGATTCCCAAGATCTCTGTCCCATTTCCTGAAACCACCCATCAGTGGCAGTGATAGCTCTAGGCCACCTGTGGGGCTTTGTCTTCTTCATTCATCTGCCTCTCATCCCCAAGTCACCTCAAAAAATGTACAGTCTAAGAAAAATAATGTTGTCAGGCAAATGTATTTCAAGCCAAGTGTCATGCTCCTCATACAAATAATCAACTAAGTTCCTCTTAAGTATTACAGAGTCAAAATCAGTCAAAGTCTACATATTGAAATGTGACTTCCTCTAGCCTATGGCTTTATCCTTCATTTCTGAAGTCACCAAGAATGTATACATTGACACGGACCAGGGTTAAGGCTGCTATTTCTTGGTGAGTTGGCAATGATGAAACAGGTGCTTTTGCTCACGCTCTCCTTCCTCACCTTGGCCTGGTCTTCAAAAAGCTGCCGCTGCCGCATGGGATCATTCAGCTCAGTGTAGGCATTGCATATTTCTTTTTTCATGACAAATAGCTCAAAGCGCTCAGTCAGACCCTTTTTAGAGCGGTGCCTGGGGACAGGAGACCAAAGAGGAGGCTGAATATACAGGCCCTTAATAATCAAACATCTGATACAAGAATTCTTTTTTTTTTTTTTTTTTTTGGTTGAGACAGAGTCTCACTTTGTTGCCCAGGCTAGAGTGAGTGCCGTGGCGTCGGCTTAGCTCACAGCAACCTCAGACTCCTTGGCTTAAGCGATCCTACTGCCTCAGCCTCCCGAGTAGCTGGGACTACAGGCATGCGCCACTATGCCCGGCTAATTTTTTCTATATAGATTTTTAGTTGTCCATATAATGTCTTTCTATTTTTAGTAGAGACGGGGTCTCGCTCAGGCTGGTCTCGAACTCCTGACCTTGAGCAATCCACCCGCCTCGGCCTCCCAGAGTGCTAGGATTACAGGCGTGAGCCACCGCGCCCGGCCCTTGATACAAGAATTCTTAAATTCTAGTGTATTCAAAAATGTTATTAGTTGCAACCTGAGGCCTGTATAAATTCTCAGCACCAAATAATTTGGTACAATAGTGAGGAGGCAGAGAGACCAGGAAGATTTAATTATCTTCCTAACAAGCCAGTATGGCAGACTGTGACACTGAAGCATACCTCCTGCATCTAAGCCCTTCTGTCGTCCCTCCCACATGGACTCTGGGCTGGCAATGTGACTTTGCCCAATGGGATAGCAGCAGAGTCTCAATACATGTCTGCACCTTGAGGCTTATTCTTTCAGAATATTTCCCCTTAGAATCCAAATGCCATGTTGAAAGGAAGTTCAGGCTATGCTGCCAGAGAGACCATAGGAAGAGGCTCTGGAGGACAGGATTTTGTGTGGACGAGAACCAAAGTGCCCTGGCAGGATCTCCAGTTGAAATAAGCCACTTGAGTTATTCTAGTCAACACCCCCCAGGACAAAGACCACCCACTCAACCAACAAAATCTTGAAAATAAACTGTTGTTTAACATCACTAAGTTTTGGGGGTCGTTATGCAGCAATAGGTAACTGCAACAGCACGCTTCACCTTACCATTTAGCCAGAGGGCTCATTATCTGCGGGTGATCACAGATGAATGTAGGATTGATGCAAGTCACTTCCAGGAACTCCCCAACAAGCTTAGTAAGAAAGCAAAGCAGAGTTAGAAATCACTTCTGAATAATACTTTGATCAACCCAGTATAGAGACAGCTCCCACTGAGATGGGTTTATTCTATAACTTTTCAAAGGTGAGAAAGGATAAACTGAGATAACACGAACTATCTGGCCCAGAGCTCAAAGTTTGTTAATTCTCTTGTTCCTCTCTTTAGGGTTTCCCTGTGAAGCTGTAGAAATGAATTCTCCACAGGGGGGTTCACTTTCCCAGGGAGCAGGGCCTGGCCAGCACTAGATAAGGACATCGAGAAGGGCACGGCCTCTCACCTTATCAAGGAGCCTGGCTGTGGTTCGAGGTGGAGGGCATTCAACAGCTTTTGCCACACAGATATCATCAAGAATTTGGCGAGTTTCTGTGATACAAATGTACAAGTTAGGACAGAAGACATCACACTAGCACAGTAAAAACGTATATAAAGAAAACAGTGTGGGAAATTCTAGCTCTGACCCAATCAAATTCAGAGCTAAACAGGAAGGAGGGCCATAAAATGCAGTAGTATGTCACTTTACCTTCAGTTTCAAAGAGGTCAGTTTCTGGCAGCTTCACCCCCAAAGCTTTCTCAAGCTCTTCTACCATGCTAATTCTCCGGAAGGGTGGGGTGAAGTCGATAATGTAGGCTTGACCCTCCGGCCCATCTGGGTGGTAGGTGACCTTGTAACCACCTGTAATATGCTTCACCATCCCTGGAAGAGAAACTTGCCATTTATAGAGGATGAAGCCCAGGAAGCCCTCCTCTGAAAGCAGCACGCCAGCCCCCAGACAAGTGTGAAAGAGAGCAGGAGTCACCTGAAACCATCTTCTCCGTGATTTCCATGAGATCGTGATAGTCTGCGTAGGCCATGTAGAACTCACAGGTGGTGAACTCAGGATTGTGAGTCAAATCAATTCCTTCATTCCGGAACTGGCGTCCAATTTCATAAACCCGGTCAAGGCCACCAACCACTAGTATCTAACAAACAACACATGGCCTTGGTCATGACAGCTAATCTTGTCTTATACAACTCTGGAAAGCTTCTGTTGACAAAAGCCATAACTTGGTTTTCACAGCTTAGGTGTGCTCTTAGGTTTCTCCTATAAAGGCCCACTACCCTGCTCTCTTTAAGATAGTTTACTGGATTCTCCATGAGAACAGCCCAGTGATGACTCAGAATCGTTCCTAGTTGTGTGGTCTCTAAGCCTGATTCTCTGATCCTCCTGGAGATTATATTCTGAGCTTCCCTATATAGCTGAATATTTTTTCTTTTGCTTAAACTATTTATAACAGGTTCTGTTGTCTACAACTAAGAATCTTGAATGACAGTCTTCAATATTTATTTTGGTAATTTGAAAATACATTTTTATAGTGATTTAAAGATATTTATTTAAAACTTTCAGAGAGGGATTAGGCTCTTTTCTACCAATCAGATCTAATCCAAGAAGATTAAAACCTGAAAAATTTTAGGAGAACCAAAGTAGGTCTGGAGTACCTATACACCTGGAAAGACAATCCCTTTGCCTTCTGCCCTGCTATGCTCTATTGATCTTGTAGAGAATTCTAGAAATTCACAAACCTGACAAATTAGAATACCCTCCAGGCTGTTTACCCTCACTGTTCCTCTTATTTCTGACTGTACCTGTCTAGCCAATAGTTTTCCAGCCTTCTGCTTCTTTAAGGGAATGGAGTGCTTTATTATTGACTACCTTATGGTAGAGTTCTGGAGCAATTCTCATATATAAGTTCATGTCCAGCTCGTTGTGATAAGTGATGAAAGGCCTGGCCACAGCTCCCCCTGGGATGATGTTCATCATGGGAGTTTCAATCTAAAAAAGATAGAGATAAACATTTAGTCCTCAGACAACAGGAGGCGCTTTGCATCTAATATAGTCTAAACCTGTTACATCCGTAAGTAAACGATTAAGTTCAATAGTAATGTGCAAGTGCTTGACAAAAAATGATAGCTTGATTTTTCTAGAACAGTGTGTCAACTTCTATCAATACCGAATACCATTAACATAGTACCATAAACTTTCATAAGCCGTAAATGGTAATATATGTGGATACAACCTTTCTAGAGTCCAATTTGCAGTATTTATTAAAAATTTAACTGCTTATATCTTTTGACTTGGTTAGTCTACATCTAGAAATCCATCCCGCAGAAACACCTGCACATGTGCATAAAGATGTTCACTCTAACATTATAGAAGAAAATCAGAAACAATCTAAACTATAAATAAGGGAAACAAATAAATTATGCAGCAATAAGAAGGAACATATATCTGTATTTCTTTCTATCTATCTATCTCTCTCTCTCATAGAAAGGGCTCCAGAATATGTTAAGTGGGGGAAAAAAGCAGGTCCATCATAATACATAGTGACCTCATTTATATTTAAAGCAAAAACCCTTCCAAACATTTATACATGTGTACTGTGTCTGCAACATGCTGTGCATATATGTATGTATGCATAGTAAATGATGAGGAAGGACACATATCAAACTCAAGTTTAGGGAGGGAAGTTAGTTGGGAGAAGTGAAAGGGTACTTTCAGTTTTTCTTCTATTTATGTCCTTATTGCTGGAATTTGTTTTATAGTACTTGCACTTGCCTTTCTCATACAATTAAAAAACATTTCTTAATGCTGTAACACAGAAAAATTATTTGATAACATATTGAACATGGCATTATTAGCACGTGGATGACCCTACATCTTATCCATTATCTTGGAAGTCGGGTACTGCCTTCCTAATCAGGGCACTAAATAAACAAGGTGGAACAAAGATACTACGAAGAAAGGGGACATTCTCATTAAGCCTGAAGGATACTGACACAGGAAATGCCTGGGAAAAGGAAGGGAAGAGACAGTAAGAGGCAAGCACAACAAGGCAGCTCATCATGTCAGTTCGGAAACTCTCCCTTACCTCTAGGAATCCCAGCTCATCCAAGAAACTTCGTATGTATGTGATGATTTTAGAGCGGATGATAAATTTCTGCCTCACAAAGTCATTCAGGATCAAGTCCAAGTATCTCTGACGATACCTTGTTTCCTAAACCAACAGCAGCAGTTAGAAATCACTGATATCTTTGATTTGGTGACACGATAAAACAAATGAAATGCATCTTTGTGCCACAGCTAGGAGGCCACGAGAGCTTACCTTATCTTTGAGGCCAAAGTGAAGATGAGGTAACATATGCAAGCAAGGAGACAGCAGTGTAATCTCGTAGGGAATGATGCTCAGCTCACCCTTCTTGGTTTTCCCAGGATTCCCCTGAACTCCAATTATGTCTCCCCGACGAAGTTTATTATTGATATGAGTAAATTCTTCTTCAGATTTATAATTTCTGAGTGAAAAAGAAATGTAATTTAGTATACACTAGTTCAAATTAATACCGAACACTGCTTTACTCTGGAACCCTCACTCAACTGTTAGTACCTAGTTAATGTGGGCCCAAGAAGAATCTCAGTTTCAGGGGCCACTGTTAAAAAAAAGTACTATCTTTTATTTTACTATCATACAACTTGAGAGCAGTCATTACTTTCCAGGTGACTAGATGGCCTTTAATCTTCTCAGCCATACCCAACCATGTCCCACTCCCTCTTACTCTAACTTTAAACACCAATGGGAAAGTAAGACCACATCAGCCTCTGTTCCTGTGTCACTCAAAGCCAGCCTAGAAAAGTCTGTAACTGGATATGTCAGTCTACCTGGAATTGGCCATGACTTGCAACTTGACCCCTTCTCCTCGAAGGTCATAGAAGATGAGCTTTCCCCCAGAAGCTCTTTTGGCATGGATCCTACCTAGAAAAAAAAGCAAAAATACTGACTGACAGAACCAGCCAGTTCATGATTATCAGTGCCAAAAAGTCTCTCTGTAGTTTTTGTCAGGGAAGAACATAAACCACAATAATCTGATTTTAGCTTGAGGTCTAAGCCCTGCCCTTTTTTTTTTTCCATGACAATGATCCCCATCCAAACTAGTTAAAGATGTGCAAGAAGATCTGGCTTTAAAGATGTTCACTGGATTCCTAGAAGTTGGCCGTGCTGGTGGCAGCAGAGTTTCTGGATCTTTCTGAATCTTCACATAAAAATATAAAGCACAACTAGACAGGCAAAGCCAAAAACCCACAGACAAAATTTACAACAAAATTATTTGGCAAGATATTCCCAAGGACCCCCAAATACAAGCAATGGGGCCAACAACCAAGAGCCACGGCACCTCCATGTGGGGAAAAAGCAGTAGGGATGAAAGGGGCATCTGATAGACCTGAAAACTGAAGAAACCCCATTTAGCCAAAGGTATCCACTGGAAAATGTGAGCATTTTCCTCCAGGATAACTTGAAGATAACAGCTAACACAGGGGGTGGGGAGGGACATGTGCCCATTTTCATATAGTTGAGGGCTACCCTAAAGTCTAAAGGAGATGGCGCAGTGTAGTCCCCAGAAAACTCTAATCTTAACAGCACGATTCTCTTTTAGGACAAGGCCATACAAACATGAACAGCACAAGGAAAACAGTGACAAAGGAAGGAGAAGGGCAACCAAAAGTGAGGAAGGGTTAGAGAGTGTGGAAATCTTGGAAAGCAGCTGTTGTATTTCTGAATACTTCATAAAAACAACCAAAGAGGGAGTTACATGAAATTGAAAACGCTATCTAAACGCACTTAAGAAAGACATGCTCAGAAAAACAAAAAAATTCTAACTTACTGTTCCACGATGAACTAAAAGACATTATGAAAATGACACAAAACAATAGCTACAAATAAAATAAAATATCTAGGAATAAACTTACCCAAAGAAAGTGAAAGATCTCTATAATGAAAGCTATAAAACACCGATGAAAGAAATTGAAGAGGACACAAAAAAAGGAAAGATATTCCATACTTATGGATTAGAAGAATCAATGTTGTTAAAATGTCCACACTATCCAAAGCAATCTACAGATTTAATGCAATCCTCATCAAAATACCAATGACATGTGACCTAACCCCCTGTAATATGCTGAAATTAAAAAAAAAATACCAATGACATTCTTCACAGAAATAGAAAAAATATTTGTATGGAACCACAAAAGACCTAGAATAGCCAAAGCCATCCTGAGCAAAAAGAACAAAACTAGAGGAATCATATTGCCTGACTTCAAATTATACAACAGAGCTGTAGTAACCAAAACAGCATGGCACTGGCATAAAAACAAATAGACCAAGGGAACAGAATAGAGAACCCAGAAATAAATCCACACATCAATAGTGAACTTATCTTCAAAGGTGCCAAAAACATACAGAGAGGAAAGGACAGTCTCTTCAATAAGTAGTGGTGGGAAAACTGGATAGACCCTTTCCTCTTGCCATATACAAAAATCAAATCAAAATGGATTAAAGACTTAAATCTAAGACCTGAAACTATGAAACTACTAGAAGAAAACATTGGGGAAATGCTTCAGAACATTGATCTGGGCAAGGACTTCTTGAGTAACATTCCCAAAGCACAGGCAACCAAAGCAAAATTGGAAAAATGGGATCATATCAAGCTAAAAAGCTTCTGCACAGCAAAGGAAACAGTCAACAAAGTGAAGAGACAACCCACAGAATGGGAAAGAATATTTGCAAACTACCCATCTGACAAGGAATTAATAACTAGAATATATTAAAAACTCTAATAACTCAATAGGAAAAAATCAAATAATCTGATTAAAAAATGGGCACAGGATCTGAAAAGACATTTCTCAAAAGAAAACATACAAATGGTCAACAGGTACATGAAAAAATGCTCAACATCATTAGTCATTAGAGAAATGCATGTCTAAACTACAATGAGGTATCATCTCACCCCAGTTAAAATGGCTCTTATCAAAATGACAGCCAATAATGAATGCTGGTGAGGATGTGGATAAAGGGGAACTCTCATACACTGTTGGTGGGAATATAAATTAGTGCAACCACTATGGAGATTCCTCAAAAAACTGAAAATAGAACTACTGTTTGACTCAGCAATCCCACTGCTGGGTATATATCCAAAGGAGCGGAATTTGGTATATCAAAAAGGTATCTGCACTCTCATGTTTATTGCAACACTATTCACAATAGCCAAGATTTAGAATCAACCTAAATGTCCATTAATGGATAAATGAATAAAGAAATCATGGTACATATACCAATGGAATATTACAGAACCACAAAAATGAATGAAAATCTGCCATTTGCAACAACATGGATAGAACTGGAGAACATCATGTTAAGTGAAATAAGCCAAGCACAGAAAGACAAATCTTGCATTTTCTCACTCATATGTGGGAGTTAAATATTAAAGACAATTGATCTCATGGAGACAGAGTGTAAAATAATGGTTACCAGAGGCTGGGAAGGGTAGCAGGAAGGGGAGGATAAAGTGGGACGGTTAATGGGTAGAAAAATATAGTTACATAGAATGAACAATATTTGATAGCACAACAAAGTGACTTATCAACAATAAGGTAGAGTAAAAATTCATTTTTTTCTACCTCAATAAGGTAGAGTAAAAAGTCTTCTAGAAGACTAAACTAGAAGGAAACAAAAGTGACTAAATACAACAAATAATGCCTTAAGAGAAACAGTGAAAAGGAGGATAAAATTTTAAAATCAAAGTATAAAGAAAGATAAAAAGGATTTGAGAAAGTAGCAATCATTGACAAGAATCAAAAGTCCAATATACAGATAAAAGGAGTTCAAAAGAAATTCAATCAATACAAAAAATTATATTCTAGAAAAATTTTCTAAAATAAAAATTATTTAAAAATACACATTTAAAGGGCACACTGTGTACCTGAGAATACTGAACCAGAATGACTAACATCAAAACATATTTTAGTACAATTACTGTACTAAAGTAACTAGTAATTTAGTAAAATTACTGGACTAAAGACTTCCAGAAAAAGAAGTCTTTTGGGCATCTGGGTGTTGGCAGGGCTTCTCCCTGGGTGGTAGGATTATGGGTAATTAAACTTTTCTCTCCTTGCTTCTTTGACTGTTCCAAATTATCTACAACTAATAGTTTTATTATTATTGGGTGGGGGGAGGCAAGGAAAAAATGTGATTTAATTTTTTTAATTAAGGAAAAGAAGATTCTACACAAGATACTATAATTCCAAAACCGCAATGTTTTCTAGAAATACCATCTCTGTGCCAAAGCATTCTCAGGTCAAAGACTGAAATCCTTAAAAGCCTGGGGCCATGGTTCCTACTGATAAAGTCCTTATAAAGGACTGTGAACTAGCAACAGCTTCAGGACAGGAATCCCCCTCAGAGAACAGCCCTTTCTCTGTAGCATTACCTCATCTGGAATGTGAGTCCATGCCTCAGGGCTGCTCTACTTCTTTTTGTGAGTAGATATAATAGTGCTGTGTCCCTAGTAAAGTAGCGTCAGATATAGGTCACTTGGCTGGGTACGATGGCTCATGCCTGTAATCCTAGCACTCTGGGAGGCTGAGGCAGGAGGATTGCTTGAGGTCAGGGGTTTGAGACCAGCCTGAGCAAGAGTGATACACCATATCTACTAAAAATAGAAAAAAAATTAGCCAGACAACTAAAACAAAACAAAACAAAAAAACATAGAAAAAATTAGCTGGGCATGGTGGTGCATGCCTGTAGTCCCAGCTACTCTGGAGGCTGATACTCTGGAGGCTGAGGCAGGAGGATCACTTGAGCCCCAGAGTTTGAGGTTGCTTTGAGCTAGGCTAATGCTACAATACTCTAGCCCAGGCAACAGAGATTCTGTCTCAAGGGGGAAGGAAAAAAAAAAAAAAAAAAAAAAAAAAAAAGAAGATAGGCTACTTGAGAGCAAGACCAACCCAGACCTTCCTCTGTGCTACTGAAGAGCTTCACCTGCTGTGGGAGCTCAGCAAACTGCTAGGGAGTCTTCCTACCTGCCACCTTTAAGGTGATGTCAGTCAGGTGGTCCCCAGGCTGCAGGTGACTATATTCTTGGATGAAGTCAGTAAGCGAGATGTCTACATGGAACTTGTGTGGGTATGGGTCTTCCCCGTTGACCTTCAGCTGATGGATTGCTTGACTGCGGATCTTGTAGTATTGCTGTTAAAAAAAAAAAAAAAAAAAAAAAGGAAAAGACCTTGAGAAGACCAAGGGCCTATCTAGCACAGCACTAACCCAATCGACTGAGGTTTTCTTTAATCAAGCTCTCTGTACCCTTGAAATCACAGGACTGACTATGGAGTGAGACTTGTAGTTAAAATATGCAGGGTGACCAAACTCACAGCTGCAAATGATTGCCAGAATTGCAAAATACAAGAGTCGACAGAAAGAAAAATCATAGTTCTGCCTAAAATAAGTTTAATCAGTACAGGTGGCCTTGTTACTACTTTTGTGGACCACATCTCCATGGTGAGTCACTCATCTTCCTAAATATTCTCTTACCCCTGGCCACACATCAGACTTTTCCCCAAGGCAGATCCATGGGGCCTAGAGAATATAAATAAGGAATATTCTATAGCAGGGGTCAGCAAACTTTTTTCTGATGCAACTTGTCAACTCTGCTGTTGTCTTGAGAAACAAGACATAACTTGTTTAGATATATATAAACATATGAGCATGGCTACATCCCAGTACAATCTTATTTACAAAACTAGGGAGGGGAGGACGAAGAGGGGGAGTGGAGACGAAAATTTGGCCTATGGAATGTAGTTTGCCAACCCCAGTCTAAAGTAAACCTTAGTCCATCTTCTGGGAGATAGTTTCTCTGGAGCCTATACAAGGCCCAGCTAGTTCCAAGGAAGATCAATTCACTTAGGAGTACTGGATTCTCCCAAATGCTTGTTGGGGGGGGTGATATAAAAAATACTCGGCCTATGCCTTTAACCAGATGGAGTGGCAGACTCTCCCTTATCCACTGGCAGTGACCCAGGGCCCAGTTATCCCAAGGCATTGCCATAAGCTTCATCAGAAATTTTCTTGTGCCCAGCCATGCCAGTGGCACAGGGGACTCACATTTGGGTCCAGGCTCTCCTCCTCGACACCCACACCATTGTCAGTGTGGTTGGTGGCAGCAGCAGTGGCCTGGCTTTGCTGTTTCTCACTGAGCTCCTTCTGCTTGGCCTCCTTCTCTGCCACCTTCTTCTCAGCTTTCAGGCGTCTCTTTAGCTCACTGTTGGGAAGATGAAAATGTTCAATGTGGTAGCTGCCTGAAGAGCCCCCTACTATGTTCTGTCCCATAGCCACTATCAGAAATACGAGAAGCCTGGGGGAGATGCCCTGGCTCATTTCTACACCCCCAATTTCACACCCCCAACTCTAGTTTCTTAGTCATGAAACTCTATACATGAAAAAGACAAGGGAAAAAGTATGTGAAAAAGATGTGAAAGATTATTCTCAGTCTTTGCTTTCCAGTCTCAGGTCCTTGGCATCAGGTCCCAACTAAAACCAAAATGTACGACAATAAAGAATACCCTAAATATTAGTTTACATTTACAAAAGGAAAAAAAGTCTTCTAGAAAATTAGCAGGATAGGCTTTTCTTTTTTTTCAGTAACTTAAGGGAGAAAGAATAGGCTTTTCTTGAGCTAACTAGGTGAGGGAATTAACTAGATTAGGGACTGAATCTTAGTTGTATGGTTTCTCCTATAGAAGATAAAGTTCTACAGTACCAGATCTAACATGTGACAAGGCAACATCTCCCGCTGTCTGCCACCTCTCTCTACCCATCCCTGAAGAGTGAGTTAGGCCAGGGGTGGGGAGAGCTGGCTCTTCAGAGCTCCAGGAGACACCCCACAGATAATCTCTTCAAGAATAGTTCTTAGCATTGGTGTCACTTTGCCCACTGGAGCCTGAGTTTGGCAACAGAGTACAAAGCAGCATAGTATAGGGGATAAAATACCATCATTGTAGTCAGACTGCCTGGGACTAACTTCTGACATGTCTATCAATTATGTAACCTTGGGCAAGTGACTTAACTTCACCCCATCTGTAAAATGGAAACAGACAACCCCCATCAGTTGCTGCTGTTGTGAGGATTGAGATAATGTTTGTAAAGGGATGACCCTGGCGTTTAATTAGCACTTAAATGTGAACTATTCTAGGTATGCCTCACTATCATAACCCTTCACTCTCTGCACCTAGGACAGAAACAATACAGAGTTGAATATATTTCTGGTTAAATATCTTGCTATCCAAACTCTTGATACTCGTTACCTGAAACTCAAAAATCAAAGTGATGTGGACAACGCAGTATTCCCTATGATCTGAACTTGCTATCCGAACCCAGAAACAAAACAGATTTGGGTAAAGAGGGATACCCTCATTCAAAGAGAATTTATGGATCATTCTTTCAAACCACTGATGATAATCAAATATTCTACAACGGTGAACCATGTCCAAAGATCCCAAGTCATGCTTGCATACTGTCTGGCTTCAGGGCATATCCTTCATTTGTAATATGAGCTTAGAATAACTAAAAAACAAAAAAAAGTTGGATATTTTAATCTCTCATTTTTTAAGTAAGAAAAACTGATTCTGATGGTTGCAAAGACAGCGAGTCATCCTAGATATAATCTGTCCTATAAAAGCTGTAAAGACAATCTTACCAAAACAGTGTGCTAGGCCTATCGTACTGTAATTCAGTTGGTGGATATCTAAGCTAGGCTCTCTAGTTCTTCCTAGAATTAAGATATAACCTGTTTTCCATTCAACTAGGTGTTCCTCTTAAATAAAACCCATTCTAAGAATAATCCAAAAAGGTCCTAGGGATAGCACAAAGACTAGAAATCAAATTAATCTCAAGAACAAACAAAACCCAGAAAGACAGAAATGGGAAAATAATTGGCATTAGAAATTCTTTATTCAAACAAGGGTTTTGTTCTCAGCACTGTTCTAGAACAAGATCCACAAGTCACCTCAAGGCACTAAGGAGAGAGGATTTGAATTTATTAAAGAGAAAATGAGAAAGGACTATTGGTTTTGGTAGTATGGCTTGTTTCCTTAGCAACAAGTCCAACTACTTAACAGATCATAAACCAAGGAAGGAAAGGAATTTTGCTCCCAGAGCAATAAAGAAGGTAATGGGCACCAACCTTCTTTTATCAGAAAGTGGCGTGTCCTTGTGAAGCGCTGTGAAAGGAGCAAGTTGACCCAGTCGAAGTTCCCTCTGACCCCACTCTGCCCAGGAGGTTTGGCGCAGGGACCCCCTAACAAGCCTTACAGCAGCTTGCGTCAACATGGTAGAACACCCTGGAACTAATGATTACCACCACCTAGCAGGAAAACAGAGATGCGGTGTCAGATGGGAAGGATAGTATACATAAACCCAACCAGCTCTCTTATGGGTTGGGGAAAGGGGCTGTGTTTGTACTGTCTTTTAGTGTCCGACTTATCTTAATACTCTCTTAATTGACAGCAACCCTGTAACATCCACTGTGTTACAACTGTAACTGACAATGTTCTCAGTCCTTGCTCACTCTGGAAAAAGTGCACATCTAGAGTCAAAAGTCAACAGCAAGTCAATCAACAGCTTACAGGTAGAAATGATCACAACATTCTAGAGCATGGGAGACAGGATGTGAGGCAGTTTCTGAAGCCCCTGAAGTGTGGTTTCTCTCTTGGAGAGGAAATACCTGGCCAAAAGATGGCAATGGGAAACATATAAAATAGGAAGAAACTATCACTATCAACTGCAAACTCTAGGAAAAATTAAAAGCAAGTCACACTAAAACACCTCTGACTCAAAGACAGGACTTGTTTGGTATTCTAGGAACAAGGAGGAAAGGAGAGTTTCAGGAAGGAGTCAAAGACTACATTATGTTTATACATTATTAACAGTGAAAAGCAACAGAATTGCAGGGAACATGCCCTTTATTGTATTCAAATAAATTTGAGGACATTTCACTTGGGAATATGTCATTTGTTAAGGCAACACATCTGTTTTTAAACTTGGGGACAACACTTGGCATTAAATGGTGCTCATTAAAGATTTCAGGCCAAGGGAGTTCTAAGAAAAATTCAATAGAAGGAAATGTTCATCATAAAAAACTTATTTTATCCCATGGTCAGTGGAGGAACATACATCAACAACAGATTTCTATTGACAATGTGAGGTAGTACAGTGCAGTTATAAAGAGCACGGGCTGTGGAGTTATGGACTTGATTTTGGATTTCTGCTCTAGTGCTTTGAATCAGTGCTAGATTACACTTTAGGAATGCACATGTTAGCAATACATTTATTTACCCAAGGCCTCAGTTTATTAATTTGAAAAATGGATATTAATTCTTCTCTTGCAAAGTTATTATTGAGGTTAGACAGAAAGCTTGTAGAGATCTGGCGTTGTACCTGGTATATAAAAGCTGTTCAAAAAAGTAGCAGCTGTATTTAATCTTAGAAAAGTCAGTAGAAAGGAATTAACCAGTTTTCTTAATGTACCTTAAAATCTCAGTGTAAAGTGGAAACCTTAATTTCATCTGTGACTTACAGTAGTAAAATCCAACTCACTGTAATTTGATTATCATAGGTGGTTTAAAAGAATGAACTGAACTTTAGGACTGTAAATCAGAAATGTTGAGTTCAATTCAATTTGATGTGACAGATCAAAGTCCAGTCAATTTTCCCTAAAGTAGAAGTATAAAACCAAGTTCCAAACATTTATGGAAATCTATCGGAACACTCTAATAAAGGACAACATATAAGGCTGCTATCAAACCATAAATTTAGACATTTCCTGTATCATTTTTCTAAAATATTTGAAGCATAAATCAGAAACACAAAAGGAAACATCAGTTATTATCAACTGAGTGCCTATGCTAGGGACAGGTGCAGGATGGCAGTGCTAACCACAGGATAAGAGGAGGGGGGCAAAAATGAGGAGGCTAATGAGCATCTAGAACCAAACCCATAACAACAGGGACTTCACGTTAGGGACTTCTCTGGGCCAGGAGCATGGGCAGAAACTGGAGCTCATGTCAAAGCTAATCTTTTCCCCATTAACATACATTAGCATAGTAAAAATCACACCCACCAGCGCCATGACAGTTTACAAATGTCATGGCAACCCCTGGAAGTTATCCTATAAGGATAAAATTGGGGGGGCCCTTAGTTCTAAGAACTCTTCACCTTTTACCCAGAAAAATAATGAATATTCCACCCACCAATTAGCATATCATAAGGTATAGACATAAAAGTGTGGTAAGACCCCA
This sequence comes from Eulemur rufifrons, assembly GCF_041146395.1. Lineage (NCBI taxonomy): Eukaryota > Metazoa > Chordata > Mammalia > Primates > Lemuridae > Eulemur > Eulemur rufifrons. The sequence goes on from NC_091005.1 coordinate 17,122,136, forward strand.
GCATCTTCTCCACTAGGGAGAAAGACCCATTTCCCCTCAGGAAATGTTACTTTCACTTGCTATTCTAAGCTGAAAAGCCTGCAATAAAAGCTCCTTGTGCAGAAGCGTTGTCTATCATCACTCTGTGGCACAGGCCCTGCCTGAGAATTTCACAAACCAGGAGCCAAAGAACCTGGACAACACCCCTCAAAAATCAACCCTGACACCTAGAGCAATTCCCTCAGAGTTCAGCCAGAGGAGTAAGCCCTAATGCACTAAGGCAGCCATTGTATATAGCACAATGTCTCCCCTATGCCTCTGGAATGGTACTAATTATGTACCATCTTCCTAGCATTGAGAAAAGCCTCAAATAAATCATTGCCTGTGTTCTATTGTTTAAATGAGTTATCCCAATGAGAATTATAAGACATAGCCAGATAAAGGGCGGTGAATCTTGACTTATGTATGTCAAACTACACACCCAGGGGTTTGGGATGGTTAACAAAGATACCAGGCTGAATAAAATCGTGTCTACTGTTAGAGATTGATCACTCAACACTCACAGATGCTTTGGATAACCCCTATGGGTAGGTGCACGACAGTTTCAGAACTGATCCCTTTTAATACATAACGTTCAAAATGACATTAGTGAGGGCAAGAAAAATAACAAGGTTTTTCTGAAAAGCCAGGATATTTAACATTTCTCCAACCTCCTCATTGTGGATTGGCTCAATAAAAGAACGCATTTCTCAGAAGAGAAGCAGTAAGTTTCGCTTTCCTTTCCTGACGCCGCTCAGTTCTCCTGCTAGCTTCTCCTCCCCATTCTCTTACTCTAGGAGTACAATAGCGGGTGCCCCATTAGTGCCAGCTGGGAGTTGGGAGCCGGGAGCCAGAGGCCCCGGGGCATCCCGGGGGTAGGCAGTTTCCTGGGCGGAGTGGCTCCGTCCCAGCATGTGCGTACTCACGAGAGCCAGCAGGAAGGCCCCTCGCACAGCCGCCTCAGCGGGAACCTCGAGGCGCTTCCCAGCCCGGACTTTTATGCCACAAAGGTTTTAATGACTCGCGGCGACACTTACTTCTTGCTCAGTTTCGGTTCGCCACCATCCACTTTCACCTCGGCCCCCTGCACCGCCGCCATCTTCCAGGAGGGCCTGACCCCTAAATGAAGTGAGTAGCACGTTAATTTCCAGGTCGGAGTTCGAAGCCCCGCCTCTTCCGGGCTAGCGAGCGGTGGGCGCTCCTGGCGCGCTGCGACTGCTGTTGCGCAGGCGCACTGATCGGTGTCTGTGGCTAGAGTTCCGTGTGTCACGGGTTCGTTGGAGGGCAGCTCTTCTGGTGCCTGGCGTCAGAAATGGCGGAGGCGATGGATTTGGGAAAAGACCCCAACGGACCCACCCATTCCTCAACTCTGTTCGTGAGGGAGGACGGCAGCTCCATGTCCTTCTACGTGCGGCCCAGCCCGGCCAAGCGCCGGCTCTCGACGCTCATCCTGCACGGCGGCGGCACCCTGTGCCGGGTGCAGGAGCCCGGGGCTGTGCTGCTGGCCCAGCCCGGGGAGGCGTTGGCCGAGGCCTCGGGCGACTTCATCTCCACGCAGTACATCCTGGACTGCGTGGAGCGCAACGAGAAGCTCGAGCTGGAAGCCTATCGGCTGGGCCTGTCCTCGGCTGCCGACAAGGCCCCAGAGACAAAGCCCGGGGCTCTGGCCGAGGGCGCCGCGGAGCCCGAGCCGCAGCCGATCGCTGGGCGGATCGCCTTCACGGACGCGGACGACGTGGCCATCCTGACCTACGTGAAGGAGAATGCCCGCTCGCCCAGCTCCGTCACCGGCAATGCCTTGTGGAAAACAATGGAGAAAAGCTCGCTTACGCAGCACTCGTGGCAGTCCCTGAAGGACCGCTACCTGAAGCACCTGCGGGGCCAGGAGCATAAGTACCTGTTGGGGGACGCCCCGGTGAGCCCCTCCTCCCAGAAGCTCAAGCGGAAGGCTGAGCAAGACCCGGAGGCTGCTGATAGCGGGGGTGAGGCCTGCTGCTGCGCGCGTGCGGGTCCTGGTGGGACACTTGTGCGGTGGCGGCGGGGACATGTTTTCCTCTGTGTCCGGCGTCCATTCCGGCTTCTTAGGAAGCATCGCTCGGCCCCGCCCCCTTTGACATCCGGGTAAATTTGCACCATCTTTTCTCTTGCTGTCTCGTTTTTTAATTTACTCTCCCGGTAACTAGGATATTGACACGCTTCTGTATTCAGAAGGTACAAAAAGAGTGTATAGAAAATGCTCTTACACCCTTTCTGCCCACCAGCTACCCACTTTTCTTACCCATAAGCAACAGGGTAACCGGTTTCTTGTCTTGTTTATCTTTTCAGGGAGAGTGCAGAGACTGGTTTTGTAAAAAGATTTCTCTTATGTTCGGGTAGATTCATTGTAAGCCGTTTAAAGTCATGCAATACTTGTTTGTTTTCATGCTTTGGCTTAATCGTCTGCGTATTCACATAAGAAAGTTCTCATCAGTTGGAAAGTGTCTTCCTGGTCTTGCTTACGTTAATTGAGTTTTTAACGCAGTTAATATGAATTGGGATTCAGTATGGTTAAGACACTTAAAATGTTTTACCTTTGATGCAACTGGTATTGACAGCTTAAACTGACAGACCCTTTGGTTTAAAGAGGCATGCTCCCCCCGCCCTTTCCTTTTTTTCCCCCTAACTTATGTGACTATTCCATTTAACAGTTGAAGTCTCGGGAGCTAAAAATCTACTTGTCCTGTTCAGTATGCTTAGTAGAAATTTTGTTTTTGGTAAAAGTGACATTTAAGATTCATTCATTCAACAGATAATTGAGTGCCAGAAACTGCTGTCCTGCTGGGATATAACAATAAATAAAAGTCCCTGCGGTCATGGAGTTTAACATGCTAGCTGGGCAGTGGTAAGTGCTATAGAGAAAAATAAATTAGGGAAAGGGTTGGGGAGGAGGTTGTTTTTTATAGGATGATAACGGAAGCTCACTCTGATAAGCTGATGCTTAAGGGGAGACCAAAGTAAAGAGCAACCCAGGTGTATATTGTGGGGAAGAGTGTTCCAGGCAGAGGGCAAAGGCCCTGAGGTGCGAGTATGGCTAGTGTGTTCTTGGAGCCACAAAGAGAGCAGTGTGGCTGGAATGGAGTAAGCAAGAGGGAGGGAGGATTATAGCAGATAATGTTAGGGCTATGTGTATGGGTGACGTTATCATGTAGGACCTTGCTTTTAAATCAGTGATGCTGGGACTACTGGCAAGCCATTTGGAACTTGGGACAAAATTAAGCTGGATTCACTCAACCCATCAAAGTAATGTTTTGATGATCAGTTATTTAAATATAAACATTAAAATATTTGATTACTTAAAAATTAAAAATTTCTCATGATAAATAAAGTCAGAGGGCAAACTGGAAAAATACTTTCAATGCATTGGAATAGACTTAGATTCCTTACTGTCCAAAGAACTGTCAGAAGTCAGTAAGTAAAAAGAAAACTAATAGAAAAATGGGCAAAGGAAAGGGAACAAAAAGTTCCCAGAAGAGGAAATAAATAAATGGCTAATAAACAAATGCAGTAATATTCTGTTATTAAATAAAAGTAAATCAGACCTGGAGCAGAGGATCAGTATAAGCCATGCTTAGAGTTCTCGCCCATGGAAAGTGTAAGATAATAAATATGTGCATTGCAGTTTTTTAAAAAAGTAAATCAGAGCAAGGAAAAGTCATATTTTGTCTATAAGATTGACAAAGATTAACATAGTGGATAATATCCAAAGTTAGGTATAGGAAAACGAGTACACTCCCACATTTTTGATAGAAATTGGTACCATTTCTTTGGGGGACATTTTGACAATATCTGAGAACATTTAAAGTGTATATTCCTGGCCGGGCACGGTGGCTCACACCTGTAATCCTAGCACTCTGGGAGGCTGAGGCAGGTGGATCGATTGAGCTCAGGAGTTCGAGACCTGCCTGAGCAAGAGTGAGACCTCGTCTCTACTAAAGATAGAAAGAAATTATATGGACAACTAAAAATATATACAGAAAAAAATGAGCCAGGCATGGTGGCACATGCCTGTAGTCCCAGCTACTCGGGAGGCTGAGTCAGGAGGATCGCTTGAGCCTGGGAGTTTGAGGTTGCTGTGAGCTAGGCTGACGCCAGGGCACTCTAGCCTGGGCAAGAGAGTGAGACTCTGTCTCAAAAAACAAACAAACAAAAAAATGTATATTCCCTTAAATGTGGCAGTTTTCTTCCTAGGAATTTATCCTGCAGATACACTCAGAGTACAAAAGGGTACATAATGAAAAGTCAGTCTCCTTGCTACATATCCCTTCCCCTGGTTCCTTTCCTAGAGGCAACCACTATTATCATTCTTTGTCTGTCGTGGGTCCTCTTTGCTCACAGTAATACTAGCATACTAGACATCAGTTCTGCAGTTTATTTTTTTTTTTTTAACTTAATGATTTATCTTGAAGTCTTTGTGTTTCTGCACATAGCTTTGCCTTATTCTTTTCTCATTGATTGCATGGTATTCCATTATGTGAATGAACCATAATTTGTTTACTTTTTATTATGGAAAGGTCAAACATTTACAAAGATGAGAATAGTATAATGAATTACACTGCATGTCACCATTGCCCAGCTCCACCTGATGATTATAGTTCATGGCCAGTTTTTTTTATCTATACCTTTCATCCCATCTTCTTGGATTATTTTGAAGCAAATGCCAGGCATCATATTTTATTTGTTTTAGCATGTATCTCTAAAAGATAAGGCTTCTTTTTTCAGTTTATGTTACAAATTATGTCCAGTAAAATTGAGCCGTTTTGGTATACAATTATTTTATTTTTTTATTATGTTAAAATATACATAAGAGAATTTACTGTTTTAACTGTTTTTTAAGCGTTCAGTTCGGTAGCATTAAGTACATTCACATTGTTGTGCAGCCATCACCACCATACATCTTCAAAACTTACTCATTTCCTAAAACTGAAACTCCATACCCATTAAACACTAACTCCCCATTGCTCCTTCCCCCTAGCTCCTGGCAACCACCTTTCTACTTTCTCTCTCTGTGAATTTAATGTCTTCAGGTGGCTCATTTAAGTGGAATCACATTTGTCCTTTTGCATCTGGCTTATTTCACTTAGCATAGTATCTTCCAGGTTCATCCATGTTGTAGCACATGTCATAATTTCATTCCTTTTTAAGAAGGAATAGTCCATCGTATGTGTACCCATTTTGTTTATTCATGCTTCTATCAGTGGGCATTTGGGTTGTCTCCGTTTTTTGTCTGTTGTGAGTAATGCTGCCGTGAACATGGGTATACTATCTGAGACCCTGCTTTCAATTCTTTTACGTATATGCCTAGAAGTGCAGTTGATGGATCCTATAATTTTATGTTTAATTTTTTGAGTAACTGCCGTACTGTTTTCCAGTTACATGTTTTAACATAAGTAGATTTGTGTAACCACCACCAAAATGAGGGTACAGAACAGGTCCATCACAAAAAAACTCCCTCTTGATGCCCATTTGTAGTAAATTTTAGTAAGTAGGAAAGGAGTAGAATTAAATCCTCAGAGAACAAAATGTAAGAGGGAAACAAGAGAATGTTTACATTTAGGAGACCCCTCCTTTTTTAGATGGTGTATGGTGGATTGTGGTGCACCACCCAGGTCTATCTTCAGCTGCTGGGAGAGCTGCCTTGCCCTGTCTTAGGGCTGCCAGCATCCAGTAACCAAAATGTGTGGCTTTACAAAGGCTCTGCTTCTTTGACCCAGCTTGGTCAACTCTGACGGGCATTCCCAGCACCAGAGTTCCTTGTGGTTTTGGCTGAGACTTATAGCTGGTGCTCTTCCACAACTCACCTTCTGTCTGCCCACTCCTGCTTTTCATCTCTGCCAAGAGTGGTTTCCCAAGAGCACTCCCTAATAAACTCTTTAAGTGTTAATCTCCATCTCAGAATCTGCTTCCCAGAGAACCCTGTTTATGACACATTTTTGTTAATCTGCAAAATCTGTAAATACAAAGCAAAAAATGAATTAAGCTTGAAGAGTATTTTTTAAACACCAGAACCTAGGAATATTATCAGTATTTGGATAGTATTTTTCAGAAGTGTAGAAATTACTGAACATGTATATCTTATGTCTTTCTTACCCTTCCGAATCAAAAACAGATATCTTCTAATAGAAAGGAAAGCACAGGCTCACTCCTGGCCCAGATCGCACACAGCATGCACTGTGTTTTTTGGTTTATGTAAAAGAGGCTAATGCTAGTCTGTGCTGTTCTTCTCTTTAATAGAACCACAGAATAAGAGAACTCCAGATTTGCCTGAAGAAGAGTATGTGAAGGAAGAGATCAAGGAGAATGAAGCAGCAGTGAAAAAGATGCTTGGAGAAGCAACCCGGGACTTTGAGGAGGTTGTGGTATGTTAACTAGATTTATTCATATTTTTTCCTCTACCTTCATTCTTCTCCTTGAAACTGGTTATCCCATCCACCCATTTCACCCACCTGAGGCCCAGGAAGGTAAGAGAGAAGTTCAAGATGGAAGAAGGCAGAAAGTGGGACTGATCTGGGCTTAAGGCATGTTGCCCTGAAGCTTTGCTTCATCAACCTTTTAGTTTTTGGCAAGACAACTTGAGAGGGAAAGGGAGAAAAACTGAGCAGAATAGGGGCAGTTATATATAAACAATATAGGCCAGGCGCAGTGGCTCACGCCTGTAATCCTAGCACTCTGGGAGGCTGAGGTGGGAGGATTGCTTGAGGTCAGGAGTTCAAGAAAGGCAGGAGCCATAAAATAATGATGATGAATAATTTTTTTAAAAGTCAAAATTATATGTATGTATCTTCTCCAGGAAAAAGAATCTTATAAGTTAACTTTTCTTATTAACCAAAAGAAAAATGGTTAGACCTCAGGCTAAAGGAGGGAAATAAGGACTGTTGCGTGCTGTAGTCTGTGTTTTGTGTTATTATTTGATATTTGGTTCATTGTCCATAAACTTCACACACTCTCAACAGCTCTCAAACATGGCCTACATAGGTCTCTTTTCATATGGCATGCTTTGTGTTGTGCCTAAATGTAGTATAGCTTGGAAGCCCTAATATATTCATACGACAATTTTTTTGAGTACTTATTATGTATAGGCATCGGAAGGCACTAGAGATGGAGTGATTAGCAAAACATATGATTCCTGCCCTTATGGAACTTACAATCTGGGGGTAAAGTCAAACATTTAACACATCTAATAAACACATTTGTACACACATATATGTACTTTCCATATTCAGTATAGCTTCTTATGTTCTGTTGGAATACCATAGTCAATTATGTATACATATACACATAAGCACACACATACATATATACACCCCCACCTATACACACACTCTCCCCACCCTCCCACATACACACCCATATATATACACATACTTGTATTCACACACATCCAACACGAATAAATGTAAGAAAGAACAAAGCATATTTGAGGAACTGAAGGAAATCCAGTGTGATTGGAATGCACGGGGCAAGGGGGTGGTAGTTGGAAGAGATAAGATAGTGCAAGAGTTCAAGTCTTACTCATCATCTTCTCTAGGTGGATGAGAGCCCTGATTTTGAAATACATATAACAATGTGTGATGATGATCCACCCACACCTGAGGAAGACTCAGAAACGCAGCCTGATGAGGAGGAAGAAGAAGAAGAAAAAGCTTCTCCACCAGAGGTGGGAGCTGCCATTAAGATCATCCGGCAGTTAATGGAAAAGTTTAACTTGGATCTGTCAACAGTTACACAGGCCTTCCTAAAAAATAGTGGTGAGCTGGAGGCTACTTCCTCCTTTTTAGCATCTGGTCAGAGGGCTGATGGATATCCCATTTGGTCCCGGCAGGATGACATAGATTTGCAAAAAGATGATGAGGATACCAGAAATGCATTGGTCAAAAAATTTGGTGCTCAGAATGTAGCTCGGAGGATTGAATTTCGAAAGAAATAATTATAGCAAGATGATGAGGGAGAAATAATTGTGCCAGGTGAGGTGTTAAAAAAAAATTGTGACCCTTGAACTTTAGGGAGTACTTACATTGGACCTGAGACTTGTCTACTGATGAATGTTGCTGTTGCCGTATGAGTCCTAGATTTTGTAGCCAAGCAGAGTTGTGTAGGAGGATAAAAAGAAAAGAAATCGGATATATTCAGCACCATCCCTGCAAGTATCAATGTGTTTATGAAAGGAAAATCTAAACCAGAAGGGTTAGTCCACATAGTTGTAATCCTTTGTTGGAATGGAGCCCTTGCTACATTGGTGACAGGAATTAGTGACAGAGTCAAAGGAGGAAAATTAAGAGGCATAGGGCTGTTCAGGCAGGATAAATAATCTATAGACAAGAAGTTTGTCTATAGATTGTGATAGGTTCCAAATCAAGAATCTAGAAATAGGAAAAGGTTTAATTACAAGGCCTTGAGCATGAATTCTCAAACCCTTGCCTCTTACCCAGTGAGCTGATTTCTAGACTGCTTTGAAAATCCCATATTCATTTTGCTAATGTAATATTTGGGGACCCTGCTCCTTGGCTGTTCTTTGAGCACTTCTCAGTCAAGTCTCTAGCATGTGTTTCTTTACCTACCACTCAGTTTTGTTTAAAACACACAACCCTAGAGAGTCTTGAGAATAATCTTACACCATTAATGTTAATGTGTTTTTATTGAGGATAGTTTTGTGCTAAGGATTGTGTTAGATTTAGTTAGTGGATTGCTTCCACTTTGTTATGTTTTCATTTTTGAAAATAAATATAACTTTGTATTTGAGTCTGATCAACAAGTGTCGTCTTTGATTCTATACATAGAACCTTTTAGATATAAAAGCCATAAAGGAACTAACATTTGGCTATGGTTATTAGAACCAATAAAGCAGTTCCATTTTAGATCTAATAGGCCATTAGAAAGATGCTCCCTATTCTGGATGAAGCAAAGAGAAGATGTGCATCAAGGACTATGAAAAGTGGCAAAATAAGGTAAAGTACTGAGAGCTGAAGGGGAAAGAAACCAGTCAGGAACCAGCAGGTGTGTAGCAGCAGGTATCAGTGCCCCAACCCAATATTCCCTGGGCACTCATCATTCCAGCACATGCCAGCAACAGGAGTCCTGCTGTAAGCACCTGCTTGAGGGTTTCTTTGCTTGCAGTGCTATGGAGTTAATGCCCCTGGCCTGTGAAACTAGCAAGAGAATAAAATATCTTCCCAAACATGGAGATGCCACAGGTTCTTTGTGGAAGTTAAGTAGCCAAGGATCACCCTGCAGTCCACCCCACACTCTGTGACTCCAGACCCCTGGAATCAAATCCATTAGCAACAATCATCCTTAATGGAAAATATTTCCCCTCCCAAAATGTAAAACTAAAACGACACAAAAACTCAAAACTGTTTTAAGAGACAATAAGAGCAATCTTTAATGCCTCATACTTCACCTATGCCCTAACTGTCATGGTACTAAGACACAGTCAGCCATATTATTTACACTGATTCATTACCATAGAATGCAACAAAATTTAGCATATCACTGTTCCTACTACATCCCTCCTCATCAAAAAAAGTAAATAAACACCACACAAAATAACAACTTGCCCCAAATAGAAGCAATAATCGATGAGGGATTCTACTGTACTATTACTACACTAACACAGGATATTTTAATCCTCTTCCTATCTATTTACAAAATATCCTCGCAGAGTTCTGGGTGGATTAGAAACATTGTTGCATTAGATCCCTTTTTTTTTTTTTAAGATATAAAAGTAAAATGTATTTTATCTTCTTAGAGAAGAAGAAGAGAGAAAGCTAGATTCCTCTTCTTGAGGTAGTTCAAAGTTTAAACACAGAAGATTTACCTATTTTTCTACACTACCATTGTGGGGCAATTACCATAAAAGGCCTACAAGCTAAATCCTCATCCCCATTCTCAGACTATGATGTTTTTTTCCCCCACATAGAACAAACTAACTGGAAACATAAGAAGAAAAGTCATGCAAAAATTTAAAAGGCAAACAATCTGTAAGTATCACCATGCAAAGCGTGTGGCAAACTGTCTGCAGCTGCCTCACACTGGCACACTCTCAGGCTGCCGCTGTTGCCCTCTCCCTCAGGTCAGCTTCAGAGGTGCAGGGACAGTGGCTCACGCCTGTTGTGGGCAGGCCAAGGAGACCTCGGGAATGTCCGCTGGCTTTCTGTGCTGCACACTGGTGTCCTCCAGCACCTGCTGCCAAGGCAGCTTTGTAAAGTGCGTCTGGACCAGCACATCTTTCTGCTGTAATTCATTCCTTAGCTGTAAGACATCCTCTTTGATAAGTTGTTCTCGACAGATTACCTGCAATCTTTTTTGTAGGAAAAAACCATTCTGTCTGTCTTACAATATCTAGAAATTTCTGGATACACTGATCAACACCGAATCGAATTTCTTCATGATCAGTGTCATTGATGCAGTCCTGACTAGCCAGGGAAGCAAAACCAGCCTCAAGAGATGACTCCAACTCGTCCATCAAAGTACTGTTAGATGGTTTCAGAGTGCCTGGTGCTGCCCAAAGAAGCAAATCCTGGCCTGGGAGTCCCGGCGGAGATGGTGGAGGCTCTGGTGGCTGCCCAGAGAACATACTGGCTAGTGGAGCTGTCAAGTCCAGAATCAGCACCTGCCTTTAATACCTGTAAGATGTATGGAGGCCAGGCTGGTGCTGTTACAATGCCCTTCAGTCAGCTTCTTCGGTGGGGCTGGCTGCTGGGAGATAGAGCTGAGCGTGGCAGGACATGCTCCATGTCCTGGAGATACTGCTTAGGTCTGTGGAGTTGAGAGCTTTGCGATAGCAGCCATTAGACCTCCCTTCCAAAAGCAGCTGCTGTGGGGCTCCTCGTACTCCTGTACTTCTTTTTGCACATCTTGTCTCTGCCTGGAGCAGGGGTTGGGCAAGAGTCCGTTCTTCTGAAGAAAAAATTACTTTTAGATTTTGCAATTCTTGTGGTTTTAGGGATGTTCTTGCTACCTTTGTGCTTGTTCATTTTTCACTCCACACTTTAGATCAGGATTTTCCAGAACACTGTAACCTATATGGTCAGGGGTTATAACACGTGGACATTGCTTCTTGACCAGAAGGGGGCACCAAGGACAAATAGCTCATACAACTGGAGACAGTTAACATGGAGGCTTCTGGAAGGGCCTTTGCCTTGGGCTATAGGACTATGCCTATGGCTTTCTGAAACTTAGTACTACTTCCTGGACCCGCATCCTTGGTCCCTCTCAAGCCAAAGCTGCTGCATTTGAGCCCTGGGTTGATCTGAAGAAGCCCCTTGGTGCACGTCTTGCCCCAGGGACAGCAGCGGTGGCTGCTGCCTTCGAGCCCTGGGTTGATCTGAGGAAGCCCCTTGGTGCACGTCTTGCCCCAAGGACAGCAGCGGTGGCTGCTGCCTTCGAGCCCTGGCTTGATCTGAAGAAGCCCCTTGGTGCACGTCTTGCCTCAGGGACAGCAGCGGTGGCTGCTGCATTCGAGCCTTGGGTTGATCTGAAGCCCCTTGGTGCACATCTTGCCCCAGAGACAGCAGCGGTGGCTGCTGCATTCGAGCCCTGGGTTCATCTGAAGCCCCTTGGTGCACGTCTTGCCCCAGAGACAGCAGCGGTGGCTGCTGCATTCGAGCCCTGGGTTGCCTCTCTTGATAATTCTGAGGCTGTTGGTGCTGCTTCAGGTGATATTGCCAATCATTCTGCTGCTGTCCTTGCAACAGTGAACAATGAGGACGTTCTTTCCCCTGCTCTTCCTGCTCCTTTCCCACTCCATACTCACTATGAGCATAATGTGAATGAAACAGTCTTGCATGCTGGTTTCCCCTGGTCTCGGTTCTTTTTCTGACACAATAAGGCATAGAAGATATAGGAGGAAGAAGGTATGTTACTGAGCTGTAGCTTGGAGAATGCCCACTTCCTGTGTTACCTTGATCCTCCAAAACACCACCTGGTTGGTTTTTAGTGCCTAGGCCCAGACAGGAGCAACTGGAGCCCGCTCGTTGACTGGGAACCCCCTGTTTCTCCAGAGAGGAGGAACCAGCTCTACCCATCAGAACCTTCTGGGCACAGGAGAGGCTCTGCTTGGTATCATAGTTGGGAGCAGCAGCCTGGGTATCCTGGAGGCTTAAAAGTGGATGGGTTTGGACTTGGAAATTGTGTTGTTTCCATGTAACAAATATTCTGCGTCTCTCCTCAGGTGGAAGTCTGGCTCTGGTATTCTGGAACCAGTTCTAAATGGAAAAAGATAATATTGTTTTATCAAATCGACTTATATGATTATATTCCTCGATGTATTTCCTTAATGTAGGAGGATTTTCTTCATATGTATATATAAATATATATATATATTTACTATTTTTTAAAGGCTGCTCAAGTGAAGCAGTGGAAGTGGAGAAGGACCAAAGGAATCTGTAACTGGTTGTGATCAGTTAGTTGTAAATACCACTGTACTTGGACCAACCAACATAGGAGGTATTTTCTATTTAATTCCCTTCCCAGCAGAGTCCCTGACTTGCCTTATTCCATTAAGTAGGGCATGTAAAACACAAAGGCCTGTAGGACTGCACATGTGATTACAGAGGTCGTGCACTGCATATTTCTAGAACCATAACCTCCTCCACTGGAGATAGTGACTCTATGGTTTACATGCAAATTAAGAATCTCTCCCCAACCTGTTTATGACCCATTTGCAGTCTTCTTTTGCTTGTTCACTGGGAGACCCACTTTGTACTACAGATTAGGCTCTCGGCTGTCACACCTAGACATGCATCATTCCCACAGCCCTGCTACTCTGCTCATGCTGTCCCACCAGGGTGAATTAATGATGTGCTTTCTGACACCCTACACTTCTCTTTCTTTATATGCTCATGATTCTTACATGCCTTGGGTTCAAAGATCACAAGTAAAGAAAGCAATTGTTTGACTCATGTCTTGACCATATATTTGCTATATGTCCCTCTAAGGGGGAAAAACACAAAGGATTTTTCCTCTGTTCTCACACCTCAACAATCAACACAGAAAACTTCTGTGAGCAAAATGTGTGGGTTTTTTTCCCCACACACCAAGCAAGCAATCAATTCTGCGGTGGACACTAGGTGGGTCTCTTCCAACTCAATTCTGACACTGTCTACCTGGAGATAGTGTCCGATTCCACAGGTTGAGGGCTCAGTCCCACCAGACTGACCCCTCACGCCAGTCACAAGTCTTGGCTTCTGGAACCAGCTTCAAACAGGGGTTCCCACGACCCCTCTTTGGGTTTAATTAATTTGCTAGAGCTCACGGAACCCAGGGAAACACGTCTACAGGTTTAAAACAAAGGATACAGATGGCCCTCCCTGGACATACTACCTTCCAGGAATTTCCATGTGTTCAGCTATCTAGAAGCTCTCTGAACCCATTCCTTTCGTTTTTTTATGGAGGCTTCATTATGTAGGCATGATTGATTAAACCATTGGCCACGGTGATCAACTTAACTTTCAGCCTCTCTCTCCTCCCCAGAGGTTGGGGGCTGGGACTGGAAGTCCCAACTCTCTAATCATGCCTTGGTCTTCCAGTCTCCATCCTGAGGCTACAAGGAGCTGCTGGCCATCAGTCAAGTCGTTAAGCATACAAAAAGTCATGACTTTGGAGATCCTAAGGATTTCAGGAGTTGTATGCCAGGAAACAGGGTTGAAGACCAAACATGTATTTTAGAATATCAGTCACAAACCCTAACTATTTCATTCAACTTATCAAATCCTCATTTCTCTCCCCCATAAAAAGAGAATAATAATATCCAAGTTCCCAGGCCTTTGAAGGAGGTAGAGTTGAGAAAATGCTTTTTTTGTACCCAAGCTGTACCAATAAGCCATAGTTTGAATAAGAGAGGATGATTCTTGTAGTTCATACAATAAGATCAGTTAGTGGCATAAACAGGAACCTCTTGTTTTTATATTTCCTTGTCCTGTGCTACCAACTTCAGAAATGCTTTAGGCTATTAGTAGCACTGAAACTACAAGGATCTTTGATCCACACACAAGATGACTGTTTGAAACAAAACTATGACTATGCATAATGAACCAGGCGCCTCCAAACATACTCTCTTGTTTTCTCCTGACATATTTTAGAGAAAGCTGAGGTGCAGGAGTGCTATGGTTTGAATGTCCCCTCCAAAACTCACGTTGGAACCTAATCCCCAATGTGGCAGTATTGAGAGGTAGGGTCTTAAGAGGTGATTAGCTCATGAGGGCTCTGCTTACATGAATGAATTAATCCATTAATTCATGGATCAATGGATTAAACCACCAGTCCCCCTTCCATGATAACCCATTAATCCATTAATTAATCTCATGAGGATCCAACTAAGGAAGCAAGTGCCCACTTTCTCACATCACAGGGCTTCCTATGCTCCTTTTCCCCAGTCTTCCTGCTTCCATACAGGGGCTCTTTCTGTAAACACATGCAACTCCATTCAGTACAGTGTGACTTAATATGCCACAGTTTCCATGAACTTCCTTTTATGAGCCTGCCCTTGGATAGCTGTGGAAAATGACTAAAAAGCAGTATTGAAATTGAGAAACCCAATAGTTAGAAATTCAGGAATGTAAAGAAAATATGTAACAGTATACGAATGTGTATTTACCTATCTATAAATATTTTGATATTTAATATATATTTAATATACGTTTTGATATCTCTCCTATCTCTGAATTCTGTGCCTTCCTATCCAATCCCCTGGCTCCTATCTCCATTTATACTTGTTGCCCTTTAATTTTCTAGTAAACATGCATATGAGGTCTTGAACTTACATCGATGACGTTCAATTGACAATGGAAGTTTTTGGCCAGTTCATCTCTGGTTGTAAAATCAGGATAAGGGATGCGTGTAAATATTTCCTTAAGTTTCTGCAGTTGTTCCGTAGTAAATTTATGTCGGTGTTTTGTTTTCCTTTTTTTCTTTGTTCCTCTTTCTTCCTTATGACCATCCTCATCTTCTGGAAAACCTGGCAAGCATAAGTAGAGAGAAGAGCATTGGAGCATGTTGGTTATAACAAAACCAAATAGACTTCCACTGTTAGCACAATTGACTACCCCGACAAAAAATAAAAACAAAGCCTGACCTCACAGCCACTCACAATGATAAAATTACAAATGAAAAGCAGTGACTAGCAAACTATGGGCCCGACCAGTTGCCTGTTTTTGTAAATATAATTTTACGGAAACAACAGCCACATCCATTCACTTATGTATTGTCTATGGCTATTTTCAGGCTACAAGTATGGAACTGAGTAGTTGAGGCTCAAGTCTGTCTGTGGTCCACACCGCCTAACATTTTTACTAGCAGGCTTAGAGAATTTATCTTTAAAAGTAGGAGTACTAGGCCGGGCGCGGTGGCTCACGCCTGTAATCCTAGCACTCTGGGAGGCCAAGGCGGGCGGATCGCTCAAGGTCAGGAGTTCGAGACCAGCCTGAGCAAGAGCGAGACCCTGTCTCTACTAAAAATAGAAAAAAATTATATGGACAACTAAAAATATATATATAGAAAAATTAGCCGGGCATAGTGGCGCATGCCTGTAGTCCCAGCTACTCAGGAGGCTGAGACAGGAGGATTGCTTGAGCCCAGGAGTTTGAGGTTGCTGTGAGCTAGGCTGACGCCACGGCACTCACTCTAGCCTGGGCAACAAAGTGAGACTCTGTCTCAAAAAAAAAAAAAAAAAAAAGCAGGAGTACCGTAGGAAAATATTTAATCATTCCATTACAATGTTTGGAAACAGGCAAAACTAATCTATTACTGCTTTGAAGGCAGGATAGGGCCACTGAAGGGAAGGGAGCGAGAGCCTGAAAGGAAGCAGGAAGTAGGCGGCCGTAATCTCTTTCTCTGTGTGCTAGTTCCATGAGCGTCATTGGTTTGTGAAAGTTCATTGAACTAAACATGCATGGATGTGTGCTTTTTTTTTTGGCATGCACACTGTTATTTCAATAAAAAGTTTATTTTTTAATAGCCTTTCAGGCCTCACTCAATCTGTACCCTCCCTTACTTTTCCTTTCTGACACCATTTCGTATTATTTTCCTGCTCACTCAGTGCCCTCCAGCTATATCGGCCTCCTGCTTGTCCTCAGACACCTCAGGACATCTCCCTCCAGGCATGGTTTTTCCCTCTTCCTGGGAAAGTCTCCACCTCTTCCTCCCAAGGTTTCATGGCTCACCTCCTCTCCTTCCTCCCAGTGTTTGTTCAAAACTCGCTTTCTCAGGGAGTCCTACCCTAACCATTTTTCAAATGAGTGAATTAAAACAACAAATATTCGTGGATCGAGTACCCAGTGTTAAACACTGATGCATAAACCTATGTCATGAGCAAGGCTGGCATGTCCCAGAAACAGCAAGGATAGGAATGAAGTAGAAGGTCTGAGTGGGAGAGGGAGGGGGGGAAGGCGAGGTGAGATAGTAAACAGAAGATGGCTTTTGTCTTGAGGTGGAATGCAAAGGAAGGCAGGGCTGTGGCTAGGATGAGGTGAGTCATGCAGTCACCTGGGACTGCCAAAAAACTCAACAGTCAAGATAAATATTTTAATGCAAATTGGCAACTGTTTACTGTAAATAAACTTTGTTGAAACCCCAGCTCACATAAGGTGAAGTGAATGAGGCAGGTTCCTGCTAGGGCAGAGGTTGGATCCTGTTATTATTTAAAACTTTGAGATTTTTTTCATTAGTCCCATATATGGAAATTCATATGGAAATTCAAGAGGCCCAGAAATAGCCAAAACAATCTTGAAAAAAAAAACAAAGTTGAGTGACTCATACTTCCTGATTTCAAAACTTACTACTACGAAGGGACAGTAACTAAGACAGTGTGTTACTGGCATAAGGAGGTACATACATTTATATATTTATATATAACAGCGGAATTGAATCAAGAGTCCAGAAATAAACCCTCACATTTCCCATCAATTGATTTTCAACAAGGGTGCCAAAAGAATCAATGCGGGGAAAGAATAGTTGCCTGGATAGTCTTTTCAACAAATGACGCTGGGCAACTGGGTTTTTGGAGAAAGAAGGGAACAAAAATTCACAGAACAAAAAATTTTTGTAAGTCTAGTCCTAGAGAAGGAAATGGATGAGCCACTGAGGCTACCTTCAGGCCGCACCCCATGTCCTGGGGCTTCTCTCAGGTCCCTGTGATGGAGGTCATTCCAAAGAAGTTTTCTGGTGGACCTCTCATCCTAAAGTCTGTAGAGTTGGATCATTGTTACTGTGGGAGTTCTTTGACGCATATTTTGCCTCCAAGACAACTATAGTGGCAGGGCAAGTTGTGAAAAATACAAACAAAACTCAGAATAAGCTAACCGTGTGACCCTTCTCACCTCATTTAGGATCCACCAGTAACAATAAATCTAAGCATGAACCAGGATGCTTTAAGACTTTGACTTTTCAAAGAAAAAGAATGGCAAACCCCTTCCATACTTTAGATAAGAAATTTTCCACAGTATTTCTGAACAAAATCACAAAATATCAAACTGCCACATCTGTGAACTAGGAAAAAAAATATCTGGGACATTTATACTTCTAGTACACCTCCCAGATGACTTGCAGTTCTTTTAAAACAATTTTTATGTAAAATTTTATACATATACAAAATAGAATTGTATAATGAAACCAACGAAATCACTCAGCTTTAATAACTGTTAGTATATGGCCAATCTTTTTGCTCTAGACCCCATCCATTTTAACTTCCCCCTGAAGGTTTTTCACCTTTTTACAGAATTAATTTGAATTGTAGTTATTTCTGTATGTCTATCTAAAAAGTTAAAGGATTTTATAAACCTCAACCATAATTTGGTTTAATTTTCAAATGCCTAATCCCATCTGAAAGCCCCAATGCCCAAGTCTATCCCAAGTGAATAACACTAGTGATACTGACTGGCGGCCATAACTCTCCCTACTAAAAGGTAAAAGATTAGACCCCTACGAAACCCTAATATTCATGAAAACAGTCTTACAAAGAAACACCCTTGAGTTCTCCACCAAAGGTACTCACCAGGGCCGGGGGAAGCCATGTGAATGGACTCTCTGGGCCAGGGTCTCTCCAACTGCACCCAAGATGACAAACTCTAGAGCAGAATTACTTAAATACTCACAGGTGCCCACCCTGATCACACCTCCACCACCCTAGTTGAGCCTTCTTGGATTTATTTACAGACCCCACCTTTTAAAATCCTATCTACCATTCATTTAGCATCCGCAACCACGAATTTTCTTCTTTAATTCTCAACTATCACATTTTATCCCCATTTTAGAGCTGAGGATCCTTGGGGCAGAATGGTTCAGAGCCCAGAGTCAGCTCTCTGACCCAGGCAGTCTGAACGAGCACCGAGCACCGAGCCCAGGCCCATCCCCACAGGCTTGCGCATGACAATGATTCAGTACGCCCTTGAAGGTCAAGGACTTTAAAATGGTAGTGGCTGGTTCACAGTGGTTGATATATCTTTGACTAAGTAAAACCGATATTTAGAATGGAATAAAAATGAAAACCCAACACAGAAATTTATAGATCTAAATGCCTACATTAAAAAAGAGTCTCAAATTTATTACCTCAGCTTCCACCTTAAAAAACCAGAGAATGAAGAGCAGATGAAACCAAAGCAAGCAGAAGAAAGGACATAATAAGATTGGAGTGGTCGGGCGCGATGGCTCAGGCCTGTAATCCCAGCACTGAGCCCAGGAGATCTGGGCTGCAGTGAGCTATAATTGTGCCACTGCGCTCTACCCTGGGCAACACAGCAAGACCCCGTCTCTTAAAAAAAACTTTTTTTTTTTTAATTAAAGATCAGGGTCTAGCTCTGTTGCTCGGGCTAGAATGCTGTGTCGTCATCACAGCTCACTGCAACTTCAAGCTCCTGGGCTCAAGCTATCGTCCTGCCTCGGCCTCCTGAGTAGCTGGGACACCAGGCCTGGCTAATTTTTTTCTTTATATATTTTTAGTTGTCCAGCTAATTTCTTTCTATTTTTAGTAGAGACTGGGTCTCGCTCTTGCTCAGGCTGGTCTCGACCTCCTGAGCTCAAACGATCCTCCCGCCTCGGCCTCCCAGAGTGTTAGGATTATAGGCGTGAGCCACTGTGCCCGGCCTAATTTTTCTATTTTTAGTAGAGATGGGGTCTCACTAAGGCTGGTCTCAAACTCCTGGTATTAAGTGATCCTCCCACCTCCGCCTCCCAAAGTGCTAGGATTAGGGGCGTGAGCCTCCATGCCTGGCTTAAAAGCTGGATTTTTAAGATCAACAAAATTGATAGGCGGGCCTGGAGTGGGAATTCAGGCTGGGTGCCACTCACTCCCTAGGCCTAAGCCGCTGCAGCATGGTGCCATTTTGAGAGCAAAGCCAAGGCCAGACTACATCCTGCCCTGGGCCCCAATAACCCCTGAATCTCCACATCCCTGGGGCCATGCCGACACCTCTCCACATTCACAGCTAACATCTTACTGAATGAGGAAAACCTTTCAGCTTTTCCCCTAAGAAATGGAAGACAAAGATGCTACTTTCACCACCACACTGATGTGACATAGTATTGGAAGTCCTAGCCAGAGTAGTTAGGCAAGAGAAAGAACTAGAGGGCATCCAAATTGGAAAGGAAGAGGTCAAATTGTCCCTGTTTGCAGACGACATGATCCTATAGTTAGAAAAATTTAAGGATGCTACCAAAAAACTCTTATAACTGATGAACACATTGAGTAAAGTTACAGGATACAAAATCAGTATACAAAAATCAGTAGCGTTTCTATATGTGAACAACAAATTAGCTGAAAAAGAAATCAAGAAGGCAATCCCATTTACAATACCTACAAAAAAGTATCTAGGAATAAATTTAACCAAGGAAGTGAAAGATTTCTACAAGGAAAACTGCAAAACACTGATGAAAGAAACCGAAGAAAACACAAGAAAGTGGAAAGAATGGTTCATGGTTCGGAAGAATGAATGTTTGGCCATAAATACTGATTTTGCAATATTCTGGCACTTGTGCTACAGTGCTTCTTACACATAATGCATCCACCAGACACCAGGAAGGGTGTCTGCTGTACAACTGTTTGCAGTAGTGCAACACTAGTAACTTTGTAAAACTAGATCTATTTCCAGCACCTGCATATGGAACTGAAAGAATTGTGTAATGGAATGGAATGCACATTGATAAGAAAAACAAAGCAGTAATGTTTTTCAAAGATATTTTTATTGTACCAAGGTAAACCCACATACACCTTCATGAACTGTAATGTATTTTTTTTTTTTTTTTTTTTTTGAGACAGAGTCTCGCTCTGTTGCCTGGGCTAGGGTGCCATGGCGTCAGCCTAGCTCACAGCAACCTCAAACTCCTGGGCTCAAGCGATCCTTCTGCCTCAGCCTCCCGAGTAGCTGGGACTACAGGTATGCGCCACCATGTCCGGCTAATTTTTCTGTATGTATTCTAGCTGTCCATATAATTTCTTTCTATTTTTAGTAGAGATGGGGTCTCGCTCTTGCTCAGGCTGGTGTCGAACTCCTGAGCTCAATCGATCCACCCGCCTCGGCCTCCCAGAGGATTACAGGCGTGAGCCACTGCGCCCAGCCTGTAATGTATTTTTAAAAGTTACCATTTCAAAGGGAGGGAGAAGATTGAGAATAAGGATGACTACTCCAGAGGTTTTAAGTTAACATATACATTATTTATAATAAAATGAGGAATTGTATGTGCACACATACACATACGTAAATTTATATGAAAAACCACCAAAATGTGGAAATATCATTAGACTATATTCAGTGACTGCATGGTGTTATGATTTCCTTGTAACTTTTTGTATGTTTTAAATAGTCAAAGGAAAAAAAATACATTTATGAGTGAAGAATACTCAGTATTATGAATATATCCTCATCTATTTAATCATTCCCTTATTTATGGATGCCGAAGTAGTTTCAAGTTCCCAATTCAAACCCTCAGAACTTGGGGGTGAAAGTTTACTTTTTGAGCTCATTTCATCAGGTAATACAGCATTCCCCATTCCCGCATTTTCTACACATCAAACTCATTTCAAGTTTGCCCTCCCGCTTCGCCAGAAGGGAAGAAATGCCTCCGTGTCTCCTGTAGACCTGTTTTCCTCGCGTCAGTTGAGTCAGAGTTCATCGATTCTCCAGACTGGAGAGGACGTGAGTACAGGCAGGAGGTCCTATTTGTCAGGAAAATGCTTTTGTTCGGAAGGATTCAGCAGACATGTCCACTGCCTCGTGCTCTTGATGCTTCCCGAGGCAGGGTGGAACTTTGAAACCATCTTTTACTCCATGAAGTGGGTACAGAAGATAACCACTGCCCACACACTGTGCAAAAACCTCCAAGTAGTTTATCTCTCCCCCTGTATTAGTCTTGCTCCAGGACAGGATGTCTTTGTTGTTTGTCATCCTTTAAATCATACTAATTGTGCATCAAAAGAAAGGAGATCTGGACCAGGGTCCTGAGAATGACATCTTCCTCCTCTTGGAGCTCAGGCCCTGGGGAACCTTGCAGCATTGGAGCAGAACCTGAAAATCACCCTCACTGAAGGGTGTTTGGAGTCCTGAAGGGTCCTCTTCCTGCTCATCAGGATTCAGAAAAGAGTGTACCTTTTACTGAAAATCTGTGGGTGACAAGAGTTGACCTAAAGGCTTGAGGTTTCTGCATTGCCGATGCGGTTGGATGAATGGTTAAAATGGCTCTCCCGCTCACTGTGCCTGCTGCTGCCACAAGTCCGTCTCAGTGTGTCCCTTTGTGAGGGTCCCATTCTGCAATTAGAGCCTGGCAGATCTCATCCCACCATTGCACAATGAAAGATATGTCATTCTTGGGACCCAGATACCAAGATTGTTTTTCTTTGTGCTCAGGTGGAAGCTGCCAATAGCCTTCTAACTGTACACTGGTGCCACTGTGTTCTTCGTGATTTGGGCATTTTTCTTGGTATGGGGACTGGAAAGGAGTCTGAGTATCTGAGAAGTCCTCTCCCTGAGTTGGCAATGTCAGCAAGTGATTGCTAAGTGTCAGAGATTCGTCAGAGTCCTCTCCTTCCTGCACAGCCTGAGTGGGCTGCATAATCCTGACATTTGGTCCTTGGCTCAAACAGACCCCCAAGGGATCCTGAGGAACAGAGGACTCATGGGATGGAGGAAGAACAAGTAGAAGTGTTTCGGTGCTGCTGAGAGCACTGGAGGAGGGAAAATGAGGAGACCTGTCTGGGAGAGAGGACATGTCGATTTGGTGCTGCTCAACAGTCAGATCTGGTCTCCAGTTTGGGCCAGTTATTGAGAGATCCAAGGGCTCCCCTGGGCTCTGCTCAGGATACAGAGATCTTTGTTTCTGAAACCATGCCTAAGTGAGGAAAAGGGAGACACAGACATGATAAGACATAAGCAATTCTAGCTCTGCTTCTCATACTCTGTAAAGCAAAGGGGCTCTTAGGTAACACCAGGCCTAGCACAGGGTGAACTTATCTATACAGTCGGTCCTCTGAATCTGCGGGTTCTGCACCCTCAGATCCAATTAACTGTGGATTGGAAATATTTGTGGAAAAAAAATAATAAGAAATAACAATAAAAAAATAAAAAATACAATATAACAACTATTTTATTTAAATATTTTAATTCTTATTATTTTATTCAAAACACCAGCCACAGGAGAAAGTTAAACGACTATTTATATAGCATTTATTTTATATTAGGTATTATAAGTAATCTAGAGATGATTTATAGCATATGGGTGGACGTAGGTAAGTTATATGCAAATGCTATACTATTTTATATCAGGGACTTGAGCATCCTCACATTTTGACATTGGGGGGGTGGGTCCTGGAAGTAATTCCTCATGGAAACTGAGGGACAACTGTATATGAAAATCATGTATTTTACATGTGGAAGGAATAACTGCAGTGCATGTGTTCCATGAGTATACATGTGTATGCTTATGTGTATACATAAATATACAAATACATAAATTGAGGTTATAACACACTCAGCAATCAACTATAGATGGATTGAAACCCTGGCTGGAAAATCATCTGTTCTCGAACCCTCCCTTTCATTGCAATAATGGGTCAGCAAACAAAATCTCATAAGAATTCATAGTTTACAAGTGAATAAATCTGATCAAAGGTTAATAAACACAAATAAGTGTTTTTGAGAGTTTCTGTGCCATACGCCTATGAATGTGCTTCCTAAGTTGTGCACACTTAACATATACTAAACCATGATCCTCATAACTTAGGTAGATGAAGGTACTCAGTGGGGGTGATTTTGTCCCTCGGCTAGAGGACCTTTGACTATGTCTGTGAATTTTGTTGGTTGTCACAAATGGTGAAAGGTATAGGGAGTGGGGAGATGGGCAGTGGCTGTACTGGTATCTAGTTGGTAGAGGCCAGGAATGCTGAAAAATATTCTACCATGCGTATGACAACCCCTCACAAGAGGGAATTATCTGGCCAAAAATGACAATGCTGCCAGGTTGTAGAAAACCTAAACAAAGTGTTCTCAAAATGGGTATTAACTTTCACATTTTCCCACATTTTTACTGCCAGTGGTTCCAAGTGGACGCATCAAAATTTGTTTTTAAAATTCTTCCTTGGCAAGAATATGACTTGCAATGCCAGGTGTTTACCATCCCATACCTTTGTCCTTGAGGACTGTGAGAACCCAAGAGAGCCCCACATTTTCCTTAATGCCTCTGGGGCAATATCACTTATAGGCACAGACACAGAACTTACCACAATTCTTGATTCCGGAATGCCTATTTGTTTAGCCAGCTTTTTCCTGCTAACAGTATCAGCGAATGGGTTCCACTTAAAGGCTTCAACCAGTTTGTTTCTTTGAGTTTTCGTGATGAATGTCTGGTCTTCATTGGGTATGTATTACAAAGGAGAAGGGGGAACAAAAGGGAACATTTAGGGCAGTTTTCACACTCAAACTGGAAGCACAAGCCTGTGAAGATCATACCGGGCACACGGATTCTCCCTGTATCCCCCCCCAAGTGGTAAAGAGGAGGCTGCTGTGCTGCTAAGACCTGCCTGTCTCAGCCAGTCATGGGATAATGTTTATACTTCTGACACTAGGATGCCCAGAGCAAGCTCTACCTGGCTCCTAAGTGAAGGAGTCTTAATGGAGAATTGGGGCACAGCATGCAGTTATTTCTAATCTCAATGGGACCCACTGAGGAACTGCATTTGGGTTGGAGAGGTCTTACCCTGACAGCAATGCTGTGGCTGGCCGTGCTCCTGCCTCTGATCTTGTCCTAAGCAGCATTCAGACTCCAGCTGTCTCTGTTTCGCTCTGCGCTGTTTAAACCAACTCTAAGTGGGAAAAGAGGATGTTAAAGTCATGTAAGTCACTCTGTCATTCTAAACATCAATCTAATTACATAAGACGGATCTGACTGTCTGCCCTTGGACTAGTATGCATAAGAGAAAGACAAGGTAGTATCCGAGGAATGATGTTACTATTAGCATTCAATTCAGGACCACACATGAATCTGTACTCAAGAGAGCATTTCTTTCATGGTCCTTTTCATGGTATCCTAAGTAAATTTTCCTGATTTAAGAGACCCTATTAGGTGTCTCAGAAGAAATCTGTCTCTCCCCCGTCCCCATAGCATCCTGCCTTCAAATGTCTGATTGTCTTTTCTTGGCCCCCATCACCTCTTCATTGGAAATGCCATTTCATAATACACAATACATATGGAATTGATCGTAGAAAAAAATTTAAGCAGATTTAGCTACAGTAAAGAGCTGGGCTAACACTCATCCATATTTCCATCTTTCCTCTTACTTATTTCATCCCAGAGTCAACAATAGATAGGGAGACTCCTAGGGACCCCTACATTGTGAATTGTCACTACTGGCACCAACAGAACTAACTGAACTCTTTGCTTGTTTCCTCACGACTAGAGGCAGAATTGCAACACACTTTTCAATTATTTCTGAGTGTTTTATTTTGATTATTTGATAATTCTTAAGAAGATTTAGGGTCTTAATGACAGCCAATACCTGATGGACCACCCTTACATCCTAGGCATGGTGCTAAAAGGTTATATCTCATCTCTAAATCAATTAATCAAATGTTTCCTGTTAAGAAATCTTAAGCACAGATGGAAACTAAAAACAAATGAAGAAGTTAGTGAACACTATTGCTGTCAGTTCAAATGGGTCTAGTACTTCTCTCCAAGCCAATTACATGACAGTCCCATAGAATGTACTTTCCTTACTGGGATTTGAATAAACTCTCTCTCTCACATCCATTACAGATACATGAAAAGATAAGTAAAATTTCTTCTCCTTTATATCCCCTCAGACTGAGACTCTTATAGCCAATGGCTTATTGGAGACTACACATTTGATACAGAAATCAGAACTCATTATTTTCCTCTAAAAACACATTTTCACTTGATCTTCATTGGTTTAAATAGTATTTTCACCTGATAGAATTATATTCTTTACAGATATCTTTTGGATAACTGAAAAATTCAACTTAGTTTCATTTTTCTATCAGTAATTTTTTTTTTTGTTCATTTGTGTTTTGAGACAGGAGTCTCACTCTGTTGCCCGGGCTAGAGTGCCATGGCATCAGCCTAGCTCACAGCAACCTCAAACTCCTGGGCTCAAGTGATCCTCCTGCTTCAGCCTCCCAAGTAGCTGGGACTACAGGCACGTGCCACCACACCTGGTTAATTTTTTCAATTTTTAGTTGTCTGGTTAATTTCTTTCTATTTTTAGTAGAGACAGGGTCTCTCTCTTGCTGAGGCTGGTCTTGGACCCCTGACCTCAAGCGATCCTCCTGCCTCGGCCTCCCAGAATGCTAGGATTACAGGCATGAGCCACCACGCCTGGCCTTTCCGTCAGTAATTATATTCAAAATGATTCAATATGGAATTTTATTTCAAATACTCTGTATGACTCACATTTGAGATATTAAATTTTTAAAAAACTAGCTTGAGAATTTTGGAATCTACATGCATTCATACCCCACAGTTCCTTGTAATTATGTATTATTTTTCTGCAGTATATTCCAATACTTAAGGATACCACATCATTATCATAGTGACCCAATTTCCTGCATGTTCTAAATCTTGAAATATGATTCTACTACCTCCCATTGTGGGAGCCTGAGCCAGTGCATTCTCCCTCCCCCACCAGTGAATACGCACAAATGATATTCCCACCATTGGTAAAAGATATAAACACAGTTCTTATTTTCATTTTCTTTTTAATATTGCATAATGGGAAAAACCTTCTTAGCAAAATATCTGACATTAGAGAATTGCCTAAAAGTGGTGAGCCCAGTTTTTCTCTTTATCTTGAGTCTGTCAGATAATGAAATGGAAATCTAATGCCTACCCTAATTTTAGATTCTGGAACACCAATTTCTTTGGCCAGTCGTTCCTTGGTAGCTTTATCAGGATGAGGGTCATGTCGAAACCATGCTTCCAGGCTCTCCTTTTGACTCTGGCTATAAACAATCCTGCTTTGACGGGTTTCTTTTTGTTCTGTGGCTGATGAAGAGAAAAAGAGAAGAGGAGTGTGAAGGATATATTTATGGGTTAAAAACTGTGGTGTGAGCCTATGTTTTATATTTATTCTAGGTTGAAAGCCTGTCAGTCCAATTATTACTCTATTCTTTTACTTTAGGCATGTAGCTAAAGTCATGCTAACTTGGACACATATAGGTTTAAATACATATATTAGAAAAATGGCAATCAATGAACTAAGAACTTACAGGAAATGTACAAAATTACAAAGAAAATAGGAAACAATAGGGAGGAAGAAAATTAATGAAAATAAACGAAACAAGTCAACCTCATGAAAAAAATGAAAAGGTTAAATACACAAAAATGTATTTAATAAAAATAATACATTTTAATAAAATTAAGTATTTTATATATATATATATATATATATATATATGGTGGTCCATATTTTTTTTCTCAACTTAAAATGTCAACTTTAAAACTTCAGGTAGATGACCCATGTATGAGACCCATGGCTTTTATAAACTCTGTAAAATAAGGAAAGCACGTGGCATTATCAAAGAACAGAGCAAAAAGCTGTTGGGAACTTACCCATTGAAGTCCTCTTCAATTTCATCTTGGGAAGAAGACCTGGTCTTCAGAAGGGGGGGTCTGTGGGCAATTGAGCAGCTCCCAAAGACACAGGCTTTACTAAGGCCCAGGGTGACCCACCCTTTTTGATTTATCCCTTCACTAAGTCTTTAACACCTTTAGAAAGAAATGAAGTAATTAGATTAAGTGGAAACACAGATTCTCCTAGGTGATTTTTACTTCTTTCATAATACTTTTCCAAATACGACTTAGATTTTGTGCTCTCTAGTGTGTGTGTGTGTGTGTGTACATATATATAAATGTTATTTTATATATAAAAATGTTTATTTTGTCCCCTATTGAGTTCAAATACTCTTATTTCTTAATTATTTTGGTTTGGCCATATGAGTCACTACAACATATATCCTTACCTCACGTTATATTTTCTGTTTTCCTCAGCTCTTCCTGAAACACATCTTTCCTTCATCATGATGGTAGTACTTATGCATGTGCACCTGGCTAGTCTATACTTCCCAGTTATTCAATAAAACACTAGTCTAGGTGTTGCTGTGAAGGTGTTTTGTAGATGTGATTGGGTTATATAATCAGCTGGCTTTCAGCAAATGAGCTTATCCCAAATAATCTAGGTCAACTTGATCCAATCAAAGGCCTTAAGGGCAAAATTGAGGATTCCCTGCAGGAAAAGGAATCACATCTGTGCTCAGGAGCTTCATCTCCTGCCTGAGTTTCAGCCTGCTTTTCCAAAGGCCTGCCCTACAGATCACATTCTTGCCTAGCCAGTCTCCATGACCATAAAGTCAGTTCTGTGCTGCTATGGTCTGAATGTTTATGCAGCGTCAAAGTTCGTATGTTCAAATCCTCACCCCCACGGTAAGGGTGTTAGAAGGTGGAGCCTTTGGGAAGGTGATTAGATCATGGAGGCAGATTCATGGGGAAGTGGACTCTCACCAGACACCAAATCTGCCTGGAGTTCCCAGCTTTCGAACTGTGAGGAATAAGTTTCTGTTGTTTATCAGCCACCCAGACTATGGTATTTTATTATAGCAGCCTGAATGGACATAAGACAAGTGTAATAAATTTCTTTATATAATATGTATGTGTGCATATATACAATAGACCTATACTTATATATATACAAACACACACACGTGTATAGATATATATGGTTATATATCTATGCATATATATGAACACATACATACATATTATATATATAGTTCACTATGGGATTTGACTTTATAACACTATTGATTCTGTTTCTCTGATTGAATCCTGACTGATAACAGATGTTGTGGAGGTGCTTCTATAAGAATAGCATCATACAGATATATATTTATATATTACATATTTTAAATGTAAAGTATAAATAAATATAACTTAAATGATATAAGCAATATATTTATATAGTTAATGCCTCTAAGGCACTAATGACTCTAGTCCTAGTGACAAGGAGGTAGTCCAGGGCATCATGTGGCAAATATTGCCACTGGATAGCCCCAGCTTAGTGCCACATTTACCAGCAGCAGTGACCAACACTGACTCCCCAATATGGGACCACTTCCTGAGGTAATAACCTGGTGACATGCAATACATTGGACTACTTCTATTGGGAAAGGGTCATTGCATTGTTCTTATTGGAACAGATACTCTGGATACAGATTTATCTTCCCTACGTGTAATGCTCTGCCAAAATTGCTATCTGCGGACTTACAGAATGTCTTATCCACCGTCATGGCATTCCACAAAGCATTGCTCCTGATCAAGGAACTCACCCCACAGCAAATAAAGTGTGGCAACAGGCCTATACTCATGAAATCCATTGGTCTCACCAGGATCCCCATCATCCTAAAGCAGTGGTCTTGATAGACTGGTGGAATGACCTTTTAAAGACTCAATTATAACACCAGCTAGGTGTTAATACCTTGAGGGGCAGAGGCAATATTCCCCAGGATATTATAAATGCTCTTAATCAGCATCCAATATATGCTGCTCTTTCTCTCATAGCCAGGATTCACTAGCATAGGAATCTGGGGGTGGACGTGGAAGGGGTTCCACACACTGTTATCCCTGGTGATTCACTGGCAAAATTTTTGCTTCCCACCCCTTTGACCTTAGCCTCTGCTGGTCTAGAGGTTTTAATTCCAAAAGGAGGAATGCTTCTACCAGGAGACACAGCAAAGATTCCATTGAAGTGGAAGTTGAGACTGCCATAGGGCTGCTTTAGGTTCCTCATGTCTCTGAATGAACAGGCAAAGAAGGGGGTTCCGTACTGGCTGGGATGACTGATCCTGATTACCAAGGAGGAACTGGGTTGCTACTACACAAGCATACCTCTGGATTACACGACATCCTTTAGGGCAACTCTCAGTACTACCAAGCCCTGTGATGAAAACCGAACCAATGGAAAACTACAACAACCCGGTTTAGGTGGGATTGCTAAAGGCCCAGATCATCCAGGAGTGAAGGTTTGGGTCATGCTACCAGGCAAAGACCCAAAACCAGCTGAGGTGCTTGATGAGGGCAAAGGAAATATGAATTGGTAGTGGAAGACAACTGTTAATACCAGCTATGACCATGTGACCAGTTGCAGAAACGAGGACTGTACTAATTATGATAATTTTGTTATGAATATGTTTGTATATACAAATGCTCCTTGACTTACAATGAGGTTACATCCAGATAAACCCATTGTAAGTTGAAAATATTCTAAGTCAAAAATGCTTTTAATACACCTAACCTACCAAACATCATACCTTAGCCTAGCCTACCTTAAACATGCTTGGAACACTTACATAAACCTACAGTTGGGCAAAAACATCTAACACAAAGCCCATTTTATAATAAAGCATGGAATATGTCATGTACTGTATATCAGTAGCCCAGGAAAAGATCCAAATTCAAAATTTAAACTACATCGAAATTTCACACCATCGTACAGTCAAAAAATAGTAAGTTGAACCATGGTAAGTTGGGGTCTGTCTATATATTAACAAAATATTTTTTGTTTTCTTCTCTGTTATCCACTTAACATCTAATTTAAGATGTACTAATAATAGTTAACCTTTTACCACAGTATTTAAGGAGTGTCAAAAGAGAAGTATGAACATCACCCAGAGATCTTGTATCCTCTTTTGGGGAAAGGGTTAGCATATTTCTGGTGGTGGGCAGGATAGTTGTATCATGTTAGGCAGAAGAATCACTTTGTTATTGTCTTTAGAAATGACTTATAGGTACAGGAGATATGTGTGTGGTTTCCTGGTTGAGAAGGTATGGACAGAGATGGTCAGTTTTATGTGTCAATTTGGTTAGTTTGCAGTCCCCAGTTATTCAAACATGCATTTAGGTGTTTCTGTGAAGGTATTCGGGAGATGTGATTACAATTCATAGTCATTTGACTTTAAGGGTTATTATCCTAGAAAATGTGCGTGGGTCTGAGTCAATCAGAGTGGAGGCTTCCCTGAGAAGAAATTCTGTCTGTTGACAGCTGCTTCAGCTCATGGCCAAGAGTTCCAGCCTGCCTCAGGGACCTCAGACTTGCATAGCAGGGAAGTAGGGAGTAGGGAAAAAGCCAGAGGTTTATTATTATTATTCTCTCACTCAGCAATCAATACAGAAAACATCTGTGACCTCTGGACACCAGGAAGTGTGTGGGGATTTCTCCCCACCACCAACAGATAAATCAATTTCTGCAGCAGACACCAGCTGGGCGTCCTTTAATTCAATTCAATTCTGATACTATCTATCTATCTGGAGATAGTGTCAGATCCCACAGGTTGAGGGCTCAGGCCCACAAAAATGCCTCCCGCTTCCCATGCCAATTGCAAACCCCAAGTTGTTTCACCTGTGCTTCCGGTTGGCCAGCTGTATATTGGGTTTTCCACAACCCCCTCATTAGGTTTGGTTTATTTGCTAGAGCAGCTCACAGAACTCAGGGAAATACTTACATTTACCAACTTATTATAAAAGATGTCACAAAAGATACAGATGAAGCTGTGCACAGGGGCAGGGCATGTGGGGAGGCAGGTGGAGGTTCGGTGCCTTCTCCACCCTGGGGTCACCACCCTCCAGGAACTTCCATGTGTTCAGCTCTTCAGAAACCCCTGGAACCCAGTCCTTTGGCCTTTTTATGGAAGCTTCATTACATAGGCATGATTAATTAAATCACTGACCACAGGTGATCCACTCAACCTTCAGCCCCTCTCCCCTCCCTGGGGGGTTTTGGGGGAGGGGCTGAAAGCCCCACCCTCTCATCCTGCCTGGGTCTTTCCAGGGGCCAGCCCCCATCCTGAAGCTGTCTAGTGGAAGGCAGTTATCAGCCAACTCATTAGCATACCAAAAAACACTATTACTTTGGAGATTCCAAGGATTTTAGAAGTTATGTGCCAGGAATGGGACTAAGACCAAATATTAATTTCATAGTATCACACCTAGCTAGCCTACTTCTGGTCATATAAGCCAATTATTTACAATAAGTCTCTACATATATACAGGTTTTGTTTCTCTGGTTGAACCCTGACTGATACAGTCATCAAATTATTTATTTTGAGATGATGACATTGAAAAACAAGAAAAATTATATATGTGGGTTTGTCTTGGGGGATGGGCCATGAGTGATACAAAACCTTGTTGAATCCTAGAAAGAGGGCAACTCATTTTATGGCCCTGTAAACTTGCCATGAAAACCTGGAAGGTAGTAAATGAGACAAGTCCTCTTGTGCCTTAAGGCAAGGAAAACAAAATATCACTATCAATGACTCATCTGCTCTTGGCTACTGTGGCCTGGGTACATCAAAAATGAAATGAGCTCAGAAAGGAATGTGCTGCTCAACAGGAAAAAAAAGGGTATGAACTACAAGGTAAGACCCACAGACAGATTTTATGCTCAGTTAAAATGAGCAAATAAAAACCTGGAGACACATTTCCTAACAAAAAATATATACAAGCCGGGCACAGTGGCTCACACCTATAATCCTAGCACTCTGGGAGGCGGGGGTGAGGATCGCTTGAGATCAGGAATTTGAGAGCAGCCTGAGCAAGAGCGAGACCCATCTCTACAGAAAATAGAGAAAAAAAAATTAGCCGGGTGTGGTGGAGCTCGCCTGTAGTCCCAGCTACTTGGGAAGCTGAGGCAGAAGGATCACTTGAGCCCAGGAGTTTGAGGTTGCTGTGAGCTAGGGTGATACCAGGGCACTCTAGCCTGGGCGACAGAGTGAGACTCTGTCTCAAAAAAAAAAAAAAAAAACCCACACAAAAAAAACCCAATTAAAAAATAAAAAACTCCTATAAAAAAATATACATACACATAGTGAAAAAAATGCAACAATCAACCCTGGGTTGTGGCTGTCACATCTTTGGTTTAAAGCAATGATTGCATTAAAATTTCTACCAATAAATCATTCCTTTATTATTAATATTTTAAAGAAAGTATTCCTGTATACAGGACTGCCACAGAAAAAAATGGTGTATGGTTTCGATACAGAAAACCGATAAACTGAAAATATTTTAATAAGATAAGAGAAAGAAAAATTAGCCAGAATGAATTGGAGAGGCTAAGTGCACCTGGAAGGGATTTCTCCCCACCACCAACAGATCAATCAATTCTGCAGCAGAGTCTCTTAATTCAATTCATTTCTGATACTATCTACCTGGAGATAGCGTCAGCTCCCACAAGAATGCCTCCCGCTTCCCATGCCAATAGCAACCCCCAAGTTGTTTCACCTGTGCTTCTGGTTGGCCAGCTATAAATCGGGGTTCCTACGACCCCCTCATTAGGTTTGGTTTATTTGCTAGAGCGGTTCACAGAACTCAGGGAAACAGTTATATTTACCAACTTCTCATAAAAGATGTCACAAAGGATACAGATGAAGCGGTGCACAGGGGCAGGGCATGTGGGGAGGCAGGTGGAGGTTCGGTGCCTTCTCCACTCCGGGGTCACCACCCTCCAGGAACATCCTCCAAGTGTTCAGCTCTTCAGAAACCCCTGGAACCCAGTCCTTTGGCCTTTTTATGGAAGCTTCATTACATAGGCATGATTAATTAAATCACTGACCACAGGTGATCCACTCAACCTTCAGCCCCTCTCCCCTCCCTGGGGGGCTTTGGGGGAGGGGTTGAAAGCCCCACCCTCTCATCCTGCCTGGGTCTTTCCAGGGGCCAGCCCCCATCCTGAAGCTGTCTAGTGGAAGGCAGTTATCAGCCAACTCATTAGCATACAAAAGACACTATTACTTTGGAGATTCCAAGGATTTTAGAAGTTATGAGCCAGGAATGGGACTAAGACCAAATATTAATTTCACAGTATCACACCTAACCTACCTCTGGTCATATAAGCCAATTATTTATAATAAGTCTCCACATATATACAGGTTTTGTTTCTCTGGTTGAACCCTGACTGATATAGTCATCAAATTATTTATTTTGAGATGATGACATAACAGGAAAAATTATATATGTGAGTTTGTCTTGGGAGATGGGCCATGAGTGATGCAAAACCTTGTTGAATCCTAGAAAGAGGGCAACTCATTTTATGCCCCTGTAAATTTTTTGGTAAACCTGTGTCAGCCATGAAAACCTGGAAGGCAGTAAATGAGACAAGTCCTCTTGTGCCTTAAGGCAAGGAAAACAAAATATCACTATCATGATTCATCTGCTCTTGGCTACTGTGGCCTGGGTACATCAAAAATGAAATGATGGCCGGGCGCGGTGGCTCACGCCTGTAATCCTAGCACTCTGGGAGGCCGAGGCAGGTGGATCGCTCGAGGTCAGGAGTTCGAGACCAGCCTGAGCAAGAGTGAGACCCCCGTCTCTACTAAAAATAGAAAGAAATTATATGGACAACTAAAATATATACATACAAAAAATTAGCCGGGCATGGTGGTGCATGCCTGTAGTCCCAGCTACTCGGGAGGCTGAGGCAGGAGGATCGCTTGAGCCCAGGAGTTTGAGGTTGCTGTGAGCTAGGCTGAAGCCACGGCACTCACTCTAGCCTGGGCAACAGAGTGAGACTCTGTCTCAAAAAAAAAAAAAAAAAAAAAAAAAAAAAATGAAATGAGCTCAAAAAGAAATGTGTTGCTCAACAGGAAAAAAAAAAAAGTATGAACTACAAAGTTAGGCCCACAGACAGATTTTACGCTCATTTTAAATGAGGAAATAAAAACTTGGAGACATACTTCCTAACGAAAAAATATATACATAGTTAAAAAATGCAACAGTCAAACCTGGGTTGTGGCTGTCACATCTTTGGTTCAAAGCAATGACTGCATTAAAATTTCTACCAATGCATCATTCCTTTATTACTAATTTTTTTTTTTTTTTAGAGACAAGAGTCAATCTCTCTCTCTTTCTCACCCCCCGGGAAGAGTGCAGTGGCTTCATTGTAGCTCACTGCTGTTTAGGTCTGGAGCTGAGGGAGATATACAGAAGCCTCAGGTGTAGCAAAATGCTGTTTATTTGAACATTGGGGGCTTGGCTCCAGACCTATCAACTGCAACCTCCAACTCCTGGGCTCAGGCAATCCTTCTGCCTCAGCCTCCCGAGTAGCTGAGACTATAGGTGTGCACCACTATGCTGGCTAATTTTTCTATTTTTATTAGAGACAGGGTCTCATTTGTGCTCAGGCTGGTCTCGAACTCCTGACCTCAAGCGATCCTCCTGCCTAAGCCTCCCAGAGTGCTAGGATCGCAGGTATGAGCCACCACACTGGCCCATTATTAATATTTCAAGAAAGTATTCTGAAATACAATACTGCCAGAGAAAAAAACAGTATGTGCTTTTGACATAGAAAACTGGTAAGCTCAAGATATTTTAATTAAGTTAAGAGAAAGAAAAATTAGCCAGGATGAATTGAAGGAGAGGCTAAGTGCACCTGGAAGTGAATGCAAATCAGGTAGATTAATTGGTCTTTATTTGTGTGTACTTTTGTACGTCAGTGTATGTGTCTGCTTAAACCAAAAAAAATGATTTGTTTGGGTAAAAATAATGTTCTGTGTATTTCACCCTACAGGATCCTACGCAGATGGAGAAATCTCACGAGAACTATAGTCTCTAACGCCCTGTGAAACAAAACTATGGCAGGCCATTGTTTTGGACTAAGGTCCTGCATTAGGCCGCAACAGACCAGACCAAACCAACATGGAGTCCCTCATCCTAAATGTCACATAACAACATTGAAACTTTAAGGAAGGAGACAGATCCCCAAATAGCCCAATTTTTCCTGAAAACAGGAGATTTAAGTCTACCTGAGTCATAAGGAAGCCTGATAAGAAAGTCTCCTCTAACTGCCACAAAAAAGTAATCCAAAGTACCTGATGTTAATCAATCAGCTTTTTTCCCTATTGTTCTGTCCCCTTGCTCCCACTTTACAAAACCTGCTGCTCTACTATTGCCCAGTTGGAACTGCCATTCTATTTTGTAGAATGGAGGCTGCTCGAATTCTTACATCATGAATAAAAGCCAATTATATCTATAAATGTGTTGTAATTTTGTTATTTGACAGTCCCTACAAACGAAGCTAAGCAAGGTAAAGGAAACCCAAAGATCTAGTCTGGGCACCTCACCCAGGGAGTAGAAATTGACCAAGCTGGGAGGAAAAGTATCTTCAGCAAAGGGAGCACTCCCTCAAAACACCTCCTCAGCTGCATCTTGGTGTGTTGCTATGGCTCAGTGGGTGCGGTGGCTTTGTTCTTGGGCTTTGTTCTGGAACACAGCTGTGTTACTTGGAAATGGTTTAAATCATTTTGGTTCTTGATTTTAATATTGTTAGGCAAAGAAGTGCTCAGTTTAGGGTTAATCATTTCTCCCTACTGGTGCATAATCCTTCTGCGTACTCTACCCAATGTCTCATGCATCTTGAGGTTTCCACTTTGGATGGCAGGAGCAGGTAGTCTTTCCCACACTGTGGGATCTCAGGCACGGCCTCTCGTCCTCGCAGGTGGTTCTTTTCCTGGCTTTGAGTGGCTTACACACATACTGATCATATTCAGCTGTGCATTAGATGGAGCTCCCCCCACCCCACCCCTCTGCAGATCTCCAGGTTCTTTCTCTGCGTAGCTCTCTTTTTTCTGCTACTCTGTCTCTTGTACTCTGCCACCTGGGCCTCCCTGGACTCTCAGCTCTGTCTTCTCAACTCCAGGAGTCCAACAGGCTGTCCCTGGATTCCTTCTCCTTGCATTGTGGCCTGGGATCTCTTTCAAGGCAGTAATCTGGGGACAACTGTAGTGCTTACCTTCTTTGTTTCCTGTTTCACATGACCTTTGTTTCCTGTTTCACGTTGTCCTTTATTGCCTGATGTTCAGTGGCTGGCAAACCATTGTGTTGTTTATTTTGTCTAGTTTTTGTTTTTTTCTGGTGGAATGGAAATCCGGTCCCTGTTACTCCATCATGGCCAGAGGTTAATGTAAGGGTCAAGGGAAAACTTCACCTTCACCCTTTGAAAAAGGAACTGACAAAACGAAAAAGCAACTGACAAAAGGCAGGTTAAGAGGAGAAATGGCATACAAATGAATTAGTGTACAGTGAGGGAAAGTCACAGAGTGATTATTTCAACCTCCAATGGGGTACAGCTTATATACCATCTTGAGGTGAAAAAAATGGGGGCTCAGAGCATGGCCAAAAACAGGTTATGGTGGCAAATCAGGTCAGGGTGGCAAGATAGTTATTGGAGCGGGAGAAGAGGAGGTCTGGCTACCAATGGTGACCTTGTTTTGTAGACAAAACCTCACAGATAGCATCCCTCAGAGACAATAGATGGTAAAATATTTGTTTCAGATCTTTAAAGATGTCAGAATTTTATTTAATTAATCATTCCTACATCTAGATAAAGGAGGACCTCAGAGAAAGCCTGGCTTCGTCAATGCAGATTCTCTACAGATGCAAATCTCCCCCCGCCAAAAGACAGATTTTTAGCTATTCTTATATTTCCATCTGGCCTCTCTGAATAGCCATCTTGAACTATGTCAAAGAAATATGTGTGTGGGTGAAATATTTTGGTTTCCTTCACTAAGCTGCTATTACCTATCTCTGACACGGTGAAGTCAGGATTATTTTGAGTTATATGTTTTGAAGTCTACCACTAGGTGGCAGTGTTACACAGCTGAGATGCTTTTCGGATGTGGCACAAGGCCAAGCATTCCTAGTTTTTTCTAAGAGAGATATGAAATTATATATTTGGTCTTGGTTTGGGCACACCAGTCTGTTTTATTGAGCTCTATTTTATTTCTGTATCTGTTATCATGGAATTTTTACTTCAGTGTGAAATCTGTAAAGATATTTTGCCTAAAAGAATACATGCTATAGATTGAAATAATTTATGATATGCTAGGCCCCAGTAGTAGAAATGATACAGTTGTTAGGGAAATTTTCCACCTCAAAAGGGATTTAAATATATTAATGAAGGTATTCATTACCATTCATCTGTGTCTGGTATGTAAGACCAGCACAGAGAAGAAGGAACAGTGGTAGGAAATAAGGACAGGACAGTAGCTGGGGCCACATTGTGAAGGGCCGAGCTTGTTGCAACAAGAGTTTGGACTATGCCTTGTAGCCAGTGGAGATTAAATGATAGTTTCCAATTAAGTGATTAGTATGATAAAAATGGTATTTTAGGTTAAAGTCTCCAAGCTATTTTGATGGAACAGCCTTTGTGTATAATGTTTTAGTAACCATCCAATATATTTATATCTAGTTATATATAAATGATACATATGTGGTACTCTGCAAATACAGTGTGTAGATTACAAAATATATACAAAACTGAAGCGTGTGGTTACCCTAAGATGGTGTTGGCAAGTTTGAATTTTTTTGCAGGTTAGATGTCAGATCTGATTAGGTCAGTGTTTTATGCCATTATGGAGCTAATTTAAGAGCTTATGGTGGTGTAGATGACATTTTAGTCTTTCTGTTCTCTTGTTCGCTTCAGGAAATGTGAACATCTCAGTGAGCTTTCACTATCTCAAGACACTTGGCGTACTGCATGTGTTGCACAACCATTTCACATATGCATGGAGTAAGACTGCCAGTGTCGACCTCCGACGTACACATTGCAGGTCTAATTTATTTCTTATTTATTAATATAGAACAAGTGCTAATCAAAGATATACTATTTTATTCCTCACCAGTGGCTCATCCTGCACGTGTGGGCTAGATGTGCCTCCTTTGGAGACTCTGGCTACAGCATGGACAGGGTGCAGAGTGTGGGCAGCAGCTGAGCACACAGAGACCAAACACGAGGTTCTTGTCTGTTGGTAAAGAATCAGAGCAGAAATCAGTAAGACTTTGCTAATAAGTCTAGTTCAAAAGAACAACATTTATTTCATTTTAGCCTCTTGTAAATTAAAAAAAAATAAATCCCAGCGCAGGCTTGGAGGGTGAAGACAGCTTCCTGGAAACACTGACATCTCACTTGAGTCCTGTAGATGGAGTTCCAGTGAGTGGGATGAAGCAGAAGAGAGAATGTGGGGCAAAGTCTAGAGGAGGGTCTGATGGGGGGTGGCGAGAGAAACTACCTTGTATCTGAGAGATGGATGAGAGGAGGTGGGACTGGATGGAGGAGGGGAGATGTCCTCAGGGAGAATCCATCTAGCTGTTAGTATCTGTTTCAAATATGCAATCTGAGAAAAATCCAAGAGCAAAACCAAAATGGCACAGGAGCAAGAGGTACACTGGAACATTTGACCCGTGTTATCTGCCCCAGTATCATAGAAGTCGCCTGGAAAGACTCGAGGTGGCATCTGTCTCTCCATTTCTTGGCCCAACCATTAGTCTTCCAATGAGCATGGATACTTCACTCAAGAAGCTGAGTGTCCCAAGTGTAGCAAGAAAGATGTCACCTTCTAGCTCGGTTTTGCAGTTACCTTTCTCACAGGAACTCATAAATTACTGTTTAAAAATGGTACTGTCTACATAAAAGACATTACACAAATTCAGTGAAGGTTTGTCTCTTAATTACTATCATGGGAAGTATTAAAATCAATGTCTTTAGAGTAACGATTGTAAATACTTTATACCTGGACCCATTTGCAGCTAACTTCCCCCTCCCTGCAATTGCGTTTTGACCTTGTGAATCGGTTGATTGGAAAACTGCACCCCACTTCTTACTTCTGAGTGCGATGTTGTTACCAGCAGTTCAGTGGGATATTTCAGGATTCGTAGTTCTTAAATTCTGTCTTCTAGACAAACTTCAAAGTGATTTTTCATAGTGAAATATCAGAATTGTGGCCAGTTTTAGCTGATTACATTTTGAAAGCTGAAACAGGTAGAGCTAACATGTGTATAAGGGAACATCCACCAAGTATAATGGGAGACTTTTTAAAGCAGACCCCAGTGTAAACCTGATGTGAGTTGAACGTTTTTATTGGTACACTGATTCCTTACGTGGCTTTCAAGCTTCTATTACTGGAACCTTTCATGTTTTCCCAGTGCTCTGAGTATAGGAGTTATCGTCTTTGGAGATGCAGGACTGCTTGATGGGCTGACCGCACTCTCTGTGCACTTCAGTGAATTTTTGTAAATATATAGTCCTGCCCTGTCACTTCCTATCTCATGATTCAACTGTATTCTCCACAGCACTTAACCAGTATCTGACATTATCTTATTTGCTTATGCTATGTTTATTTTCTTTCTTCCTTCCTTCCTCTTTTTTTTTTGAGACAGGGTCTCACTCCGTTGCCCAGGCTAGACTGCAGTGTTGTCATCAGAGCTTACTGCAACCTCAAACTCCTAGACTCGTGTGATCCTCCTGCCTCAGCTTGTCAAGCAGTTGCGACTACAGGTGCGTGCCACCATACCTGGCTAATTTTTCTATTTTTTGTAGAGATGGGTCTCAGTATGTTGCCCAGGCTAGTCTCGAACTCCAGGCCTCAAGTGATCCTCTTGTCTTGGCCTCCTTTGGGAGTGCTGGGATTACAGGCATGAACCACTTACCCAGCTTTTTTAAAAACCTTCTTGATTTTTTGATTTATTTTATTTTATTTTTTTTTTTTGGGACAGGGTCTCATTCTGTTGCCTGGGCTAGAGTGCAGTCGTGTCATCATAGCTCACTGCAGCTTCAAATTCCTGGGCTCAAGTGATTCTCTTGTCTTAGCCTCCTGAGTAGCTGGGACTACGGGCATGCACCACCACTCCTGGCTAATTTTTCTATTTTTTGTAGAGATAGGGTTTCACTATATTGCTCACACTGGTCTCGAACTCCTAGCCTGAAGTGATCCTCTCATCTTGGCCTCTCAAAGTGCTAGGATTACAGGCATGAGCCACCACACTTGGCCTTGCTTATGCTATGTTTATTTTCTATCTCCCTTCATTAAAATGTAAAACTACTCGAGGTCAGGGGCCTTATCTTTCTTGTTCATCATGTGTCAACTGTGCCCAGATAGGACTTGGCACAAATTGAGTCATCAATACAAAATTATTGATTATGTGAATAAACGAGAGTGCATAATGCTACCTGATGTCATGTCCATTGTCATCATCGTCAATATCAAGAATAATTTATTAAGCAGTATCACAGTGTTGCACAACCCCAGGGGCTGTGCCTGCGTGGCACAGGACCAGCCCTGGCAGAAAACAGACGGAAGCCAAGAAGGACCTGATCAAATATAAATTTGTCATCAAAGTTGCTCCTGAATAACATACGAGTGAATTCCATTATATTTGAAATCATCTTATAACGAGGATCTCCGGGTAGTTAAAATAAACACCTTTGGGCTCCCCAGGGAGCCACCTTAGACTGAGTACAAACACCGCTCAACAATCAACAGCTTTAGAGGCAAAGTTCTCAGCAGCCTTTTTGTTGGAAGATTCATAATCACAGCAAGAAACTTTTTGCATAGAAACAAGTATACACACAAAATAATTTTTTTATCAAGTTTGTATTAAATGCTATCTAAAATTAATTTAGAGAAATAGTTCCATTTAATTGACTGATTTGGGTAGGATAAAATGGTAATAATTGTTTTACATGGTATTTAAATTTCATTACTTGAATTTCTTATTGCTGCTTTTCACGTGAGAATTACCTTTGCAAATAGGACATAATAGAAAGCTTTTTGAAAAGCTTTTACTTGCATTTCCTCTTGGAGGGTACTGGTGTTGTATTCAGGGACTGGAGACTCACACAGGCATAATGAGAAGATGAATGTGCATCCACCTTACAGGTGTCTCCAGCTCTTGACTTTGTTCTTCCCCCAGGCGGGATGAAGTGAATACAGAATGTCTTGCAGTTGAATAATTCGACTGCTTTCAGGCAAGAATTTTTGTGATGTTATAAAAATTGAGATCTAAAAGGGAACTTAACCTTCAGTTCATTCTTTTGATGTATTTTGCCTGAAGCAGGGTGCTCGGACCTGTTATCTCAAATAGGCAATATAAAAATATCTTTCTAATTCACTCCTACAGTTGAAAGATCCTTATGGATTGAAATTACTGTGATCTATCAAAATTCACTATGTTGTAGAAATAAAATAAAATCACATGTCAGATGAGAAATGATGACAACAATGGACCAGCTTATTATGAAGCTTAAAATGAAAATGCTTTATTGGCAATGCTATTGGACTTATGAAAGATTGAGAATATGTGTCAAAATCAGAGCAGCCACGGTGCTGGTGTTTTTCTCATCCTTATTAATGTGGCTTGTTTGCCATACGCTTAAGGACAGGCTTTTGGAATCAGTAGCAATATTTGGCTTAATTGCATGTCTTTTGTAAAAAATTTAGGATGTAAATTACACATCATAAAATTCACCATTTTAAAGTGTCCAATTCAGTGGTTTTGAGTATATTTGCAAGACTGTGCAACCACCCTGACTATTTAATTCTAGAATATTTTTATCCACTCAAAAAGATGAAACCACTACTGTACTTTCTGTCCTTATGGATTTGCCTATTCTGCACATTTCATATAAACTGAGTCAAATAATAAGTATGCTTTTGTGTCTGACTACTTTCACTTAGCATGTTTTCCTTTTTTTTTTTTCTTTTTAGACAGTCTTGCTCTGTTGCCCCAGGTAGAGTGCAGTGATGTTATAGCTCACTGCAATCTCAAACTCCTGGGCTCAAGTGCCCATCAATACATGAGTGGATTAATAAAATGTGGTATATGTATTCCATGGAGTATTATTCAGCTATAAAAAAATGGTTAACTAATACTTTTTGTAACAACTGGATGGAACTGAAAACCATCCTTCTAAGTGACGTATCACAAGAATGGAAAAACCACATGTACTCATTACATTGGAACTAATAGATCAATACTCACATGCACATACGGTAGTAAAATTCAACAGAATTCAAGCAGGTGAGAAGGCTGGGTAAATTCATTCCTAATGGGTACAATGCACACTATCTGGGTGACTGGGTGATTGGATACACTTATAACTTTCTCATAGCAGTTGTGCAATTTTACATCTCTACCTGCAATGTTAAACTATACAAAAGCAATTCATGTAACCAAAACGTTTGTACTCCCATAATATTCTGAAATAAACAAAACAAAACAAAACAAACAAAAAAACAACTCCTGGGCTCAAGTGATCCTCCTGCCTCTAACTCCTGGCGGCTGGGACTATAGGCATTTGCCACCACACCCAGCTATTTTTCTGCTTTTAGAAGAGACGGGGTCTTACTCTTGCTTCAGGCTGGTCTTGAACTCCTGAGCTCAAGTGATCCTCCCACCTCGGCCTCCCAGAGTGCTGGGATGACAGGTGTGAGCCACTGCCTTAGCATGTTTTCAAGATTCATCTATGTTGTATCATGTATCAGTATTTCATTCCTTTTTATGACTGAATACTATTCCATTATATTGAGATGTCATATTTTATTTATCTGTTCATAAGTTGATGGGCATTTGCTTTGTTTCCACTTTTTGGCTACTATGAATAATGCTGTTATGAAGATTTGTGTATAAGTTTTTGTGTAAACACATGTTTTCATTTCTTTCTTTTTTTTTTTTTTAATAGTGAGGGTCTTGCTCTGTTGCCTGGGCTACAGGGCAGTGGCGCCATCATAGCTCACTGCAATCTCAAACTCCTGGGTCTCAAACTATCCTGGCTCAGCCTCTTGAATAGCTAGGACTACAGGTGTGTGGCACCATGCCTAGTTAATTTTTTAAAAAAAATTTTTGTAGAGATGGGGGTCTCTCTATGTTGCCCAGGCTGGACTTGAATTCCTGACCTCAAGCAATCCTCCTGCCTTGACCTCCCCAAGTGCTGGGATTACAGGTGTGAGCCACCATGCCTGGCCTATTTTCATTTCTCTTGAGTGTATACATAGGAGAGGAATTCCTACATGATACAGTAACTCTATGTTTAACTCTCTGAAGAATAGCCAGACTTTCTCACAGCAGCTGTCCAATTTTACATCTCCACCTGCAATGTATAAGGGCTCCAATTTCTCTATATCCTTGCCAATACTTGTTATTTTCCATTTTTAAAATCATGGCCATTTTAGTAGGCATGAATGGGCACCTTACTGTGGTTTTGATTTTCACTTCTCTAATGACTAAGGAATGATGTTGAATACTTTCTCATGTGCTTATTTGCTATCTATATCTATCTATCTAAATAAATATTTAGAGAAATGTCCGTTTGAACCCTTTCCCATTTTTTGCGTTGTCTTTTTATTATTAGATTATAAGAGTTATTTATATATTCTGGGTACTATGCCCTTATTATACATACGATTTGCAAATATCTTCTTCCATCCTATGGACTGTATTTTTTGATGATGTCTTTTGCTCTCTCTGGTACCAGAATGCAGGGTGTTGGTTTCCAAGGCTATTACCGGTGAGACAGATAGTGGAGGATGTTGCTAGGCTAAGTTAGAACACCACAAAGCTTCCTGTTTTTATGACTATTTAGCCAATTTTTCTTCAATAAATGCTCCTTGGTTGCTACAAGCCTTTGGGTAATTTTCCAGAGATCTGAAAAAGTTGTTTCTGACAACTTTTGTCAATTTTTAAATTGCTTTTATGGGGGGGAGGTTAAATTTGAGAAGGTTCTCATTCTGACATTTTCACTGATACCATCTCAAGCAGATGTCTTATTTTACAGTGGAATGACTACCTTGGGTATATAATTTGTGTTTGGTTTTTTCATCCCGATTTGTCCAATCATGTGGATGCCATAGAAAGATTGACTTGAGCTTCTTTTAAGTCTGTTATCACAAATTGAGTTTTTTTATTGGATATCATCCCTGTAGTTTTATAATCTATAAATTTAGGGAGCTGATAACAGCCTTAGAGATTGGTCGATGGATTGACCCTTTTGTTTTACACATGAGAAAAGTGACACCCCTTGCAAAGTGAAGTGCATTGCCCAGCTCCTTCCGCTAGTTGGAAGCTGGAGAACTGAGGTCCTCTGACTGCAGGCTAGAGCTCTAATAGAAACACGTGGTCCAAATCCTTCTCTGTAAATTTCCAGAGTCTCATCACCCCACACCCAGCCTTCTATATGCGATTGCTCTTTTT
The DNA here is from genome assembly GCF_041146395.1 of Eulemur rufifrons. Classification (NCBI taxonomy): domain Eukaryota; kingdom Metazoa; phylum Chordata; class Mammalia; order Primates; family Lemuridae; genus Eulemur; species Eulemur rufifrons. The sequence goes on from NC_091005.1 coordinate 17,166,689, forward strand.
GTTTGGGCATGTGGGCCAGTTCCTGTGACTCTAAAAATGATGAGTATTGTAAGGCCCACACACAGCCCCACAGCTATTCTAATGGACTTAGTTTTATCATTGGTATGATTTTGGGATTATACAAATTCATGGGCCCCATGATGCAGCTAGCAGTTAAAAGGTGTGGTAGCAAACACATTTTTTGTCTAGCTCTTCTCATTTATTACTAAAACATGCTTGGTCAGATGGCCTCAAGAATGGCTTCTGCATAGTTAAAGAAAAAACAATGGTTTTAAAAATAAAAGTTCAGTGCTAAAATTTAGTCGTATAAGTGTTCTTTTAATTTTTTTTTTTTTTTTTTTTTTTGAGACAGAGTCTCACTCTGTTGCCCAGGCTAGAGTGAGTGCCGTGGCGTCAGCCTAGCTCACAGCAACCTCAAACTCCTGAGCTCAAGGGATCCTCCTGTCTCAGCCTCCCGAGTAGCTGGGACTACAGGCATGCACCACCATGCCTGGCTAATTTTTTTCTATATATATATTTTTAGCTGTCCATATAATTTCTTTCTATTTTTTTTAGTAGAGATGGGGTCTCGCTCTTGCTCAGGCTGGTCTCGAACTCCTGAGCTCAAAGGATCTGCCCATCTCAGCCTCCCAGAGTGCTAGGATTACAGGCGTGAGCCACTGCGCCCGGCCTAATTTTTTTAATTTAATTTTTTTTAATTTCAGAATTTTAAGGGGTACACATGTTTGGGTTACATGATTTGCTTTTTTACAGTTTGAGACAAAGTTGTAAGTGTGCCTTTCACCCAGTTAGTATGCACAGCCAATAAATGTTCTTTGAAACCACTTGTTTTTAAGAACCTCAGGGACATTCTCTGATTGACGTTTGTATTAGTTTGCTAGGGTTGCCATAAAAAAGTACCTCAGACTGGGTGGTTTAAACAGAAATTTATTTTCTCCTAATTTTGGAGACTAAAGTCTAAGGTCAAGGTGTTAGCAGGATTGTTTTTTTCTGAGGCCTCTCTCCTTGGCTTGTAGGTGGCTGTCCTCTCAATGTGTCTTCACATGGTCTTCCCTCTGTAACAGTGTCCTAATTGTCTCTTCTTATAAGGACACTAGTCATATTGGATTAGGGCCCACCCTAATGGCCTAATTTTAACTTAATTACCTCTTTAAATACACCAGTAAAAAACAGACACTGTCAGATCGGATAAAAAAACAACCCCCCAAACTCCAATTATATGTTGTCTATAAGTAAGCCACTTTAAACATAAAGACACAGATAAAGAGTAAAAGAATGGAGAAAGCTTTACCATGTTAATATAAAAAAACAAATGGAGTAGCTATGTTAATTTTAGACAAAGATGACTTTAGAATGGGGAAAATTATCAATGATAAAAAGAGCCTTTAAATAATGAAAACAAGGTTAATTCTCCAAGAAGTCATAACAACTCTTACTGTGCACACACCTAACAACTGAGCGTCAAAATACATGAAATATAAAACTGATAGAACTGATCACTACTGATCTGATACACAATAAATGGATAATGAAGGAACATTATAAATAACTCTGTGCTCATATATCTGATAACTTAGATGAAATAGACCAATTGGACAGAAACTACTAAAACTCAAACAAGAAGAAATAGATGGTCTGAATAGGTATACATCTATTAAAGATTTTGAATCAGTATTTAATAAAATGCCAAAAATGAATACAACAGTTTCAGATGGTTTTGCTAGTGAATTTTACCAAATATTTAAGGAAGAAATGACACCGATTCTCTACAATTTTTTCCAGAAAATAGAAGCAGAAGGAATGCTGTCTAACTCATTCTATGAGGCTAGCATTACATCAACCCCCAAACCAGATAAAAACATTGTAAGAAAGGACAATAACAGATCAACATTTCTTCTGAACATACATGCAGAAATACTTAACAAAATATTAGCAAATTGAATGCAACAATGAATAAAAAATTATACTCATGACCGAGTAGGATTTATTCCAGGTATTTAAGGCTCTTTTAACATTAAAAAAATCAATCGATATATTCCACCACATCAACAGATTGGAGAAGAAAAAAAAATCATAATATGCATATACGCAAAAAAAAATTGACAAAATTCCACACTTTTTCATAATAAAACCTTTCAGCAAACTAGGAACAGAGAGAAACTTTCTCAACTTGATAAAGAATATTAAAAAAAACCCCTACAGCTTACATCATACATATTGGTGAAAAAAGATGTTTTCCTCTAAGCTTCAGAAAATTACAAGGATGTCACCTCTCACCCTTCCTAATCAATATTGTACTGGAAGTTCCAGCTAGTGCATATAAGACAAGAAAAGTAAACAGAAGGTATACAGATTAGAAAGGAAGAAATAAAGTTGTCTTTGTTAGCAGAAGACATGATTGTCCATGTAGAAAATCCAGAAGAATGGATAATAAAAGTCAGGAACCAATAAGTGATTATAGCCTCCTTATAGGAAACAAGGTTAATACACAAAATCCAATTGCTTTCCTATATATGTGAAATGAAGAATTAGAATTCGAAATTAAAAACACAATACAATTTGTACTAGTATCAAAAATATTTAAGAAAGATATGGGTAGCATCTACATAGGAAAAATTACAAATTTCTTTTTAAAAATTTTATTTTATTTAAAAAAATTTTATTTTTAATTATTATGGGTATATGATAGTTGTATATCTTTATAGGGTACATGTGATGTTTTGGTACAGGCATACAATGTGAATTAATCAAATCAGGGTAATTGGGGTATCCATCACCTCAGACATTCAACATTTCTTTGCGGTAGGAACATTTCAATTCCATTCGTTTAGTTATTTTAAAGTATACTCTAACTTATTGTTGATTATAGTCACTTTGTTGTGCTATTAAATATTGCTCATTCTATCTAACTATATTTTTGCACCCATTAACCATCCCCACTTTATTCTCTGCCTCCCTGCTGCCCTTCTCAGCCTATAGTAACCATCATTCTACTCTCTGTCTCCATGAGATCAATTGTTTTTAATATTTAGCTCCCACATATGAGTGAGAAAATGCAAGATTTGCCTTTCTGTGCTTGGCTTATTTTACTTAACATGATGTTCTCCAGTTCTATCTATGTTGTTGCAAATTGCAGGGTTTCATTCTTTTTTGTGGCTCTATAATATTCCATTGGTATATGTACCACAAGTTCTTTATCCATTCATCCATTGATGGACACTTAGGTTGATTCCAAATCTTGGCTATTGTGAATAGTGCTGCAATAAACATGAGAGTACAGATAACTTTTCAACATACTAAATTTGCCTCCTTTGGATATATACCCAGAAGTAGGATTGCTGGGTCATATGGTAGTGCTATTTTTAGTTTACTGAGGAACCTCCATACTGTTCTCCATAGATGTTGCACTAATTTACATTCTCACCAACAGTGTATGAAGGTTTCCCTTTCTCTGTATCTTTGCCAGCATTCATTATTGGCTGTCTTTTTCATAAAAGCCATTTTAATTGGGATGAGATGATATCTTACTATAGTTTTGATTTGCATTTCTCTGATGACTAATGATGCTGAGCATTTTTCATATACCCATTGGCCATTTACAACCTTTTGAGAAATGCCTATGCAGATCCTTTTCCCATTTTTAAATCATATTATTTGATTTTTTTCCTATTGAGATGTTAGAGCTCCTTATAGATTCTAGTTATTTACATCTTGTCTGATGGGTAGTTTGCAAATATTTTCTCCTATTTTGTGGGTTGTCTTTTCACTTTGTTGATTGTTTCCTTTGCTGTGCAGATGCTTTTTAACTTGACGTGATCCCATTTGTCTGATTTTGCTTTGGTTGCCTATGTTTCGGGGATGTTACTCAAGAAGTCCTTGCCCAGATCAATGTTCTGAAGCATTTCTCCAATGTTTTCTTCTAGTAGTTTCATAGTTTCAGGTCTTAGATTTAAGTCTTTAATCAATTTTGATTTGATTTTTGTATATGGCAAGAGAAAAGGGTCTAGTTTTATTCTTCTGCACATGGATATCCAGTTTTCCTTGCACTACTTATTGAAGAGACTGCCCTTTCCCCACTGTATGTTCTTGGAATCTTTGTTGAAGATAAGTTCACTATAGATGTGTGGATTTATTTTTGGGTTCTCTATTATTTTCCCTTGGTCTATGTGTCTGAAGAAAACCACAAATTTCTTTCTTTTTTTTTCTTTTTTTTTTTGTTGTCATTTCCTCTGAATCTATCCAAACGTCAGAGAAAACCACAAATTTCTGATGAAAGAAATCAAAGAAGATCTAAATAAACGGAGAGATATCCATGTTCATGAGTAAGAAGACTCAATAGCCAATATTGTTAAGATATCAATTCTTCCTACCTTGATCTTTATATTTAACATAATCCCAATAAAAATCCCAGCAAGTTATTTCGTGGATATAGACAAATAAATTCTTTTGGAAAGACAAAAGACCTGGGAGAGCCAATACAATACTGAAGAAGAATAAAGTCAGAGGACTGACACCACTACATGGCTTACTATAAAGCTACAGTAATCAAGAAAACATGGTATTGGCAAAAGAATAGAAAAGTAGATCAACAGGACCAAATAAAGAACCCAGAAATAGATCCATACCAATTGAGTTAACTGATTTTTCACAAAGTAACAAAAGCAATTCAATTGAGAAAGGACCATTTTTCAACAAATGGTGCTGGAATAATCAGCCATCCACGTGCAAAAAAAAAAAAAAAAAAAAAAAAGAATCTGGAAAGACACCTTACACCATTCACAAAAATGAACTCAAACTGGATCTTAGACCTTAAGTGTAAAACATAAAACTATAAAAGAATGAAAAGAGAAGCCACAGATTAAGAGAAAATATTTGTAAAACACAGATCTGATAAAGAGCTTGCATCTAAATATACAAAGAACTCTTAAATATATGAAAATAACTCAATAAAAAAATGGGCCAAGATCTGAACAGACACCTCGCCAAAGAAGATATATACAAATATCAAATAAGCATCTGAAAATACACTGAACATTGTACGTCATTAGGGAATTGCAAATTAAAACGACAATAAGATATCGCTATGTCTAACAGAATGGCTAAAATCCAAAACTCACAATACTAAAAGCTGGTGAGGATGAAGAACAGAACATCTAATTTATTGCTGGTGTAAATATAAAACGGCACAGTCACTTTGGAAGACATTTTGGCAGTTTCTTACAAAGCTAAACATAGTATTACCGTATGATATAGGAATCATGCTCCTCAGTATTTACCCAAATGAGTTAAAATTTATGTCCCTCAATCCCATTATTGGGCATATACCCAAAGGAAAAAAGGTCATTCTGTAACAAAGACACGTGTACCCGAATGTTTATAGCAGCACAATTCACAATAGCAAAGATGTGGAAACAACCCAAATGCCCATCAATACATGATTGGATTAGTAAGCTGTGGTATATGTATACCATGGAATATTACTCAGCTATAAGGAATAATGAAGATACGACATCTCTATGGTTCTCCTGGAGAGAGTTGGAACCCATTATATTAAGTGAAGTATCCCAAGAATGGAAAAACAAGCATCACATGTACTCACCAGAAAATTGGTTTCCCTGAACATCACCTAAGTACACATCTGGGAATGACACCGATCGGATATCGGACTGAGGTGGGGGGTGGGGGAGGGGATGGGTGTATGCCTACCAATGAGTGCGTTGCGCACCCTTTGGGGAATGGTAACGCTTGAAGGTGCTGACTCGGGAAGGGGGGGTGGGGAAGGGAGGGATATATACCTACATGATGGGTGCAACGCGCACTGTCTGGGGAACGGACACGCCTGGAGCTCTGACTTGGGGAGAAAGGCGGTACATGGGCAACGTATGTAACCTGCAATTCTGTATCCCCCATAACAATAAGATGAAAAAAAAAAACAAAAACAAATAAAAAAAAATAAATAAAAAATAAAAAGGGTTGGGAAAAAAAATATATTTGAAACTGCAAAACATCCTGAATAGCCAAAGAAATTATGAGAAAGATGAACAAAGTAGGAGACATCACACTTCCTGATTTAAAATAATAATATTAGAAAGCTACAATAATCAAAACCATGTGGCACAGTTACATACCCAATAGAACAGAATAGAAAGCCCAGAACCAAGCAGATACAATGAGGAAAGAATAATCTCTTGAATAAATGGAGCTGGGAAAACTGGATTTCCCCATACAAATGAATGAAGTTGAACTTTTATCTTACACTATATACAAAAATCAACTCAAAATGGATATATTTTAAATTTTATGCACTTTATGATCTATTAGACATTCCTATTACTACTACCAGAACTTAGAAATCAGATCTCTGCAAACAATGATTTATGATTCCTCCTTACTTAATGATACTACTTAATATTACAGGTTGAGTATTCCATATTCAAAATGCTTGAGATGAAAGTGTTTCAGATTTTGTATATTGTTTTGATTTTGAAATATTTGCAGAATATATACTAGTTGAGCAGCCCTAATCCAAAAATCCAAAATCCAAAATGCTCCAATGAGCATTTCCTTTGAGTACCATGTCAGTGCTCAAAAAGTTTCAGATTTTAAAACATTTGGAATTTGGGATTTTTCAGATTAAGAATGCTCATCCTGTACTAAGGAGGATTATGGCATCTTAATGACTACATAATAGAGAGATATAAACCTAATATAGCTCTGAGATGAAGAATATCCCTCCATAGTACTACTATTCATCGAGTAAAGAAGCATGGAAGAGGTGTGGGTTCAGTAGAGATCAAAATAAACTTAGTTTTGTATAACATTGATTTTAGGAGCCATTGGGACTTATCAAATACAAAGTATAAATACTTTAGCATAATTAAATGATTCTTCTTAACCTCTCTTTTTTGATGCAATACCTGTGTGACTAAATGTAATAATAAAAGAATATGTGCATTGCAAAAAAAAAAAAATTTATGTCCCTCCCCAAAACCCTGTACAAATGCTTATAGCAGCATTATTCATAAATGCCAAAAACCAGAAGCAATCAAAATGTTCTTCAACAGGGAATGGATCCACAAACTTTGGTGCCCATATGATGGAATATTATTCAGTGGTGAAAAGAAATGAGCTGTCAAACCACAAAAATATATGAAGGGCTTTTAAAATGCATATTGGTAAGTGCAAGAAGCCAGTCTGAAGAGGATGTATGTTTTATTATTCCCCTGTATGTTATCCTGGAAAAGGCAAAACTATACAGACAGAAAAATCAGTGGTTAGCAGGGGTTAGGTGAGAAGGGGGAAAGGATGAAGAGGTGAAACACTGAGTTTTGGGGCAGTGAAACTATTCTTTGTGATACTATAACGGTGGATACATAAAAACACATAGAAATGTACAACTTTATTGTAAACTATGGATTTTAGTTAATAATAATGTGTTAATATTGTTTCATTAACAAATGTACCACAATAATGCGAAGTGTTAACAATGGGGTGAAACTGTGGCGGAGTGGAGTATATAGGAACTTTGCACTAACTGCTTGATTGTTCTGCAAATCTAAAACTTCTAAAAATAAAATCTATTAATTAAAACAACCCAAAATATAAAAAAGTGTCTGATTTCAATTTGCCTATATCATACTCAGAAATCCATTTCATCGAAACAGATTTCAGTTTTGAAATAATCAGATTGTCCAAAAGAGGGTGCCAAAAGACTTACAAAGGTATCTTCTTTGGTTATTTAAAGACAAGTTAAATAATAAAACAGAATTAATATAATTAAAAACTAGAAGGTCCTAATATAAATCAATGTGCGTGACTCTCAGCAACATCTTGCCGTCTCGCCTATGACTCTTATCCTCCTTCTGTAGGACTCAGATATTAGTTACCTTTGTTCGTTGGTATTGGGTTTTTTTTGTTTTTTGAGATAGAGTCTTGCTCTGTCATCCAAGCTAGAGTGCAGTGGCGTCAGCCTAGCTCACAGCAACCTCAAACTCCTGGGCTGAAGCGATCCTCCTGCCTCAGCCTTCCCAGATGGGACTACAGGTGCGCACCACCATGCCTGGCTATTTTTTTTCTATTGTTAGTAGAGGCTTTTTTTTTTTTTTTTTTTCCTATTTTTAGTAGAGACAGGTTCCTCGCTCTTGCTCAGGCTGCTCTTTAACTCCTGACCTCAAGCGATCCTCCCGCCTCGGCCTCCCAGAGGGCTAGGATTACAGGCGTGAGCCACAACGCCCAGCCTGTTACATTGCCTTTTTATATTTTTAAAACATCTTTATTTTTTGTGGATTATCAAAGGAATATCCACGTATAAAATAATCAAATTAACAAAGTCCAAAGTGGCAGCTCCCCGAATCTCACGTGAGGACTGCTTACGTAGGCGCCTGTGCGGCTCCGCTCATTCCCGCCACCTTCCGCCTGCGTGTTGCCGACGCTGCGGCTGTGGAGTCGGTGGTCGGCCAGTCTGGGGTTGTCTTCTCTGTTCCTGAAGGTTGGTGTGAGGGTGAAAGAGGAGCCTCACGGCCTAGGGACCCCCGGGAGGCGGGACGGGTGTCACCATTTGGTGGGAGCAGAAAGGTGGGTGGCCCTGAGGCCGGTGTGGCCTGACGTGCAGGCGCCAGCCACGGAGCTGAGCAGGTTCAGGAGGGCGATTCGGGCTGAGCCTTCGACAGCGTGAAGACGGTGCACTCCAAGAAGGGCCGGTATGGGCTTCCCAGGGTAGGAAGGAGGGTTCCAGAAGCTCCGGGAAGGAGAGGTGGGTTCCAACATGGCGGCAGGGGCGGGCTTCGACAGACGGTGAGTGACAGGTCTGCGTGGGCGTTCAGGGTCGGCTCTGTCCTGAAGGAGCCGGGCGCTTAGCTGTGTGGCGATCAGTTTACCCGTCTGTACCATGAACGCACAAACAGTACTAGTGAAATGTCCCCTCATTCCCTGCGGAATAATTGTGAAGTATGTGTAGACCAAGTCTTACCGTGCGGCAGTTGTATTTGTGGGGTTTTGTGGTGTCTCTTCAGCAAGTGAAGTTTGTGGTCCCCCTCTGCGGCGTACCTGCTAAGCGCTCCTGGTTTGAGTTTACGGAAGTTTCTGCAAGACCTAGTTTACAGGGACAGTGCGTTTCACCAGGGAGATTGAGGTACTGGATGATGGTCCGGTTTTCTTTGGAATAAAGTAGGTGTTACAAAATTTGAGGGAGAGTACCCTATAAATGGGAATCCCACCTGAAAGAACACCCCTTTGGCCCGAGCCCACTCACTGGCACTTCAGAGCAAAGGTACCGCTTGGGCCACGCAGAGCTAGGATCGTCACCTTTCTGTGACTCCTTTACTTTTGCTCTTACTTACTGTCAACAAGTTGGTTGACAGTAACTTTCTTTTTTTGTGTGTATATTTAAAAATTTTTTTTATTGTGGTAAGAATACTTAACATCAGATCTACCCTTTTAACAAATGTTCTTTCTTCACAATGGAAGCCTATGATTCCATTTTATGGATATATTATACTTTAGTCAATACTCTATGTATGCAATTTAGTTGAGTCCTTTTTTTTTGTTTTTGCTATTAAGAGTATTGATTTAACAAAAAGTCTTAAAAATACATGTTTATGTATTTGTGTTATCTGTTTAATTCCTGAATTAAAATTCTAAGTTTAAATGTAAACATATTTATATTTTGATAGGCATTATCACCTGCTATCTGATAAGTTTTACAAACAGAGTCATGTGTCGTTTAATGAGCGGGATATGTTCTGAGAAATGTGTTGTTAGGTGATTTCATTGTTGTGTGAACATCATAGAGTGTACACTATTTATAGAAATCCAGATTGTATAGCCTAATACATAATGGTATGGCCTATTGCTCCTAGGCTGCAAACCTGTACGACATGTTACTGTATTGAGTACTGTAGGCCTGCGGTTCCCAAGCCCCAGGCCGCGGACTGGTACCTGTCTGTGGCCTGTTAGGGACTGGGCCACAGAGCTCCATGTCCCCTGCTCCCTCCCCTCCAGCCACTGTCCATGGAAAAATTGTCTTCCATGAAACTGGTCCCTGGTGCCAAAAAGTTTGGGGACCTTCTGCTGTAAGCAATTGTAACACAAATCACTAGGCAATAGGAATTTTTCAGCTCTGTTGTAACCTTATGGGACAACCTTGGCATATGTGGTCTGTTGTTGACTGAAACATTGTTATGTGGTGCGTGACTGTATAAAAACCCACTCACATGAGTGTTCCTCTGGGATTTTCCTAAAGCAGAGAACAACTGTTTCTAAGAATGAATCGTTTTAGTTCAATCTGTCAAGGATTGAAATAAATGTCCCAGGGTCAGGCAGCATCCAAAATAGCATTTACATTTTTTGGTATATGCTACAAAATAATTGCCACAAGTATCATTGATAATTTGCATTTTTGATATTTCTGTTTTAATGGAGATGTCCTCTGACAGCTGGCAATACTTCTTGCAGATTCAGGGCCAGCTACATGTTTAGGTTCAACATCCACTTTGGTGATTTGGTGATTTGGTGATTTGAGGTTTCTGATCTGAGCTCTCTAATTCAGGAATGCTTTCTTCTCTGTAGGAAGGAAGACTGGAGTGATGCAATTATCCTATTGGAGTACATTTCCTTTCAATTCTGTTCTCAAAATATTTTTTTTTCCAGGAGAAAAATTGGCATCATTTTCATTGGGTAGTGGGGGGAGGGAGGGGATTTGGATAAAAGGACTGGAGCCATTCATCTGCTTATATTCCTTTTTAGAAGATGTGGTTAGAGTGGTTTTTCCTAGTCATTTTCATATTTTTTTTAATGGGAAGGATTTATGGTATAGTATGTATTTTATTTTTCCAAGTGAGACTATTACAGCACACATACATATACACACAGCTCCCCACACTCTCCCAAAAAGCAACTAACACTATCAAGATCATTTTAATAGCAAGATAGTAAGAATATTATTATTGACTCCATCATTTACTAGCTGTGTGACCTTGGTCAGGTTATTTCATCACTATGTTGATCTATAAAATAGAATAGGGTAACCGTGACTATCAAGTGAGATAAACATATGTTTAATGCATGGTAGATGGTAAATAGCATATGTTAATATATTATTTTTATCATTATTACTGTTATCCTGTAGTAACAATTTAAGGAAAGCCTACTTGTGACATAGTAAGAGATAGATATTTGGTCATCTCTGTTTCAGTTCCTGGCACAGAACTCCTAAAGCTTATGTAATTTCTTGAGTGATAGGGATGCTGGGAGCATCTTTTGTTCTAGTATTTGGTCTTTGACCCTGGTTCCTGACAGAGATCCTAAATCCCTTGGAATTTCCTGGTTGAAAGGAGCATCTTTTGTTCTAATGATCCAACTCCTGGATAGGGGCTCATCATCCGAAAGACTAAGCCATGATGAGAAGTTTGGAACATTTGGCCCCACTTCCATTCTCTGGGGAGGGAAGAAAAGCTAGAGATTGAGTTAATAATATATCACGCCAATGTGATTAAGCCTCCATAATAATTGCTAAAGTGTGGGGTTCTTAAACTTCTGGGTTGGTGAACATATCGTTGTGTTGGGAGGGTGGCACACCCCATCCATGGGGACAGAAGCTCCTGCACTTGGGACCCTTCCAGACCTTGCCCTATGTACCTCTTTATCTGTGTTCTTTGTCATATCCTTTACAATAAACCAGTAAACCTAAGTAACTGTTTTCCTGAGTTCTGTGAGCCATTATAGCAAATTATTGAACCTGAGGAAGGGCTTGTGGGAACTCCCAATTTGTAGCTAAGTTGGACCAAAGTGTGGGTCATCTGGGGACCCACTACTTGTAATTGGCATCTGAAGTGGGGGGCAGTCTTGTGGGACTGAGCCCTTAACCTTCAGGCTCTGCACTGACTCCAGAAAGTTAGTGTCATAACTGCATTGTAGGATACTGAGTTTGTGTCCAGAGAATTGGGGAATTGGTTGGTGTGGGAAGACATCCCACACATCTGGTGTCAGAGTGTTGAGGATCATATCGAAAACAGTTTTTCTTATAAACCATTGCTTGTGTTCATTTTTCTGTCTTAGTTTGGGTTCTTCCAGAAGCAAACCCTGAGCCAAACAGTTGGAAGCAAAGGGGACCTTGGGGAAATGATACAGGGAGGGGATCATTCAAGGAATACAGGAATGATACCAGGAAGCCAAATAAAGGGGGAGCTTTCAGGTCAGCTCCCTCCCTCCTCCGCCCCCAAGGGCTGCTGGGGCATTATCCTACGAGGAATCTCTGAGAAGCAGTACAAAGCACAGACTTTAGAATTTACTAGCAGATGGGTTATGAAGCTGTGGTATGTATGCAACAACTCCCCATAGTCATTTGTGAGGTTTATTCCTTGGGTTGCTATTTCTTTAGCACTTCCAGCCTGTCATGCATGTGTGCCGGCAGAGTGGCCCACAGGCACTGTGACATAGATTCAGGCAGTGAGTAATCAGCTGGAGTATCTTGAAAGGTGAGACACTAATTAATATCCATTATAGCCATGGACTGTTGAAAACCTGGCGTTTAAGATCACTTAGAATCTACTGGGGGAAGCTATAAGCATCTTAACTTAGTCCCTTTTTTTCCACAGGTGAATTAGTCAGGTTACACAAAAGATTGTATTTTTTACGTTACCATGTTCAGTCCTTAACATAATCTAGTCAGTCCTTTGGAATCAAAGCTGTTCTGTGGTTCTGGACCATAAGCCAAACATGTATTTTATTTTTTGCTTATTTTAATTTTTTTATTATGGGAAATTTCAAATGTATGTAAAGATAGAGCAAATAGTTTCATGATTAATTGCATATTCATCACTCAGATTCATCTTGTTTCGTAAATAAACCCTCCTGTGTCCCACACCACTCCCTATTGGATGAATTTTAAGTAAAATATGTCATTTAATCCATGAATATTTCAGTGTACATCTATGAAATATAAAAATAGCTTCATTACTGTGCTTAAATTATCAATAATAATTAATATAATCAAATACCTAGTTCTTATATAAATTTTCCTGTTTTTTCTCCCTCCCTCCCTTCCTTCTTACCTTCCATCCCCTCTTTCCCTTTCCCTTTCTCCCTTCCCTTCCCTGTCCTGTCCTGTGTGTGTGTTGACAGTTGGGATAGTAGAATAAGGTCCTAAATTGCCCACATACTGCATTTGGTTGATATGTTTTCTAAATTTCTTTTGAGTCTACAGAGTTCACCTTTTTCATTTTTTGTTTTATTTATTTATTGAAGAAACCAGACTAACTGCCTTGTAGAATTTCCAATACTTTGGATTTTAATCATTGCATTTTTATGATGTCATGCAGTATGTTCCTCTATCTGCTCTTTTTCAGGTGTATTGATACTTATGTCCAGAAACTTGATCTGATTTAGGTTCAATTTTATTGGCAAAAGTATTTTATAAGTGGTGCTGAGCATTTTCATTGTGCGTACAAGATTTCCGATCATCTCTCTTTGGGAATGCTAGACCATTGCCTGTTTTCATTAGGAGTTTGTAAGATGCTGCTTTTCAATCATTCCCTCTTCCTATGTTATTGGAATGATTCCATAAAAAGTTGGTCTTAGTAAAGCAGATCAAATATTTAATTTGTTTGCTTTATTTACCAGTTTTCAGACAATGCATAGATTCCCTAGAAAGTCAAAAGGTGACTAATGAATTTTAACGTATTTGATGTGTCATTATTCTTATCAATGCTTTGGTCAGTTGGAGCCTCTTCACATTGGCTCCTCTGTCCTTGTGATATAACCCCAAGAGTGTTAGAGATCTTTCTTGCTTGCAGGTATGACAGGAGATCATCTAGTTTTGTATATTTCCTGCCCCAGCCTGTAATTAACTATTTTTCCAAGGTGCTTTAATTTTTAAATAAATAATTGACATTTACTTACATTTAGAGAGCAAAATCTGGGTGCTTGGGGTGTTTAGTACTGCTAGGTTGGTATTTGTTTCTAGGCTTTTTAGTGGAGAATTCTTAAATTGATTTGACAACCATTAGCCAGTTTTTCACTGATGCCCTTGCTATAGTGACATATCATGAGTTATACATTATCTTCATTGATGGCAATGCTTCATGTCCATTCAGCAAGAAATTAATAAGAAGTTACATAAATGTGATTGAGCAAGACCATTTCAGTGTGAGGAAAGAGCACGAACAAAACCACAATCTGGCAGAGACAAGAAATCCAATTTTCCAGGCATAGCAGTGTGCACCTGTAATCCCAGCTATTCGGGAGGCTGAGGCAGGAGGATCACTTGAGCTCAGGAGTTCAAGGCCAGTGTAGGCAATATAGTGAGACCCCATCTTAAAAAAAATCCAATTCATTTAGAGTTTTTAGTATAGGTAGGAAAGTGGTGGGTACTAAGTCTAGAAAAAGTGTATTGGGACCAGGTTGGGAGGTGGGAAGAAGTTGCCAAATGCTGCCAAGTAGCTGAGCACAGACTGTCATATCTTAAATTAAGGAATCACAGACCTGTTGATGGATCACAAAGAATATTATGGGGAACAGACAATATGATCTGATAGCATTAGAATCAGACAAACCTGCGTTTGAGTCCTAACTTTGCCACTTTTTGAACAGCCAGTAGCTTAATTTTATGTGAGTGATGATGACAAACCACACAAATATATCATATCTCGCTAAACCAAAAGCTAGATGTTTGACCATCTGCACCTTTTAATATGGACTTTAAAAGTTTCCATGGTCATTCTGCTACCACTTTAGCAAAGAGAAGTAGAAGGAGGAAAGATTAGAGTGGAAAGAGATAGCAGTCTCTTTAATTAAAGAGATAGCGGTCTCTTTAATTTTGAATAAAACATCTTACATCTGCAAATTGTATCACATTGGATCACGTGGATATGTTGCTAGAGCTCTCTCAAATAAGGGACCTTTAAAGTCAGTCAATCATGAGGATGGGGAAAGTGGGAAGAACATTGAATTCTGCCTTGAGTCAGCTTTCCTGAGTGAGGGCAGCAGAAACACTGGAGCATTTGAGGAATCCTTTGAGAATATAAGTATTGCCTCCTGGAGGAGCAAGGGAAATTCTACGAGGCTGCTTGGCCCGCAGTTGCCCCTCAATTTCACAAAAATAATAGTTAAAAAACCCCATGAATTTTCTTTACTCTAAACCTGTAGTAAATGTAATTCTGTATACTGACACACACAAAGAATGTTCGTTTTAGACCTGATGTTGATAGAATTGTGGTAAAGATGGTTTATCTTTTCTCTTAACTTTTTATGTAGTATCTGAGCTACATACCCGTATTTGTGCTGAGTGCTTTGGGGTTCACAGATAAGGTGACCAGAGAGGATCATCAGGATTTTAGAGCAAGCAAACCTAGAGACCTTTAACACAGCTCTCTCATTTCACAGAAGTGTGAAGCAGAGAACCAGAGAGCCACATTACACCCAGATTTCTGGCCAATGGAATTGCAAGATGATAAGCAGCAAGATGCTGCCCAAAGACACCAGCTGCCAGAGCATCTCAGTAAGGAGTAGTTTTAGATGAAAGAGAAAAAACAAACAGACAAACATAGATCAGATGTGGGTCTGAAGGAAGGGTGCCAGAACCTTCAGGAGAGTCCATGGGAAGAAGTTGCAGAACAGAACAAGAAGGACCTAGGTGTCAGCAAAGCTCAACCCCCGAGAGGCTTGGAGTGCAGCGTGAAGGGTAGATAGAGTGGTTTGCTACTCCCTCTGTCGTGTCTCTGACAGTTGGTGGCTTCTCGAGCTGCTAGAAGGACTTTCTGCCCACATGAGCCCAGAGGCTGCTGCTGCCAGTGAGCTGGGAGCTTCTTGTGGACAGGGCACCAGGCCCCCAGTCACCCCTCGGGTACTTCCTGCTCCACAAACCTGAGCCAGCATGGCAGGCACCATATTGCCTCTTTACCCACCATGCAACTTTGTCCTCCCCAGGGGGCTCAGGTTTTATCTTGCTCATTCCCACACAGACATTTCCCAACTCCAGCCCAGACTGCAGGAGCCACAGGGGTCTAATGAGTCCCAGGTGATCTGTGTGCCTCCAGAGCCTGAACATTCTGAGTCCACTGCCTGCTGGGGAAAGGGTTGGAGATGACCACAGTGCTAGCATTCCTCCATCCAGACTCTTTTCCTCCCCTTCCCCTCCCCCACCTGTAGCTGCTGAGAGAGACAATTGAGTGACCACATTGAAGCTTTCACAGAGAGTGGGGCTCAAGCCTTCCCGCTTGGGGTCCTGCAGTGGACTGAGTGTGAACTCCCTGCTTGTCAGCCTTCTCTAGTGCTGCTTGCTCAGCAGTTCCATCAGAGTGGGACGTGCCCCAAGGTGGAGGGACATGGATCTGGCTCGGACACCTTGTGGGCAACTCAGGACCAGTATGCTTCTCCCTAGCATGGTCAGGGATTGATCTTCTTGGTCTTGGAAGCCAAGGGAGCCCATGTGGGCAGATCTAGGGGGAGAGTGCAGTGTAGGTCCTAGCTGTGGCATGCTCACGTGGCATCCCTTCCCCCACGGAGGGCTGCACATTTAGCTCAGGCTGGGTCCTGGGCGGGAAACCTCCCGGACCACAGCAGTCATGGAGGAGCTCGGCTGGCTTCAGTTCTTGCCTGCTGGCAGACGCAGGGGGAAACCGTGGAACAGAGGAGGCAGGAGAGGAGCGAGGCCCACTGCAGACTGCCAGATTGTGAATCTCAGATGGCTCCTCCTCCACAAGCAGACTTTCTGGTTAGGCAGGACCACTTCAGCCCCTCCTGGAAGTTTTGCCCAGAAGCTGGGAGCAAACCTTTGACCCCTGCCAAAACAGCTACCTTGCCATCTTTTGTAGAGCCTGAGGGAAAGCTCACCCAACCCAGCCTGACCCAGCTGCACTGCCCCTCCTGCCTCTGCTGAGGCAGAGAATAAGGATTCACCTGGAAATTCCAGAGCCCCATCCACCACTTGGGGCATCTGAGTACTTCTCCTGAGGGAATAGAGCTGCTCACAGGACCCAAAAACAACACTGCAACTTGTTCCTTAGGGCAAGTGCCACCTGCTGACAGGGAGGTCAATTTGCATGCCCTTTACAGCATTTACTGACTCAATTTTATAGGAGGGTCCAAAGAGTGGCCATTTGGGAGAAGCACCTGCCCCTCCCCACAGAAAAACTGTGCTATTGGATGAGGGTGGAAAGAGCCCAGTGGGAGCCTTAGCATGCAAGAGTTTAGTCCCCTGTCATGTGAACAACTCTGCTGGTTTGGAGATCTTGTCCTGACCCTCCTACCAGTGGTTCCCCCTGGTGGCCAGAAAAGCAAATTCTGAGTCCCACTGTGGCTTTACAAAGCCTTTTAGGCTCCTGCAATCCAGCCACGATTTGTCTTGCTCTTACCCCCACCTCAGGGGGAGTAGAGATCAAGCAAACCCCTGGGAGCTACAGGGTCCCTCCTAAAGCTGGGGGCATTCGTATGCCTTACCCGGAGGACCAGAGCTTACCACAGGCACAAAAGACCATCTTGGCAGCTGGTTCTTCTATGAAAACATCAATCAATGACAGGGGGATCAACCCCACAGCTAAGCATAGTGACTTCCAACTCAAGCAAACATGGAGCAGCTGATTTGTACTCACAAGTACCACTCATCATCACTAAGATTAAGCGGGGGGGGGGGGGCGGGGGGGGAAACTAACTTACTACACACTGGTGGGAAGAAGTGAAGACAGCAGGTTGGAGGTAAACCGAGAATTATACCAAACTTGCTAGAACAACCCATAGGAAACTCAGGATCAGCATTCCTTTCCCTGGCACACTCAGGGATTGATCTTTAGGGAGCTGGAGACAAACCTGTAAGCCAGGCCTGGCACTCCCAGGTCTCGACCAAGAGGCCAGATGAGAAGCAATCAGTGAAAGAACTGTGGAAACATGAAAAATCAGAGTGAAAGGATACCCCAAAAGAAAACAACACCTTACCAATGGATACCAACCAAAATGAAAATATGAAAAGACAGATGAATTATTTTGAATATGGGTTGCAAGGAAGCCCCTGAAATACAAGAAAAAATAGAAACCTAACACAAAGAAACCACAAAAATAACGCAGGAAATAAATGAAAAATTTACTAAGGAAATAGAATTATTAAAAAAAAAAATCAAACAGAACTGGAATTGAAAAATTCATTCACAGAAATATAAAATACAGTGGAAAGCCTTAAGAATAGGTTAGATCAAGCAGAAGAAAGAATTTCAGAGCTTGAAGACAACATCTATGAGTAAAACAAGTCAGTCAAAGAGAAAATCTGAGAAATAAGAGGAACAAGGAAAACCTGTAAGAAATATAGGATTATGTAAAGAGGCCTAACATAAGAATCACAGGCATCATTGAAGGTGAAGAAGAAAATACACAAAGATTGGAAAACCTATTTGAAGGAATAATTGAGAAAAATTTCTCTGGCCTTACCAGAAATCTAGATATCCAGGTACAAGAAGCTCAAAGGACCCCTGGGGGATTCATTGTGAAGAGGAAATCACCCTGACACATGATCATCAGACTGGCCAAAGTAAACATGAAAGAGGCACTCCTATGAGCCATAAGGCAAAAGTAACAGGTAACTTACAAAGGAAAAGCCATCAGACTACTGGAGACTTCTCAACTGAGACCTTACCCACCAGGAGGGACTGCGGCCTCATTCTCAGTCTTCTCAAATAGAATAATGACCAGCCTAGAATTTTGTATCCTGAGAAACTATGTTTCTTATATAGGCAGAAATAGAGACTTTCTCAGACAAACAAATGCTGAGGGAATTTGTCAAGACCAGACCTCTGCAGGAAGTACTCAAAACTGCATTATACATGGATCAGCACAAGAGTCACCCACTGATGTACGATCACCCAAAAGCTAATGCTCAGAGCCCATATACCACAATGGTTCAAGTGGCAAAACAAAGCAAAGTTCTAGTCAACAGGATGAACAGAAATCCACACCATTTATCTTTCAATAAACATGAATGGCTTGAGCTCCCCACTCAACAGACATAGACTGGCTGAATGGATAAAAAAATAAAAGCCAAGTATCTGCTGTGTCAAAGAAACACATCTAACCCACCCACAAGGACTCATTGAGACTCAAGGTGAAGGGATAGAAAACAATATTCCATGTAAATGGAAACAAAAAGAAAGCTGATGCAGCCATTCTTAAATAACGTAGACTTCAAATCAGCAAAAGTAAAGAAACACAAAGATGATCATTATATGATGGTGAAGGGAACAATTTAACAAGAAGACATAACAATCCTAAATATTTATGCACCTAACACAGGTATGCCCAGATGCATAAAGCAAACCCTACTAGATCTAAACAAAATGTTAAGCAGTAGCATTGTGGTAGCTGGGGACTTCAACACCCTACTGACAGGATGGGACAGACCTTCAAGCAGAAAATGAAAAAGAAACAATGGAATTAACTGGAACTCTAGAACAAATGGGCCTAACAGACATTTACAGAACATTTTACCCCAAAACCACTGAATATATTTTCTTCTCATCAACTTATAGAACATTCTCTAAGATTAATCATATCCTAGGTCACAAAACATGTCTCAATGAATTAAAAAAAATAGAAATTATACCATGTATCTTCTCAGACCATAGTGAAATAAAATTAGAAATCAATTCCAACTCTACACAAAGTTATGGAAGTTAACCTACTGCTGAATGATTATTGGGTCAAGGAGGACATTAAGATAGAAATCAAAAGATTCTTTGAACTAAATAACAAGGGGGACACAGTTATCAAAATCTGTGAGATTCAGCAAAAGCAGTCATAAGAGGAAAATTCATAGTCATAAATGTCTATATCCAAAAGACAAAAAGATCACAAATCAATAGTCTAATGCATCATCTCAAGGACTTGGAAAAGGAAGAGCAAACCAATCCCAAACCCAGCAGAAGAAAAGAAATAACTAAGTTCAGAGCAGAACTAAATGAAATTAATAATAAAAGAATTATACAGAAGATTAATGATACAAAAAGTTGGTTCTTTGAAAAGATAAACAAAATTGACAGGCCTCTTGCCAGATTAACCGGAAACAGAAAAGAAAGGACCCTAATAAGCTCAATCAGAAATGAAAAAGGAGAGACTAGAACTGATGCCATGGAAATACAAAATGTCATTTCTGAATGCTATAAAAATCTCTATGAACATAAAATTGAAAACTCTGAGGAAATGGACAGATTATTGGAAACACACAGCCTCCCAAGGCTCCATCAGGAAGAAATAGAATTCCTGAACAGACCAATATCAAGTAACAAAATTGAAGCAACAATTAAAAATCTCCTAACAAAGAAAAAGTCCTGGACCAGATAGTTTCACAGCTGAATTTTACCAGATCTACTAAGAAGAACTGGTACTTATACTGTAGAAATTATTTCATAATGTAGAGAAGGAAGGAATCCTCCCCAACATGTTTTATAAAGCCAACATCACTCTGATACTAAAACCAGGAAAGGATGCAACAGAAAAAGAAAACTACAGACCAATATCCCTTATGAATATAGATGCAAAAATTTTCAATAAAGTCCTAGCAAATCAACTTCAGCTGCACATGAAAAAAAAAAATAATCTACCACAATCAAGTGGACTTCATCCCAGAGATGCAAGGATGGCTCAACGTATACAAATCTATAAATGTGATTCACCACATAAATAGAAGCAAAAGCAGAGACTGTATGGTCCTCTCAATAAATGCAGAAAAAGCATTTGACAAAATTCAGCACCCTTGTTAAGAACTCTTAACAAAATAGGAATAGATGGAACATACCTCAATATTATAAAAGCCATATATGACAAACTCACAGCCAACATCATACTGAATGGGGAAAAAAAGCTTTTTTTTTTATTTAAGCATATTATGGGGGTATAAAAGTTTAGGTTATGTATATTGCCCTTGGCCCCCCGCCCCCAATCAGAGCTTCAAGTGTGTCTGTTCCCCAGACAGTGTGCATCACACTCATTATGTAGGTATACACCCATCCCCTTGCCCCCCCCGACATGTGCCTGACACCCGATTAGTGTTATTCCCAAATGTGCTCTTAGGTGATGATCAGTGAAACCAATTTGATGGTGAGTACATGTGGAGCTTATTTTTCCATTCTTGGGATACTTCACTTAGTAGAATGGGTTCCAACTCTATCCAGGAGAACATAAGAGATTCTATATCACCATTATTTCTTATAGCTGAGTAATACTTTCAACACAATGTTGAACAGAAGTGGGGACAGTGGGCAACCTTGTCTGGTTCCAGTTCTGAGTGGGAATGCTTTCAATTTTTCCCTGTTCTTACCACATATTCTCACAAGTGCCAAAAGCAAAAAAATACAAAGAAAGAAAAAAAAATGAAAAAGAATTTTTCCCTATTCAGGCCTTTATCAAAAAGTCCCATAACAATAAATGTTGGCATGGATGTGGAGGGACACTCATACACTGCTGGTGGGACTGCAAAATAATGCAACCTCTGTGGAAAACACTATGGAGATACCTGAAACAGATTCAAGTAGACCTACCATTCAATCCACCAATCCCATTATTAGGCATCTACCCAAAAGACCAAAAGTCATTCTATAAAAAAGACACCCGCACCTGAATGTTTATAGCAGCACTATTCACAATTGCAAAGATGTGAAAACAACCGAAGTGCCCATCAATACATGAGTGGATTAATAAAATGTGGTATATGTATACCATGGACTATTACTCAGCCATAAAAAATGGTGAATAATACCTTTTCTAACAATCTGGGTGGAGCTGGAGACCATGCTTTTAAGTGAAGTATCACAACAATGGAAAAACAAACACTGTGTGTACTCACTACTAAATTAGAATGAATGGATCAACATTCATGTGCACATATGGTAGTAAAGTTCAATGAAAATCAAGCAGGTGGGAGGGAGGTGGAGGGTATGGATAAGTTCACTCCTAATGGGTACAGTGTACACTATCTGGGTGACTTGGTGATTGACACTTACAATTTTGACTCAAACTGTACAAAAACAATTCATATAACCAAAACATTTGTACCCCGATAGCATTCTGAAATTAAAAAAAGAAAAAACAGACTTAAATGTAAGACCCAAAGCTATGAAACTAGTAGAAGAAAACAGAGGAAATTCTTTATGACACTGGTCTGGGCAAGGAATTTTTGAATAAGACCTCAAAAGCAGAGACAACAAAAGCAAACTAAAAACCTTCTGCACAGCAAAGGATATGATCAACAGAGAGAAGAGACAACCTACAGAATGGGAAAAAATATTTGCAAACTATATATCTCAGAAGGGATTAATATCCAGAATATATAAGGAACTCAACTCAGTGGCAGAAAACCAAATAATCCAATTTAAAAATAGACAAAAGACCTGAATAGACATTTGTCAAGAGGGAACACACAAAGAGCCAACCGACAAGTATATGAAAAAAATGTTCACCATTATCAGTCATCAGAGATAAACAGATAAAACCACAATGAGATATCACCTCACTTTATTTACAATGGCTATCATCAAAAAGATAAAACATCCTAAGTGTTGGCAAAGATGTGGAGAAAAGGGAACCCTAACACACTGTTGGTGGGAATGTAAACTACTATGGCCATTATGGAAAAGAATATGGAGGGTACTCAAAAAATTAGGAATAGAACTACCATGTGATGGAGCAATCTCACTACTAGGTATGTATCCAAAGGAATTGAAATCACTATGTCAAAGAGTTATCTGCAGTCTCATGTTTATTGCAGCACTATTCACAGTAGTCAAGAAATGGAATCAAATTAAGTATTCATCAACGGATGAATAGTTAGGGAAACTGTAGTGTATATATGTACAGAATAGAATACTGTGCCATAAAAAAGAAGAAAAACCTGTCATTTGCCACAACATGGATGAACCTTGAGGACATTATGTTAAGTGAAATAAGCCAGACAGAGAAAGACAAATACTTCATGACCTCATTCACATGTGGAATCTAAAAAAGTTGATCTCATAGAAGTAGAGACTAGAATAGTGGTTACCAGGGGCTGGGGAGGGTAGGAGAGAGGTGAGAATGGGGAGAGGTTTGTCAGTGGTTACAAAGTTACAGTTAGATTGGAGGAATAAGTTCTGATGTGCTATTGTACAGTAGGGTGACTATAGTTAACAGCAATGTATATTTCAAAATAGCTAGAAGAGAGGATTTTGAATGTTCTCACAACAAAGAAATGGTAAAGATATGAGGTGATAGATATGCTAATTAGCCTGATTTGATCATTACACAATGTATGTATTGAAACATCACACTGTACCCCATAAATATGTACAATTATTGTGTCAAAAACAAAAATAAACTTTACTTTTTTTCTTTTGAGGACCTTCAATACTGCAGACCCAGAAATAAACTTTAAAAAAATAAGAAAGAGTAGCTTAACAATTATGAAATCATACTGCAGCCACTGATAATTTTGTAGCTACCCTTGTCCCCAGAGAGCTTACATCTTAGAGATCACAAAACAGACCAATTTAACTATTAATGTACATTAAAATAATGTGTTACTTGCATAAAAGGATTTTAAATACAAAATTCAAATATTTTTACTATAATTAGTGAGCAGAAATGTTCACTGAGCATCATCTACTGTCACTCTAATTTAAATCTTAATATAAAATTCTATTAAGATAGTTCAAAAACATAACCATAGCTTGCAATTATTGTTATGTTTGCTAATATTTTCATGCACATTTTAAGAAAAAGTTACAAATACGTCTTAAGTATTATTAGTGATCCTTTTAGATTGTCAGTACCCTGGTAGCAGACACTAGCATTCTGATTTATTATGTTATTTGTCTCTCAAAAGACAAAATAACCAAACAAATCCCAAAACAAAACTACACACACATACACACATGCACATACATATATTTTCATTATATACAATGATCTATGGTAGCATACTGTTAATATATGTTTTCTTCAGACTCTAACGGCTATCCCTGTGCTCTCAGCCAATGAGAGTGAGCCTGTATTTTTCTCTATTTTATGTTCTGGGACCATGAGTGGTGCAATGCTCTTGGCTTATGAGTGCTCTACGACTCCATACAGAGGATGTGGTTTTCTAGCTGATGTTGTTAAGAGCTGTTTACTACACAGTGACCTTTCTTTCTGCAATTTATTTTGTGTTCTAGTGAACATTTTTGACCTATAAAGGCTGGCAAACCTGTGCAAATGATAGAAGCATACTTGCCCCAAAGGAACAAAAGATGCTCTCATGCGCATTTGGTAGAGTGTAATGACCAACAGAAATTAAGGACTAATGGAAATTTTTATGGAGGTCATAAACATCACTGCAGCCACAGTTTGGGCAGGCACCTGGAGGAATCTATGGCAAGAGACATGACACGATTCCAGGGAACTTGGCGGGGAGGGTCTTTGCTAATGGTCCACCCCAGGAATGCCTCTCTATGGGAAATATATAATGTGGTGGGGCTGGGGCTGGAGCTGGGACTGAATTTGGAAGAGGTGCTGAGGCCACAGGGACAAGCTTGGCACAGTGTCCGTTCTTGCCTCTCCCACTCCGTCTTTATAAAGAAGGAAATGCATCCTTCCAGGAGTCCCATCACGAGTGTGTTTACAGACTAGAATTGAGTGACAACAAGTCCCCCCTCTCCAATAAGAAGAGCTGAGGGAGATGATTTTACAGTATTTCCTCTCATCAAAGTAACGCAGGCTTGTCTCTCGCTTCCTGACACAGAAAATTGCATTTTGTCACCCATTTGTCAGTTCTTACAGATTTTAAGATAATTAAGGAACATTATAGCAGGTGACAGCTGTTGCCGAATGCCGTGTTGTTAGTTCTTCTGCTTGTTGGATGCCCATGAATCTCGGATGATGATAGCTTGGTGCTCCAGGTTTAATTAGCTGGTTGTTTTGAATCTGTCGAGGCTCTCAGGTGTGGGGTTAGCAGGCTTGCAGTTTGTCTAATCTGAGCTGTGCTCATCACTGGCTGGTGGAGCCGGGTCTAACCAACTTGTAGAAGAGCCAGCTGGGGGTACCCTGACCCTTATCAGGCAAGGACACCAAAGGAATGAGGATGCAGATTTTTGGTGATGGCTATTAGGAACACCCAATGCTAATTGGTTTCCCGATGTTCTTGTACCAAATCATGCTTCTGATTTTGAAATATGTTTTCTGATTAAATCTCTTTCAAGGCCATCTCTTCTGTTATTATGATTCAGCATGACAATCATAATCCATTGGGATTTATTTCCAAGTTAGTTTACCAAAAATTGCCTGACATGAAGAGGGAGGTCTAAATGGTCTCAACATTGTCTTTTTAAGTTTACCTCCTCAAATCATGCTTGTTTTCAAGCTAATCTTAACACACAAAAGTGGTTTCAGGAATAGTTTTAAAAATTGTCCTTAACTTACACAAAGAGTTCATTCCCAACAATGTACTCAGAATCATTACAAGTGATAAAGTACAAGTGCATCAATTTCTGTTTCAGAACATCGTGAAAGTCTTCTGCTTATGAAAACTGCTTGTGGTCCCTCAGACCAGACATATACTTTTACACCTTTTCTTTCACACTATTATGCCATTTCCTTTTGTACACCAGGCAAATTCCTGCTCATTTTTAAGGTCTTGGCACAGAGGCTACCTCTTTGAAGCCTTTGCTGATTCCAGCTCCCAGACCGAGGCCCTTTTCTCTTCAGTTCTGCTTCCTCTGCCCTTTGCATGCAAGTCCTTTGAGAGTCAAAACCATCTATATAGCTTACCATCTACATTAAAGTGATATTACTGTTTCATTGTCTTCAACACAACTTTATTATCCCGAGCGACTCTTCCCCAGAAAGATATAAATTGTACATAACATTATTTTTCATTCTAAGGATTTACAGAGAGTCCTATCACCCTTATTAATAGAAAGCATCAGTGAACAGTTTACAAAAGAGTCTTTGAACACTTTGCCTCAAAATTCTTGCACTACTGCGTACAACCATTCTAGACTGTTATGTCACAATCCTTAATTCTAACCAAGCTTCCACATTGGAAGAGCTGCCTTAAACCAGATTTAAAAATCTCAATAAATCTCTTCACTTTGCCTTTTCCTCTGTGGGCCATTAGTAAAACTCTTGACCTAGTGTTATCCCTTTCCATGGTGAGCAGTGGACTTTTCTTTGTTTTATCAACACATGCTTTGGTGATAGTTTGAGGGAACCAGCATTTGACATACATCATCGTGACCCACATTACTTTGTCTTGTACTTGGTTGTGCCTCCCTCTTCCCAGTTTACCACAAACGTTTGAAGATAAGAATCCTTTCTTTACTCTCTTGCCTATCCTGGAGTCTTATGTTTAACACAGAACTCATCCATCTATTTAATATTTTCCACACATTCTCTACTCTAAGAGAGCCATTCTTCTTGTTGGTCCATACTCTTATGCACTTGTAGGTAACCATGTATTCTGTTCCATGTGCCATGAATGCCTTTCACTTTACCTGATGCTAAACCTTGCACAAAATTTAAGGTCAAATCTGTTATAAATTCTCTGTGTAGCCTTCTCCAACTTCTTCACTGTTTTCTTTTAATTTTTATAGTACTTGCACAGTCAGAACTTCATTGTTTTTGGCACTATCCTCCCATAACTGATATTTATTGAGTCAATTTTGATATTTTGAATTCAAGTTCAAGATCCCATATTCATTCATTCACTTATTTATCCAACTAATATTTATAGAAACCCACTATGGCAATCTGTGACAGTTACTAGGGATGCAGCAATGATTAAGACAGAGTGATCTTAATACATTTTTTATTTTTTTAGTATTCTCAAGTTCCTTAACACAGGGCCAAGTAAAATATCAATGCTCGACCAATTCTTTTGGTTATTTGGTTCTCCCTCTAGGCTGTCTTCACATTTTTGAAAACATTCATGGAACCCCAGGGAGGCTGACTCCATATTTTGTACCCAGTTTTATTGCATATTCTATCAACCTTGCTAAAAAAGAAACTTATTTTAGAGAAACCTAACATCAGTTACCATAATTTCTGACCAATGTTGATTATCTAGAGTAAAAAAATGATGCCGAAAAGTGAAACTAAATTGACCTAAAATATAAAAGGTGACATAGGATGTTGAATGTTGGCTGGTGAGGGGTGGAGTGAGTTGCAGAAAAGGGCAGGGGAAAGTTAGCAGGACAAGCCAAGGCCGAGTTGACTTCAAGTGAAATGGCTAAGTCTCCACAACACTGTCCATGAGGGAAGGGCTGAAGAGAGTAGTCTTCTAGGCAGCTATGGCGTTCCACGGGGCTGCTATGTTGGGATCTCTAGGTGGTAGAACTTCTTGTTGTAAATGGATGATTCACACAGAGTTCTCAAGGATATGTCTTCTCTGAAACTGTCTGATGTTACAGGTGTAGGTTCTGGACCCTGGGAGAAGGGGGAAGGCAAGGGCAGGAGGAAGAACTGGCTGACTTCGTTGTTAGAAATCTGTGCACATGGGGGCAAGTTCAAGGAGGACTCTAAACCCTGCAGGGAAGAAAGAATATCACCAGGAAAAGATGGGATAGAGCTACATTCTTTAGAAGAAATCAGTCTGTAAGGAATGGAGACAATGCCCACTCAGCAGGCTATATCCAAGACTTTCTTGGATTGGGGATGCAATACTATTGGCAACCACATAGGCACAGTGCTGGTGCATTTATTGCCACATGTGCAGTGAGGCTTGGCGGAATGGGCTCCATCTCTGAGTAGGGCAGTGGTAGAGCTGCAGGTCAAAGGTTTCTCATACTCAGGGGAGTGCAGAAGGTAATAGGTGGACCCGGGATTAGTGGGCATGGACATCAGAGCAATGGTTTAGTCCTTTTCTATTTTTCTCCTTTGATACTACTAGAATAGTTTACATTATTTTATCTTTCTTCTCATTTGGAAGGTAGAGAAATTAATTAGCTATGAAATGACTCAAGGCAGAACCAAAGATCAAATATGAAGGAAAAAGCAAGGAGAATAAATACAAATGCATTGAGTAGCCAATTCCTCAGTATTCAAGGCAAAAAAAAAAAAAAATCACAGGCATTATTGTGAAAATGAAATGGCATGCTGATGGAAGATCAGGTGGTTTCACTAGAATTTGGATTACTCTTCATGTAAGTGTCCTCCTCCCTCAACTTACAAATAGAGCATTGAATTTAAGAAAAAGTAATACACAGTGAAGATCAATATATAATAATTGGTTAATTATTGTAGGAAAATAGTGCAAACTGGAACATTCAGAAGAAAATCTGTATTACAACTCCTCTATCATTTTCTGTGAACCTATAAAAAAAATAATTGGCAACTTTCATCAATGTTGAGAAGGAGAATATTGCTTCCTGTCACAAACAGGTACTGGCACCAACTCAGACACGTTAGGTATGATCTGAGCAGTAATTTATTTTTTCTCATAGCCCCAATTGCCACAGTAGATTCACTTGGATTAAAAAACACAGAGCACAGCTTAATTTTAACAAATAATTTAATTTAAAAGAACTATTTATTGAGTTTTAGTAAATTGTAATTTTTTCCATGGAGTACTGCCACATAAAGTTGAATTTTCAAACTTTGTTTCCTATTACTTCTAGCTTTTTCTCTCTAGGACTTTTCTATTTTATCTGAAAGAAGCAATCTCTTTTCTGTTTTCTTATTGACCATATTATTTTACCTATAACTGATCAGAGCACAGTCATCCTAGAAGCAGATTTGTTCAGAGGACAGATAATCACTCAGTTATTGAGAAACTAAATGGATGAGTCTAGTTCTTAAATCTGATAAACTCTTTGCTTTAACACTTATTGGTCATGTTTGATATTTTTTTCTTAAGGTCATTTATCTTGTCCATATCTGCACTATCTGTTTTCCCTTAAGAGAGTCAGGTTCTGATGAGGTGAAATATTATTATAAGGCATTCCTGAAGAGATTATGCTCTCGTTACAAAGCAGAAGACTGGGCATGGCAAGCCCTCCCTTCTACTTTTGGCAGATGATATGAGATCACAAAAGTAGTAAGAGCTGTTTGTGACTCAATTTTTCAAAATCTTTTTTTTTTTTTGAGGCGGATTCTCACTCTGTTGCCCTGGGTAGAGTGCAGTGGTGTCATCACAGCTCACTGCAACCTCAAACTCCTGAGCTCAAGCGATCCTCCTGCCTCAGCCTCCTGAGTAGCTGGGACTACAGGTGTGTGCCATGACACCCGGCCAACTTTTCCAACTCTTAAAACGGGAATAGCATGTATAAAAACCTATCTTGCACTTACAAAAATTTGTAGATAATTTGATAATTTCTGTAAAAATTGTTTCCAAGTTTTGATGAAGATACTCTATTTAAAAAGTTCATGCTGTTCTCAGACAATAGAATTGTGATCTCAAAGTGGGCTTGAGTACGAAACTTACTTTTATAAGATAAAAAACCACATATCCTACATTTATAATAGGTTTAAAAACAAAGCATTTTTCAAATAAATAATTTTCTTTGGAAAGCATGGAAAAGAGGCTTTTCAAAATGACTACTAAAATAATTATTACCTTTTTGAACTGTTGTAAACATAGCATGACCATGGTATTAAAAAACGGCAAAAGCAAAAATCATTAATAATGCTTCCAAAAATTAATCAAATAAAAATATTACTGATAGAAAAATTGGCTTAGAAAGTAGGTGCTTTGATATTAATCTTGTTATTATTGCCATTATTATAACAACAGAGAATACGTTAAACAATAAATTAAGTGTGGTGTAAACTAGGTGGAGGAAACATACTGGAATGCTTCAAAATGACTCTTCTAACAGCCTTGGGGCATAGTCACAGGCAAGCATAGTCCAGCTCAAAGCAGGAAGTGCATCCTCGCTTCTAGCTGTCAGAGGTTGGCATGGGCTCTCTTTTGAGTTGGTCAGTGCTCTGGTATTTTGCAGTGTACAGAAGAGCATGAATGACTACTGGTTCAGTTTTAGAACAGATTCATTCATTTAGAATAGGAATGTACTAGGTGAAATAAACATCTCTTCCAATGTTGACATTATATAATTCTAGCCTTTTGGAAAGTAATTCATAGATTTGATCCCTGTACCTCTGGGCTGTATATATCCTCTTTCGCAGACCCAGAAGTATTGTATACCTAGGGTTGTTCACCCAGAGAACCTAATACATTTTTATCAGTGCCTTGGTGGTTGTGCTGCTTTTATCACACCAACAAGTAAAAAGCACGGCTTGTTCTATCTCGGTCTGTTGCCACAGGCCATGTGTACTGCGAACATGGCTGCTGTTGTTAGTGTGAGTATAACTCGGGGAGGGAGAGACAGAAAAGCTTTGCCTGTGATGGTGGGAGGCAGGAGAGGAAAGCATTGACCATGGCATGGGTATTATAATAGTCATAAAACCCCTGATCATTCTCTCCCACTCCTGATTAAATGGAATGCCGACGAGCTGATTAAAGTCCCTTTTAAACTTCCAGGACATCTGCTACAACCAAATGTTGGTGCTCATAAGCATTATGCAGTCACAGAAAGCAGAGAACTGAAACTCTTCTTATTTTGAAGAGCAAGTACATTTTATCTTTCAGTTTTGTGCCTCCTACCTCTAAAACATCATTAAATGCTACCTTGGAAAGGGCTTTTATTCACTTACCACTATTATTAGAATAAAATATGGAGTCATTTATCAGTAGGTCAGGGTCAAGAAATTTAAAAAGTTCTACTCCTCCTTACCTTGTGAAGCTAACTGATAGCACTGTAGAGTGACGTGGTGGAAGGAGAGAGGATTTTAAAGGAAGGTCGATGTTGTTCAGACTCTGTGTCTGCCACTTACTAAATGAGGGACCTTGATAGAGTTAATTAGCCTCCCGAGTCTCAGTTTCATCACCTGTAAAATAAGGATACTAACACATAATTTATAGTGTTGTTATACCGAACTTATAGGCAGTAGTAAATAAGTGGCACAGAGTGCAGAATTTGTTGTGGGGATTAGCCCATAGACAATTGAAGGCTCTAGTTAGAGTTTATGTACAATTACTGCTTCTGTGTTGGATGCTGCAGCTTGGAGTTGGCAGGATCAGCAGTTAGGAAGAAAAATGGACAAGAAGCAGAAGAGAGTAGTAAGCACAAACTGGAACCACAAGGATGGGCTGGAGCTCTCAGCGGGAAATGGAACCCACCCAGGTAAATCTCTCATGGCTTCCAAGCCTCCAACTTCATTGAGGTGGATGACTGGCAGGGGCAGCTGGCAACCTTCATTGCAGAGCAAAAGAGGCACCTAGCCCAGGGGTTGGAGGAACTGAAGGAGGAGATCTAGTAGCAGCAGCTGGAGGAGTGGCAGCCAGCTCATTGCTTCACTCCAAGGTGAGTTAGCAGATCAGTGACAACCTATGTCAGCTGCAACAGTGCCTGCAGCCCAGCACCAACTTCTGGGTATAAAAAGAATACGGTGGTGATTTTACTTCTACTTTCCCAGTCTCATGAAAAATGTCTCTTGTGGCCCACGTGAATCTAGAACTGTGCAGAGAAGGGGGCTTATGGCAGACAGTTCCAGTGAGCTAAATTGAAATAGAACAAAGTCACCATAGAACAAAGTAACAAAGTATCTATTGGTATTAAGAATTCCTTCTGCAGATTCTTTCCACAAATTCTTTT
Source organism: Eulemur rufifrons (assembly GCF_041146395.1). Lineage (NCBI taxonomy): Eukaryota > Metazoa > Chordata > Mammalia > Primates > Lemuridae > Eulemur > Eulemur rufifrons. The sequence continues at coordinate 17,198,320 of NC_091005.1, forward strand.
CTCTTCATCACCCAGCTCATTCTCATGCCTTGTATGCAGTTGCCATTGTAATTCCTTATAGTACTCAGAGCATACGTTGTGAAATTTTCTCCTCTTCAGTGTATCTCTATATTGGTAATTCTCAGCCAAGGTGGTTTTGTCCTTGGCTGAGATAGTTGCCAATGTCTGGGGACATTTGGGGCTGCTGTGACAGGGGAGAGGGTGCTACTGGCATCCAGTGGGTAGAGTCAAGGATGTTAAATGTCCCATAATGCACAGAACAGCCCTCCCACAACAAAGAATTACGCGGCTCAAAATGCCAGTAATCTTGAGGCTGAGAAACCCTATGTACAGTTATCTTCTCATTTATCTCTGTGGTTTCTAGGAAGAAGTTTTCACTTCTTTCCTGAAGTCAATTCCTTTACCTGTGCTTTTGTTCACACCACTTCCAACCCTTCAAGAACCTCATGCACTCTCTTCTCTCTCTATTTTATGTTACAGACTAAACAGAATAAATAGATAAAAAATAATCACATTTGCTTTCCCTTTAGATCTTGCAAAGTACTATCCACTTACTATCCCTGTCTTTAATTACAAACTCTAATGAAATGATCCATGTTGGTTACTTGTTCCCTCTATACCTCTAGCAGTCTGGTGCCTCTCAGCAAAACTCCAGAATGACTGTATTCTGGAAAAATTTGTGGATTTTTAAAAAGCAAAGTTAATTGACTTTCTACAATCAAAATTAATTTCATATCCTATATACATGGTCTTCAAATTCTCTCTCCTATTGCCCACTGAAGTCATCATGTTGAATTTTTATCCCCAATATTATAAAAAAACCTTCTGTTTTTGGTATCTCCAGTAACTTCCAGGTTGCTAAATCCCATGGACATGTCTCAGTATTTGACACATTTGATCACTCCTTGTTTAACACGCTTTCTTCACTCAGCTTAGCAGAACTCCACACCCTCCTGGGTTTTCTCCTGCCTCCATCCTCAGTCTGTTTTGCTGGTCCCTCTTCTTCTTGACTTTTTAATTTTGGAGGTTCCCATGACTCAGTTTTTTAATCTCTTTTCTTTTGTAACTACATCCCCTTCCTTGAAGATCTCCTCCAGTCTCAGGGCTCTAAATAATCTCTCTATGTTGAAGATCCCAAATTCATAGCTGCAGTCTGGACCTAGATCCTGATCCCTGAGCTCCTGTATTCAATTATCTTTTCAAAATCTCCATTAAAAAAATAGAAATATAAGTCTTATGCTAAAAACTGAACTTTTTATTTTCCTATAAACCTATCTCAAAAAATGTCAACTACATCCTTCCAGTCATCCTGGCCCCAAACCTTCAGATAGTCATCAATGCTTCTCTCTCACAAACTGTATAGAATCAATCATAAAATAGTGTCAGTTCTATCTTCAACTGGAAGGAAGTTTTCAAGTTATAACTGATAGGGCTCAGAAAACAGTACCCCAAAATGAAGGCCTCAGAAACAGCCTCAGAAGGAAAAGTTTTTCTCCAGCCTTCTACCCTCTTATCGCTCTGTCCCATTCCCACCCCTGCCCCACGCTAACTGTAGAAACTAGAATCCCTCTTTCCTAAGGTGGCTGTTAAAATTCAGAATCCCTTTTCCTGAAAGCCAGCCATAAAACCTAAAAACGTAATATTACTCTAACCTTTCTTCTGCCTTTCTGTGTAAAAACTGGCCATAAATAAATGATCTGACCTACCTTATTTGACTATAGGTCATAAGACCCCCTTTCCACAGAGGGCCCTACCCTACATCCAGAAGGAAGGAATGCTACTGGGAGAGGCCAAGAAGAATCTGGATAGACAGGTCTTCCCGGGTTTCCCCACTCAGTCTGTTAACATTTTTGTCCAATCATATTTCTATATGGCTGTCCATACTTTGTTAAACCTAAGCATAAAAATGGAAAACTTCTCCTGTATCTTGGGTTCTTCATTCTGAAGGCTCCCATGTATACACATTAAATAAATTCGTATGTCTTTTCTCCAGTTAATCGGCCTTTTGCGTGTTGATTTTTCAGCAAACCTTCACAGGGCCAAGGGAAATTTTTCTCATGGGCCCTGAGTACCCTCAGACTTCTCTCTAGACCATACTTGCCTTGTAACAGTAATCGCCTGATTTTAGCATCTTTTGCGATCTGGATAGGCTGAGAGTTTCCCAAATCATGCAGTCCTCACTAGGCTGATTCTTTTACTTGATTCTTTCTTTAATTTATGTCTTTCTTCTAGCATTTTAGTATAAGCAGCAATAAGAAACCAGGTTGCATCTTTAAAACTTCACTTGAGAATCTCCTCAGTTAAATAGCCAAATTAATCACTTAGAAGTTCTGCTTTCCACACAATGGCAGGTCACAATTTAGTGAAGCTCTCTGTTGCTATATAACAAAGATCATTTTTGTCTTAGTTTCTAATACAATGTTTCTCATTTCCTTCTGAGCCTTCTGAGCAGCACCTTTGCTGTTCATATTTTTACCAATATTCTGCTTATGGCAATGCACGCATTCTCTAAGATGATAGGCTTTCTTTGTTGTGCCTCTCACCCACCCCTTTCTGAGCTCTCACCAGCAGTGCCTTTAACATCCACATTTCTGCCAATAGCCTATTGAAAGCAGTGTATTATATGACTCAAAATTCTTCCAGCCTCTGTCCATCACCAAATTGCAAAGCCATTTTCACACTTTTAAGTCTTTGTTACAGCAGCACCCAACTTCTCGGTACCAAAATCTGATTTGTGTTTATTTCCTGTGGCTGCTGTAACCAATTATCACAAACTTGCTGGCTTAAAACAACACAAATCTATTCTCTCACAGTTCTAGAGGCCAGAAATCAGAAATTAGAATCACTAGGTCAAAATCAAGGTATCAGCAGAGCTGCACTGATCCTGGAGGTCCTAGGAGACCTGGGGATAATTTCCTTGTCTCTTCCAGCTTCTAGTGTATACTGGCATTCCTTGCCTTGTAGGTAACTGATAGCACTGTAGATCTAGACCCATCACTCTAATCCTTAAGGTCAGGACCTTCAAATATCTCTCTACATCACTTTCTCCTCTCTGTGTATAAAATCTGTCTCTGCCTCTCTCTTAGAAGGATACATGATTGCATTTAAAGCCCGCCTGGATAATGTAGCATCATTTCCCCATTTCAATATCCTTAACTTGATCACATCTACAAAGACTCTTTTTTAGCCATATAAGACAACATTCACAGATTTCAGTGATCAGGGCCTGGATATCTTTTGGGGCTCATTTTTCAGCCTACCACAACCTCAAAGCCCCCTCAATGATTGGACTGTGTCTCTGGTTGCAACAATCACTATATAGCCATGAAATAGAAACTACATATGTATTTAAAATCCCAAGACCTCACTCCATCTATTTCCTTGACTGTCCCATTTTCCTCACAGGTACCACATCAGCCTGGCACAATTTATCTTCTAGATGCCACAACTCATGACTTTTTATTGATATCAAATGCTTTGGTTTATAAGTTGGATGGGTTTGGGGAACTCCAATCAGCTTGTAAGGGAGCTCGGCATTGCAGAGTTGAGATTGTGTCAGTAGCATATACTGGCATTTTATTTATCTATTATTTATTTATTTTATTTAAAAATATTAAGGGGGTACAAATGTTTTTGTTACTTGGATAGCTTTTATAATGCTCATGTACTGGCATTTTAAATGCACTGAACCAAAAGTCAGGAAACTGGGTTTAACACATTGACTGCCATATTAGAAAAAAAAATTTTTCCTTGGGGCCACAGCATTTTATTATGCAAATAGAATAAAAACTTCAAAAGCAAAACAATCCTTTCAAATTTAATGAAAAATTTTATGAAAACCAAAATTTATTTACTTCTATTCATTTAATCCATGCTTTTAGAATGAATTTGTTGGTATTAATTGTAACAGTAAGATTAACAAGGAAGATTTTCACGAACCAACTGTAGGGTTTTGCCCAGGTTTTGCTTCACGAGGCCCTGGGCCCAAAACTAGTGTGCGTTAAATACAACTCACATGGCAGTTAATGTGTTAAGTCTTGGCTGTTACTTTTAAGAACTTGAGACCTAAGGCCAATGACTTGGCCTTTCTAATTCTTAGTTAACTCACCTGCAAAATGAATGTTAATGTTTGTGGAGATGAAAATGAGGTGACATATGAGAAAGCCTTTGCTAACTGAAAGTTTTAGTGAAATAACAAATAAGATGAAAATGATGATATGAGTATTTGCTGAGATGGCCTTAATGTTCCCCTCAGCTCTACTAAATTTTAGAGAGGTTACTTTCTGACTCCAGGCCCCTGACCTTTCTTTTCTTAGAGCATTTACTTTGGAAAATTTGTAAATTCTTTCTCTGCCCCTTTGAAATGTAAATCTTCTTCCAACCTCTTGCCAGTTTTACAACCCAGGGATGTCTTTCTGAGGGACCTGGGAGCCATCCTTTTGAAATGTAATTGCCAAGGAAGATAGCACCCCTATCGCCCAGTCTCTGTGGGAAAGGAGGCTAACTTCAGTGAGAGTCTCCCTCCAAGTTCGTAAAACTACCTCCTGTCACAAAGATAAGAGAACGTTTACTTTTCTTCTGGGTAAGAAAGGTATGTCAAATATCCCCCACCCCAGCTTTTAAAAACCCTTCCACTCATTGTTTCAGTGGAGCTAAGACTGGTCTCTCTCTCCTATTGCAGTAGCCTTGAAGAAAGTCTGCCTTACTTGTTTAACTTTGTCCAGTGCAATTTTGCTTTGACAATGCTTTCATATAGTAACCACTACTCTTTAATTATTTCTGTCAAGACTCTCCAGTATTAACATAAAAGTGATAGTACTTTTAGAGAATATTATTGAATAACTTTTCATTTTCATTCCTCCAAAATTACAGCATGTTTATGCTTTGAAAAGCATGAGAAAATGACTCTTGATCTTCCTCTTGCTAGATATGTCCTTTTTCATCATCTCATTTTTATAAATTCCCTGTTTAATGCCCTAATTATGCTTATTTTTCCTCATTTGCAGCTGTTAAATGATAATTTTCAAAAAAGGTAAAATCACAGCTCCCATATAGATATAAAATAAATAGTTGTTACAAATTTTGTTTAACTTACTAATTGGTGAGGGAATCAAGTAGTTGTTTCCTAGGTTCAGAAGAGAAGCCTGGCTTCTCCACGGTGGAGTGGGAAGTCAGTTGACTCTCAGCAGAATTCGCATTTCTATGGTCAATAATTATTTTGCATTTCTATAAGCTACCTACAATTTACAGAGACGTAAAATACCTCTCACAGAATCATAATTCTGTTTACCTATAGACAATGCATAGTTTCCTTTTGAAGCACAATTTTTTCTCTATAGATTCTTGATTCATTATTTTATTACATGATACAGAGTTGCAGGATGAAAGTACTGGGGAACTGTTAAAATTTCTCAGGGTTAGGATTTGGGTAACTGTTTTATTTATAATTGAAAAAAAAAAAAGGACACAAGGTAAAAGTATTTTCAATAGAAGCAGCCAATGAACCTGAGAAAGGATTTGGTGAAAGTTCTATTACGTTAAAGGACAATGAAGTTCAGAATCTCAAGATGGAAGGAGCTTCAGCTTTTGTGCTACTGATATGTAGGGAGGGAGAAGATGTCAGTTTGATCAGAGTGCACAAGATTTTTTTATATTTGAAATGGAATTGGCCTGATGGATAACTCATGAGCCCTTTGAACCTCTGAAGTAGGAGTCTGCTAACGACTACCTGGGACCAAGATAACTGAGTCAGACAGCTCTGGGATGGAGCTGCGAGAGCTTGGGCTGGAGGCAAGCTCAAAAGGGAAATTCACTGGGTATAAGATGAAAGGGTGTTAAACTGTCTAGTGGTGCATCATGACCTCAAAAGTCCTTCATGCCAAGTTTCATCAGCTCTGAGTGATCTTTGCTCTCAGTTTAGTGTGCAACATCATGTGGCAGAAAGTAGTTATTGTTAAATGTCCTCACATTTTAGGGACAATAAGAACAACACGCAAATTAACCATGGGTAGTATTCTTGGCCATATACAATTATGGGTATTTAAACTTTTTAGATGCTAATTAATCCCAAAGTTCCTTGTGAATAGTGCCAATTTGCCTCCAAATAACATGTTACAGAGATAGAATAATTTACCATGAGCAACTGCACCAGCAACAGTGGCTGGCACATAGATAGATGCTAGTCAATAAATGTTTTTGGTATTGACTGACTGGAAAAGCATCCAAGAACACGTTCCATTTTTCTCTGATAAAACACACTTGATACTCAGTTACCACACAAGGTGGCTGACCTCAGACAGAGTGATGGTGTGGAACTGTGCTACTGCCACACACACTGACTTTCCTTTTCCTTAATGTTCCTTTATGTTACATGATCTTTACATCCTCTGTTTATTTCTGGGAAACTAAACAGTGGAATTTAGGAACACATTGGCAGTGTAAATGTAAATAAATGTACACATGCCATGCAAAAACTCTAGCCTGGGAAACTTTCTTGCACACTGTGGGTGTAGTGTGACCTAGAACATCATTATTTCCAGGCACGCTTCATGTTTGTGATAATATATATAAAAAAAATGGCTTGATTTCTAAGCAATAGGCCTGATGAACTGAACAACATGGAAACAGAACATGCTGACCTCTTTGATGACAGAAACTATTAATTACTTCCTTTATAAACCATGAGAGCACTCAGTATAGTGGACTCAGGGTTGATTCAGTGAACCTTTAGGGGGCCAGGGGCCTTTGCTCCCTACATTATATATGTATATATGCCCCACTGCTTTTTATATTACAACTCTTCCTCTATTATTGCCTTTAGTTTGATTCAGATATATCCTATTAAGAGTAAATATTACATAGAATGGAGAGACTTTGTTATAATTCTTCAATAGATAGAGTTCCTTTTTATTTATTTTGCTATGTAATCCTTTTCTACATAATCATGTGAATTTTTACTTTCATAAAACATACATGCTATTTTAATTTATTCTCAAGGAACCAAAAGTCCTTGAACATTTTCTGAACAAATAATCTATTGACCTATTGTCATCTCTAAATAAACTGGTAATATTTCTCCCACATATCCTATTATTTTCAATTTTTGTTAATCATACTCCAGCCCATTTGGAACTTATCATTTATCTGCTGTTTTAAAATTACATTCATTGCATTCTTTTTTTCAGTCGAATCTCAGATATATGCCTCTCTGTAATTTCTGCTAGAAAGCATAAGAGGACAACAGCAAGGGGTGTTAGTTTATTTATCACAGGACCTTTAGGAGAGCTGAAAGGTAGAAAACATAGCAATATGAATGCTGGTTACTAAACCAAACTTCATTCTGCCAGACAGAAAGCTCCTGTATACAGCAAGAAATGTATCTGATGAGTCAGTGGCTGAGCAGAAATTAGACTTGGGTAGATCAACTATTTGAGGCAGCTCTTAATTAGCAGTCCCTGTTAAGAAGTGGTAAGATGAGACATCTAGCTGTTGAGAATTCTCTAGACCATTTTAATATCGCCATTCCCATATTCAATGACTCATTCTAAATACAGGCTTGCCTTTTATATAGATGAGTCAAAAAACAAAACAGAGATTCTTACATCTTTTATTTCAAATGGCTTACCAAAAAATTCTGTAAGATCCAGTTCCCTGAAAATCCATAAGGAATAACATTTAAATTCACCGGGAACCTCCCTCTACCCTATACTTCTGAGTTTATGGAACCATTAGTCTTGTTTTCGAAATGAAAGAGTATTTCCCTCTTTCAAAACTTTTGTAGAAACTACTTTCCTAAATTTCTACACCTTATGTAAATACAGATTGAGATTCAGATAGCATGCTCAGGGTCTCACTGCTTTTTATGTTAGAACTCTGGAAGTTTCTACTTCCTTTCTGAAGGCAGCACTCTTGTCTGGCAAACCTCATGTTGCCAATTGATGGGTGTCTTCAGAGACTATATGACACATTTGACAGGGAAATCATACCAGCCCTTTGGTGGAGAGAGGGGGAAAGTCATTCTAGCAGGAGAATGATAGCCATTTTGATCAAGGGGGTTTGTGTTTGATCTCTGCTTGTATCTGCTTGGATCCAAAGAGGAGAAAGTGTATGATAAGAAAGATAGCAAAGCAAAGGTCCCAGGATTGTAGGTAGATTTCTTCAATTGTTAGTAAACGAATTTGTCCTGACAATTAGGATGATGTTAGATTAAAGACGTAAATCCCCGGATAAGAAATGTACCTCTTTCTGGGATCTCCTTTGTGTCCAGCTAAGCCACAGTTAACTCTGTGGTGTCCAAGATTGAGGAGTGAAGCTCTTTTCCTTCTAGAGTTAGTAATATTGATTGTTTATTTAAAATTTGGTTTTGACCTGACATGTCTCATATTCTGAGGGCCATATAATGTAGGACAGACACCTAAATCCTCCATCTAGGTGCTGTTATGGGTGGGTTTTTCCTTGAAAATGTTAGTTAACTTGTGCATCAAAACATCTCACACTGAAGATTATAGCGAGAATTTTTATTACCCTAGTATAAAAAGATTAACAGTCACTGATTGCTTTTCTTTTTGAATGCCATGAGAGAAATATTGACATTTATGTGGAAAAAGATATACTCAGCAGTGAGTAGGAGCAGAAACAACCATTCCAAGATTAACGTCATGGATTTTAATCAGGGAACATCTTAGGGAGTATGAAGATAAATGCTTGCAATGGAATCATGCACACGTAAGTGAATACACAAATTATGCCAGTGTGTCTGATCACTTATGTGACCTCTAATTAGGATGTTTCCCATACTAAAATCCTTTCCTGTATACTTTGTGTCTGATGTCTTTCAGGCAGCATTATAATTTGAGTTATCTATATTTTTGGATATAGTTGTAGATCACATTCTCATTAATGTACAAATTTCCATTGTGTGAAAATTACCTATTTATTTTATTGCTGATAGGCTTTTGGGTACTCTGTTAGTTTTTTGGCTCTTACAGATATTGATACAATGAATATTGTAGACCAGGGGACAGCAATCTGTGGTACACAGAGCCTATTTGTATACAGCCAGTGACCTAAGTTTTTTTTCCGTTTTAAAGGATTTTAGAAAACATAAAGAAGACTATGTGACAGAGACTGTAGGTGGACTTCAAAACCTGAAATATTTATTATCTAATCCTTTACTGAAAAGTTTGCTTACTCATTTCTAGATCATGACTTGCCTAAGGTACTTCTATTTTATTTATACTGCTTGGGGTTTGAAGAGCTTCTTGAAACTATAGCTTGATTTCTTTCATGAGTATTGTAAATTCTCAGCTACTATCTTTGAAAATGTTGCTCTGTTCCATTCTTTCTCACCTCAGCTTTTGAGAATCCAATTATCCATATTTATACCTTCTGACCATGACCCATATGTTTCTTACATTATTTTCTGCATCAAGTATTTTTCCACTGAGTGTTTTAGTTGAATACTTTGTTTTGAGCTATCTCCCAGTACAAGCATACCTCTGAGATATTATGGGTTTGATTCCAGAACACCACAATGAAGCATGTCACACAAAGTTTTTGGCTTCCCAGTGCATATAAAAGTTATGTTTATACTATACTGTAGTCTTTGAAGTGTGCAAAACCATTGTGTCTAAAACAAGTATGTAACTTAATTAAAAATACTTTATTGCTAAAGAAATGCTAATGATCATCTCAGCCTTCAACAAGTCATAATCTTTTTGCTAGTGGAGAGTCTTGCCTTGATGTTGATGACTGCTGACTGACCAGGGTGGTGGCTGCTGAAGGTGGGGGTGACTATGGCAATTTTTAAAAATAAGGCAACAAAGTTTGCCACATCAGTTGACTCTTCCTTTCATGAAAATTTCTGTAATGTGGAATGCTGTTTGATAGCATTTTTCCCATAGTGAGCTGCTTTCAAAATTGGAGTCAATCCTTTCAAACCCTGCCGCTGCTTTATCAACTAAGTTTATGTAATATTCTGAATCTTTTGTTGTCATTTTCATAATGTTCACAGCATCTTCACCAGAAGTAGATTTCATCTCAAGAAACCACTTTCTTTGCTCGTCCATAAGAAAGAAGCAATTCTTGGCCGGGCGCGGTGGCTCACGCCTGTAATCCTAGCACTCTGGGAGGCCGAGGTGGGCGGATCGTTTGAGCTCAGGAGTTCGAGACCAGCCTGAGAAGAGCGAGACCCCATCTCTACTAAAAATAGAAAGAAATTATATGGACAGCTAAAAATATATATAGAAAAAATTAGCCGGGCATGGTGGTGCATGCCTGTAGTCCCAGCTACTTGGGAGGCTGAGACAGGAGGATCGCTTGAGCTCAGGAGTTTGAGGTTGCTGTGAGCTAGGCTGACGCCACGGCACTCACTCTAGCCTGGGCAACAGAGTGAGACTCTGTCTCAAAAAAAAAAAAAAAAAAAAGAAAGAAGCAATTCTTTATCCATTCAAGTTTTATTATGAGATTGCCACAATTTAGTCACATCTTCAAGCTCTATTTCTAATTCTGTTTTGTTACAACTTTTTACATCTATATTCACGAGGGGTATTGGTGTGTAGCTTTCTTTTTTGTTCGGTCTGGTTTTGATGTCACAATAGCACTAGCTTCATAAAATGAATTGAGAAGTGTTACCTATTCTATTTTCTTGAAGAGACTGTGTAGAATGAGCACACATGTATATAGAGGGAAGTAAAACTCAATGGAAATCAAGCAGGGGGAAGGGTGCAGGAGAGGATGGGCGATAACCTACCTCATGGGTACAGTGAACATCACGTGGGTGATGGGCATACTTATAACCATTAGTTATAAGACTCAAGCATTATAAAAGTGATCCATGTAACCAAAAATGTTAATATTTGTACCCCCACAATACTTAGATATAAAAAAATGCATAGTGTTAAGTTTTCTTTAAACATTTGGTAGAATTCTCCAGGGAAAGCATCTGGTTGGAGATATTTTAAGAGGGGGTTTTAAATTATGAGTTCAATTTTCTTAATAGTTATAATGCCTTTCAAATTATTTATTTCATATTGAGTGAATTGTGTTAGTTTGGTTTTTCTAAGAATTAGTCCATTTCATCTGAGTTGTCAAATTTATGTGTGTAGTAGTGTTTGGCGTAATCCCTTATTATCCTTTGATGTCTGCAGAATCTGCAGTGAAATCTTCTTTTTCATTCCTGAAATTAGTAATTTGTATCTTCTCTCTCTTTTTTCCTTGTCAATCTTGCCAGAGATTTATCAATTTTAATTTTTTAAAAAAACCCAGCTCTTTGTCTCATTGATTTTATTTATTTTTTTCTATTTTTAATTTTATTAACTTCTGCTCTTTAATATTTTAATTCTTCTGCTTGCTTTGGGCTTACTTAACTCTTGTTTTTCTAGGTTTTTGAGATGGGAACTTAGTCTATTGATTGGAGACTTTTCCTCTTCTCATGTGGAAATTTAATTCTATACATTTCCCTCTCAGCTCTGCTTTAGCTGTCTCATAGATTTTGATCTATTGTATTTTCATTTTCATTCAGTTCTGTGTATTTTTGATTTCGCATGATACTTCTCCTTTGACTCATGGATTATTTAGAAATGTGTTGTTGAATTTCCCAATGTATGGAGATTTTCCTGTTATCTTTCTGCTGATATCTACTTTGATTCCATTTTGGTCAGAGAACACATGCTGCACATTTAAATTCTTTTAAATATACATTCTTCTAAATATAAATTCTTTTAAATTTGTTGAGGTTTTGGCTCAGGATACAGTCTAATTTGGTCTATGTCCAATGGCACTTGAAACGAATTTACACTACATTATTGTTGGCTGGAGTATTTTATAAATGTCAATTAGATTCTTTTGGTTGATGGTGTCATTATGTTCTGTATCCTTGCTGATTTTCTGTCTTGTCCTATCAATTGTTGAGAGAGCGGTGTTGAAGTCTCCAACTACAATTGTATATTTGTCTGTTTCTCCTTTCCTTTCTGTTCTATCAGGTTTGTTTTACATATTTTCAGCTGTTATGTGGTGCATACCTATTTAGGATTATGTCTTAACGGTGGATTGGCCCTGTGAGCATTATATAAAGATCTTCTCTGTCTCTGGATATTTTCTTTGCTTTAAAATCTGTTTTATCTGATGTTAATATAACCATTCCTGTTTTCTTTTGATCAATGTTTGTGTGGTATGTCTTTTCTCATTCTTTTACTGTCAGGCTGCCTATATCATTATAATTGAAGTGACTTTATGTAGGCAGCTTATAGTTAAATCATGTTTTAAATCCACTCTGCCAGCCTGTATCTTTTAATTGGTGTCTTTAGACCATTTACTTTTTGTTAATTAAAAAAATGTGTTTCTAATAGCATAGCAAGAAACACTTTTTAAGGTATTTTGGTAGAACCTTGGTTTTTTTATTGTAATTAGAGTGACCAACTCATTCTAGTTTGCCAAGGACTTTCCCAGTTTTAACACTAAAAGTCCTGTGTCCCAGGAAGCCCCATAGTCCCAGGAAACCAGGGCAGTTACAGACCACTCACATTTAAGGTAGTTATTGATATATTAGCGCTTAGGTCTGCAATTTAATTTTATCTCCTCTATTTGTTCTCTCTGTTTTTTATTTCTCTGTTTTCTTTTGACTGCCTTGATATGAGTTACTTGAAACATTTTTTAGAATTTCATTTAGTTTTATCTATAGTGTTTAGGAGTATATCTCTTTGCATAACTTTACTTAGTGATTGCTATAGGTATTACATTACATGCACGTAATTTATCACAGTCTACTGGTGTCATCAGTTCACAAGTTTGAGTGAAGTATAGAAACTGTACCTTCCTTTGAGACCCTTACTCTCCACTATTTATAATGTAATTGTCTTCAATATTTTCTCCACAGGCCATATTAAGAGCCATATGAAACAATGTTATATAATACTTTTTTGTTTCCACCATCAAATATAGTTTACAAAACATAAAAGAGAAGGAAAACCTATTGCATTTACACATATTTTTGCTTACCGTATTCTTCTTCCTTTATGATGCTCTGACATTTCTTTTTTCATCATTTCCTTTTTGTTTAGATAACTTCCATTAGCCATTATTTTAGGGGAGGAGGTCTTCTGATGACAAATTACCTACATTTTTCTTCATCTGAGACTATTTTGATTTCCCTTTCACTCCTCAGTGGATATAGGTTCTGAGTTAATGTCTCACCAGAAACCATGAAGGCCAGGAGAAAGTAGCACCGGAAAATAGGGGAGAATGTCTTGAGAAAGAAACAGTATGCAACAAATAACTATTAATTATCACCTATAAACTATTAATTTACAGGCTAAATATGTGAATTATGTTTCAAGACAGCTTCAGATCTCTCTATACCTTATTATTTATTTATTTATGTATTTATTTTACTGACTGCTCATTCATCAGTCATCTCTGCATGCCTTAGCCTTATAGCAGAGAATAATTCAGATTTATAGGTTGTGGAGGAATAAAAGGGAGAGGGAAATCGGAGAGGTAGCAGGAGCTCACTTGAAAGCATGTGACTTGTTTGGTTAAACAGCAATGAAGTTTCTCTAGAAATGTTTTCTACGTTAACATCTTCCTACATTATCTTAACCTTAATCAACTTCTTTTGGTTTTTCATATTTTATCTTGGAAGCCTGCCTCATTTCCTCTCAGCAAAATTTTCTAAGGAAATCTAAGAATAGCTCCAATTTTCAGCATGGAGGTATAAAACTGCTTGGGTGAAAGATTTTTTAAGACTTGAAAACTTGACTTGCTGCCTTATTGGTTTGGAAATGGTGTCCAAACTACAAACACATTATCCTGCTCTGGTGATACCCCGGAAGTAAATCCTGGATTATAAGATTTATAGGATTTTGGGAGCACAGATATTTTTCTAGGGTTTTGCAGCATCTCCAAAATATAGATACACCTCCAAACTTAATTGGGCAATTTGGAAATGTGTAAGGAGGATGTCTAGGTAACCTGAGACCAAACACAGAATAGAAAAATTGCCTTTGTCTGCTAAGGAAATTAGGTGAGGTCATCTTAAATCCTTGTCAAAATGATGTTCTTGTAGATGAAGCCAGAGAAAAAGCTTACTCACAAAAAGGCTATGGCCACACGATACTATTTTGCTCTCCTTGTCCAGTAGAATATTTAAAATTACGTTCAATTTTCTCTCATCCAGTATGAACAATTATAATAAAATATCCAAGGAGGAGCATGGAGCCCAATCATCATTAAATTTAATAATCTTTTGTCCGGTAACAAGTAAATCATCATTGTACTTGATGTTGTGTCAGTTTGAGTTTAAAAAAGGAATTGGAAAGTTCTTCTAATTGAAGAAGTATATACAAACCCACTTTTCCAATTCCTCTCACTCTAGGAAACAAAACCTAGAAGCATATAACACTGTAAGGATCCAGAATTTTTAAATTTTTTTTATTAGAAAGTGGTTTGCAAGTATCCGAGAAGGAAAGGATATGCTTCTGGTGTTTTAATTCTCCATGGAGAATTTCATGAAGAAAATAAGTAGTTGATTTAATTTTATTGTATTCAATTTTAGATTGTGTTTTCAAATGTAATATTAAAAAATTGAAAGTGTTATTTTAATTTGGTGTCCTCATATGGTAGTGTTATTGGGTAGAGAATAGATCTAGCATAGGAAACATGTCAATTAATTACTATTTTTTTTTTTTTTTGAGACAGAGTCTCACTCTCTTGCCTGGGCTAGAGTGCCGTGGCATCAACCTAGCTCACAGCAACCTCAAACTCCTGGGCTCAAGCGATCCTCCTGCCTCAGCCTCCCGGGTAGCTGGGACTATAGGCATGTGCCACCATGCCCGGCTAATTTTTTCTATTTTTTTTTTTTTAGTTGTTTGGCTAATTTCTTTCTATTTATAGTAGAGACAGGGTCTCGCTCTTGCTCAGGCTGGTCTCGAACTCCTGAACTCAAGGAATCCTCCCGCCTTGGCCTCCCAGAGTGCTAGGATTATAGGCGTGAGCCACTGCACCCAGCCAGTTACTATTTTAATTATCATAAGATGAATAACATTGAGCTTATCCATCGGAGTTGTAAAAGTTAACTTATTAAGAAAAAATAAATCAAATGTTAAGGAAACATGTTTGGCAACATATATGGTTGGAGTTGGAAGATTCTTTTCTTATGTTAGAAATTGATAAACTAGTTGTGTCCAATAGAACTGGCTGTGATGATGAAAATATTCTATAATGCAGTGGATATTGAGCAATTGAAAAGAGAATAGTAAGACTGAGGAAGTGAATTTTATTTTTTACTTTTAATTAATATAAATTTAAATAGCCACATATGGCTGCCAGATTAGACAATACTGCTGTATACTGTGAAAATAAAGACAGTAAGGAAAGGTTGTGATAGTGAAATGTTTAGAGTCCTGAATATTTTACACATCGTCTTTATAAAGGCTGGAGTGTGTTCATGAGAGTAGAAATAAGGCTGACTAACTGCAACATTGTGTTTTCTTTTTAAAACATCTTAGCAGAGAATCTGTAAGATAGTTCATAATTATCAAATCTCAGACCATCAACCAAAAGACACATTCTATATAAACATTTTAAGCCCCAGACAATCACAGAAATGGTTTTAATGCCTCTCCCAATGTCCCCTTTCTATTTATGACTTACTCTGTTTGGACTGTGTTAATGCCAGGATCTTTATCTTGTTCTTGAGCCCTCAGCATCTATTAGAAAGTCTACCACATAGTGGGTGTAATTAGATATATAGTGAATAGTTGCAAGTCTGTCAGTTGTCAATGCATTGCCTAGCCTATGGTTCTTGAAGGCAAGCAGCTCAATATCTGTCTCCAGCATCATGCACAGTGAATGGTACAGGGCAGGCAGCAGTAAGTGCTTGTGAATTGATTGCTAGACTTTGCATCTGTTTGTTCTAATCCTTATCAAGAAAAGCTAAACGGAAATATATGCTTTCCCTTTTGTATAAGCCAGAAAAGTTCAGTGTGAATCTTTCCTCTCTGTTGACTTCCTGCTTAGAACTCTGCATGTTAAATGCTAAATTTATTGCCAAGGACTACGAGTCTTCTACACTTGAAAGAAAAGTGAATTTTCTGGAATGAATATATAAAAAGTCTCAGGAAATGCATATATTTAAAAATGTTATGTGACTTGCAAGTCACCTCCACCTGGGAGCAAGAGCAGCCTGCACTTTATTGTATTGACCACGTCTGCAGCAACCGAGATACCACCATCTGCTTGGGCATCATTTTCTTAGTATTTGGTATATCCCCTCAATAGAAAGGGCTTTATTTTTAAAAAAATAATTTTTTTTGAGGTGGTAAGATGGACTTGCAGGACTCTCAGAAAGAGGTTGTAGACTTTAGCCTTGGGAAAATGTACACCAGGAACAGCCAAGTACATTGAGATGTGCAAATGGAGTTTTGTATCAGGGCTGTAGTTATCTGGGGATACTGATGTTTTGTGCCCGCAAAATCACCTTAGGCCTTGAGCCTCTGGGGGAACATTCTCTGTTAGAATCTCTGAAATAACGTGACAACCTCTTGTGAAAGCAAGGGAGGATAGTGACTGTTGAGTTGCTCAAATTTCCTTGGAGGTTGTACTTACTTTATTAAATTGAACTTTGGTTGGCTTTTTTTTTTTTTCGTAATAAATAATTGAAGAACTTGGAGGACATGGTTTCTTCTGTATGCTAAATAATCCAGAGTGGCTTGAATTAAAGAGAATATCAGCAGTTGATTGTTTGCTAAGAATCTAAGGTATTCTTTCCCTATGTTTTATGTATTTTGGTGGTTACAGAAAGCACAGGCAGTTCTTACATCTCGACTTGCTCAGGGAGAAGCCAGCTGCTATGCCACAAAGACACTCAAACAGTCTGATAGAGATGTCCATGAGTGGAGGAACTAAGACTTCTTACAAACAACCCATAGCAGCTTGCAATCCATACTAGTGAGTCATCTGGGAATTGATTCTCCCATCCTCCATTTAAGCCTTCATATTACTGTAGTCCAGGAAAACATACCAGCTGCAAACCCATGAGAGACCCAGGGTCAGAAGCACTCATTCAAGTTGTTCTGAATGCCATACCCACTGAAACTGTAGGTTTTCCACTTGAAGTAATGGGTACTGAACTTTTCTCTTGATGTAAAGATTAGAAAACTAGAAAAATATTTGAAGCAACTGTTTTCAGAAATTGAGCAATAGGGAATGAAAGACCATGATCCAGGGAAAAGGAAAAGAAATGATGTGAGCCCTACAATTGCTCTGGCTATAATCACCTGGAGATTCTCTGTGGACTGTGGATTCTACAGGAAAGGACAATCCAAGGAGAGTACAACATGCTCCCTGAGCTGAGAGGGCAGAGATTAGAGTTTTGGGAGGATGAATTTGCAGGGCAGTGTACTGAATAAGAGAGAATTATGCAGAAAATAGCTCCAGAAACTAAAATAGGGGTCCTCTTGAGTCTGTTGCTGAATACTAAACTTCACATATCTAGGCTAAAACTCTGTAAGGTGACACAAAGAACGACTGGGGAGCTGTAAGCTCAACAACTTCCAGTACTCATACAGGCTGAGTGACAAGTTCCATTCAATTAGAGTAGAGGATCTCATTGAATCCTGGATTACTCAGTGGGACAACTGAAAGGTTAGGGCTCAGTAAGGTTAAACTACTAGACCTAGAGTAAAGGCTATTCTAATCTAGCCCTAGTAAATTACTGCTTAAAAATAAGCTGATAAGTGCTGGGTGTGGTGGGGCACAACCTGTATTCCCAATTTTTCTGGAGGCTGAGGTGGAGGATCGCTTGAGCCTAGGAGTTTGAGGCCAGCCTGGGCAATATAGAAAGACCCTGCCTCAAAAAACAACAACAACAACAACAAAAAAAAAACCACCCAAAACCCAAAAAAGTAAAAAAAGGAAAGAAAATTATTTAACTGCCTGCCAAAATAAATTTCAACACTCTTTAAAGAAAGACAAAAACATGCAAAGAAGTAAATATATAAAATACATCATATATTATAGGTAACATATATAATATACAGTATATAATAGATTATATACAACTTTTATAATAAATATATAATTATATATATTTCATATCTGTAAATATGTATATAAATATATTTATATAAATTATATATATGAATATACCATTACCATTAACCAAGAGAAAATCAGGCAATAGAAAAGTGTTTAGAAATGGTAAAGGTGATGGAATTAGCTTAAGGACTTTAGAAAAATTATTCTAAATCATTATGTTTGAAATCTTTAAACATAAGGAAAGGAATGGAAGATATAAAAATAAATGATGAACAAATGAATATAAAAGTACAATACATGAAATGAAATTTCTATTGAATCAGACTAAGAGCAACCAGTGAAAAAGGAAAGATCAGTGAACTTGAAGATGTACTAAAAAAAATTACATAAAGTGAAGCACAGAGAGAAGTAAACACATTAAAAAAAAAAAAGAACAAAAACACACTGGTTTGCGGAGCAATATCACATGGTTTAAGACAGTTTTAATTGGTGTCCCAGAAAACAGAGGCTCAGAAAGAATTTCTGAACAAATAATGGCTGGAAAATTTCCAAAATTAATGAACACTGTAAAACCAGAGATCTGAAAGTTTCAATGAACCCAAGCAGGATAAATATAAAAAAGAAAACAGTCACATCATAATCAAATAACATATGGAATCAACCCAAGTGTCCATCAACAAATGGATAAAGAAAACGTGGTGTGTGTGTGTGTGTGTGTGTGTGTGTATAGTACATATATAATATTATTCAGCCATAAAAAGAATGAAATCCTATCATTTGCAGCAACATTAGGATGGATTGAACTGGAGGTCATTAAGTTAAATGAAATAATACAGGCATAGAAAGACAAATATCACATGTTCTTAATCATATATGGGAACAAAAAACATTGATCTCATGGAGATAGAGAGTAGAATGATGGTTACCAGAGCCTGGGAAGGGTGGGGAATGGGAGGATGAAGAGACACTGGTAATGGGTACAAACATACAGTTAGAAGGAATAACTTCCAGTGTTCAAAAGCACATTAGGGTGACTATAGTTAACAATAATTTATTGTATGTTTCAAAATGGCTAGAAGAGAAGATTTGAAATGTTCCCAACATAAACAAATGATAAATGTTTGAAGTGGTGGATATCCTAATTACCATGATTTGATCATTGCACATTGTATGCATGTAGCAAAATTTCACATGTACCCCATAAATATGTATAATTGTTATGTATCAATTAAAAAAAAGAAAAAAAAACAGGATACAAAATACGTACTGTAGGATCAGAACCATTTTTAAAGTCATTAGAAATAAGATAGGAAATAAACACAATCAGGTTAATTAATTAAAAAAACTTAAAAACAAATTTCTGAAAACTAGTGATAAGGAAAAACGTCTTAAGAAGTCAGAGACAAAAGGCACATTACATATGGGGCAATAAAGATAAGAATAATTTCAGATGTCTCCTCAATAACTATGCAAGCCTGAGAACAATGGAATTACATCTTCTAAGTGCTGGAGGAAAAGAAAAACAACCCTGTAAACTTAGAATTTTAAATCCACCCAAAATATTCAAAAGTGAAGGCAAAATAAAGACTTTCAGACAAACAAAATAGCCTTTTTTCAGACAAATAAAAGCTATGCAGCAGACCTGTACTACAGGAAATGTGAAAGGATGTTCTTCAAATGTAATATTGATGATAGCAGATGGAAAATTGGCTCCACACAGAGGAAGAAAGATGCCAACAACAACAAAGGAGCAAAATTGATGCACAAAATGGTGATGATGGCACGCTGCCAGTGATGGAAGCAGAAACTAAAACAATTGATTCTACTTTTATCAGCAAAGTGTTATAAACTTGCTTAATTGAATAAAGCACAAAATAAGTACTCACAAAACTAAAACATGGCAACAAGAGGAGTAAATGTTCACTCACTAAATTCAAACTGCATGACGAGTGTGGCTGAGGTAACTGGAGAGAAGACCTGCTCGGGGAAGGGGTACTTTTGCCAGTTCAGTCTGCCTCTCTGCTTAAGGCCCACTGAGAGTATTTGCTGAAAAATGGCAAAGCCTAGGAAGCTTCGGAAATAAACTGGGTATCTGAGTTTTTACGAGATACTACCCACCAATGCGACATTTTCTGTGGGTTGTTGCTCTGCTTTCTGTGTAGTTTATGTGGTAAGAGGTACTTCTGTGTGCTTTGATATTTTCCTTATTTCTTTGGTTCTGTTATCTTCTTTAAAAAAATCTTGCCTGTGCAAACCCAGCTCCTTCTGTGAATGTGTATGTACCCAGCTCCTTCTGTGAATGGTCTGTAGATTGTGTCCTGTTGCTGTGTGTGAGCATTTCTCCTGCCTTGGTCGGACAGGATATACTCGTGTCGTCCAAGTGCCCTTCAGAGTTGCTTAGCAACATGGTGCTCGCTGGCTGTCCATTGACTGGGGGAATGGAGATGACAAGAACACAAAAGTGCTCGGTCACAGAGACCCCAACTTGATATCAAAGGTCCTTCTCACTTGAACAGCACTGCTTGATAGGAGCAACTCATTTATTTTTTTAAAAAGTCTGCAGCACCCAGTATTCCCAGGTGGTCTCCCATCTAAGTACCAACCAGGCTCAACCCTGCTTAGCTTCTCACAACGTACACTCAGGGTGGTATGGCTATAAACAACAGCAGCTCATTTTTCAGGAAATATTAATTTGAATTAGGAATACTGACTCAAATATTTCTCTAGGAAGAGAAAAATCATCTTGGTAAGAAGTCTATAACTTGTAACTACTAAACTAAAGTATTTGGTCATACTTCTATGTGATGTTTTTTTTTTCCTTGGTGATTTCCACAGACCACAATATGTATTTGATAAAGATCAATCATTCTGGCCACTTCCTCACCAGCTATGCAGGGAGTATGAATCAGGCAAGTCTTCTAGACACAGCTCATTTTCTAGGTGCGAGATTCATAATGAGGTTGTTTTTTTTTTTTTTGTTGAGACAGAGTCTCACTTTGTTGCCCAGGCTAGAGTGAGTGCCGTGGCGTCAGCTTAGCTCACAGCAACCTCAGACTCCTCGGCTTAAGCGATCCTACTGCCTCAGCCTCCCGAGTAGCTGGGACTACAGGCATGCACCACCATGCCCGGCTAATTTTTTCTATATAGATTTTTAGTTGTCCATATAATGTCTTTCTATTTTTAGTAGAGACGGGGTCTCGCTCAGGCTGGTCTCGAACTCCTGACCTTGAGCGATCCACCCGCCTCGGCCTCCCAGAGTGCTAGGATTACAGGCGTGAGCCACCGCGCCCGGCCTATAATGAGGTTGTTATTGGAAATGGAGAGGAAGGAATGGAAAACAGGCCTCAGTGGAAATGATAGTTTCTTGAATAAGCTAATCCAAGGTGCATAGATTGCATATAGGCAGTCGAGTGTTAAATTTTTAAAGTTCCCCATACTGTGTAAACTTGAAGGAAAACCTCTTTATGTGGTGGCAGTGATGCTGTGATGTGTCATTTTGTGAAGCAATAAACCAGTTGGGCTGATGCTGTCATGGTTTCAACCTCTCCTCTTTGCAGGGACCTCTTTGCTCGCCAGCTCAGAGATGTCTATTGATCACACAATGGCAGCTTCAGGGCTCCGGGTTGGTAGCTTGTTGCCCAGCCACTGACTGAGGATGTCTGAACCAACCTTGTTACTTCTCAGTTCAGCAGCTCCTGCCTCCAGTCTCATATGTCACAGAAGCATTTTTTGATCTTTCTCTTTCTGGCTGACTGCGTGTCCTACCTTTTGTTTTCTAATGTATTTTATGGAAGAAACCCTTCGCATTCCCACTCCCACTCCCCAGTGACGTTACACCTGGGCTATTACATGGATGCACACAACTGGGTTGTGTGTGTGTGTGTGTGTGTGTGTGTGTGTGCTCTTGCTACTAGGCTCTTATCTTTAATACCATTTGCTTTCCCTGCCAAGTGCTAGGCACCGCACATACAGTAATACAATATCATTAATTAAATGAACTCCCATGAAAATGTAAAGATGTATTCAAAGCAACTTAGAATATTTAAGAAAAAATGTCTAGAAGAGAGAGATCATCTCTGTTAATACAGCTTCTAGAAAAGGTGCTCTTTGCTTAGTCTGTTCCACCCTGGATACCCGTATTATCCTTTACAACAGATAATACCCACTATTCTAGTTTTAAAAATTTGGATGAAGTTTTTTTCTCTCATTTTATTTATTTTTTAATTTTTCGTTGAACAAATATTTGTTTATTTTATTTTAAAGTATACATGAGTGGATTAGTAAAATGTGGTATATGTATACCATGGAGTACCACTCAGCCATTAAAAAAATGGTGAACTAATACCCTTTGTAACAACCTGGATGTAACTGGAGACCATTCTTCTAAGTGAAGTATTGCAAGAATGGAAAAATGAACACCACATGTACTATTAAACTGGAACTAATTGGGCTAGGCATGGTGGCTCAAGCCTGTAATCCTAGCACTCTGGGAGGCCAAGGAGGGAGGATCGCTTGAGATCAGGAGTTTGAGACCAGCCTGAGCAAGAGCGAGACCCCATTTCTACTAAACAGAAAAAATTAGCCAGGCGTGGTGGTGCGCTCCTGTAGTCACATCTACTTGGGAGGCTGAGGCAGGAGGATTGCTTATGCCCAGGAGTTTGAGGTTGCTGTGAGCTAGGCTGATGCCATGGCACTCTAGCCTGGGCAACAGAGTGAGACTCTGTCTCAATCAATCAATCAATAAACGAAATAAGCAGGAACTAATCGATCAACAGTCATGTGCACATATGGTAGTAAAACTCAGCTGAAACCAAGCAGGTGGGAAGATTGCATACCAGAGCCCCCAAATCCTCCCCAGCTAAAGATTTTTCTTGGCAAATTCCTAGCCCATCTCTTTTCCTTCAAAGAGGAAGGTGAAGAACTTTGCATCACATAGTCTGTTTCCTTAAAATTGAGGAAAATATAAAACACAGGAAAGGGAAATATTTTTTTTGGAGACAGAAAGACTATCCTTGAAGAGTGAGAGAGTGCTGTTCTGACTCAGGGTGTACTGGGAGACAAAAATGTCTAATTACTTTCCCCATATTTCTTCTTGTCATTTGACCATTAACCATTTATCAGCTGATGACTGTGGTTGGAAGGGGGAAGAGGGGACAGATAAATTCACATAGGTACAATGCACACTATCTTGGATGAAGTTTTTAACTCAAGGTTTTATGATAACGCTTTAAAATAATTTCTCTGGAGTTTCTGAACCTTCTAACACCAATAATAATAGTAATATTTACTTCATCTGGTTAGGTGGTAGCTAAGAATTAGATAAAAAAAAAAAAAAGAAAAAAAAGAAAAATATTTACCATGTGAAGAGAATACTCTGAATCTGTATATACTTGAAGTTAACTTGATGAATTAGAAAAAATTTGGGCTAAAGTCTTTGCTCCTCTTTCTTACACTTCACAAAATACTTTTTAGCTAAAGGAACATTTCAGTGCACCTGGCCCTGCAGTTGCCTTTCTCCTTTAAAGAATCTTTTCTTGCTGTGCCCGCCTGGAGAGACAGAAAGTGTGGCTTGCTGATGGCTTCGGATGGGAGGTCTTCCCCACACTCTGCAGCTCTGTCACTCTCCTGGCAACTGCGCTAGCTCAAGAATGTTGCTTTTGTACTGCACGATAATCACAGCTATGTAGAATAATTTTTTGGTGGAGAAATTTTCTGAGCCTTTATAAAAGTGTGTTTTAAAGGTATCACAGCCTCGGAGTAGTTGATTCGCTTTGCACAATTTTTCAGAATAGCTGTCAATGTTCAGCTTTGAGAGATGTGCTTAGAGTTCTGTCTAAGTTCTAGCTTGATGTAGGGCTAAGGTGTAAAATTTAGAGAGTTAGAATTGTTGCTTTTTATTCTTTATTTTTAGGAAAGAAGATTTGCATACCAGAGCCCCCAAATCCTCCCCAGCTAAAGATTTTTTTTGACAAACTCTTAGCCCATCTTTTTTCCTTCAAAGAGGAAGGTGAAGAACTTGCATCACATAGTCTTATTTCCTTAAAATTGAGGAAAATGTAAAACACAAGAAAGGGAAATATTTTTTTTCAGAGACAGAGAGACTATCCTTGAAGAGTGAGGGAGTGCTGTTCTGACTCAGGGTGACAAAATGTCTGATTACTTTCCCTACATTTCTTCTTGTCACTTGACCATTAACCATTTATCAGCTGATGACTGTAAGGTTTCTTTGAAGTAGCTGGCACCAGAGAAAGAAAGACGAGCAGAGTTGAAAGGGATAAGTAAAGAGGCTTTATTGGGGTGCTCCCGGGTGGGGGTAATGAGTCCCTGAGAAAGGGACCCGGGTGAGCCTCACGGGACCCATGGTACCCAGAGAAGCTGCGCCACCCAGAAGTCTGAGTGGGTTTATATAGGTTTTTAGGGCTGGGGGATGGGAGTTTCTTCAGCCAGGAGATGTCAGTGCGAGGAGTGAGGAATTTCTTTGTTTAAGTTTTGGGGCGGGTACCGAGGGACAGGAGGAGCCGCCTCTTTTTTCATTAGGGAAGGGAGGGGTGCCTGCCACCAGCCTTACAATGACTATGGTGGCATTGTAACTGTAGGTCTATTTTATATTCTTGCAAGCTATGCAAAGCATTGTAGAAATATAGGTGGTCATTTAAAAAATGGAGTTAATAGAATTCTATGACTTCCATTAACACATTTAATGCTCAATCTTTAGACAATAGATTTTTCTTAATGTTAACTCAAATCCTTCCTGCTAGAATAGAGAACAGTTGTCAATGGTCATAGGTTAGAGATGTACAGAACAGTATATAGATCCATGACTATATATATATATTTTTTTCTTTATACATTTTGAGGCTGATACATTCTCCTTTTTCAACCCTCCATTGCCACTTTCAGAAACTCCTGTTAATCTTTCTTATAAATAACATATTGTGCTTAACACCATGTCTTTCTTCAAGTTATCCATACAACACACCAGTTGTTGGACTTTGAATTAGAAGAGAGTCTGAGTCATGAACTCATTCTTAGCTTGAGTTCTCAGAGCTCCCCAGGTTTTTCCATTATACTTCTCTAAAGCCATTTCCCCTCCTCTTATGTTATATTTGTACAGCTTTTTTCTTCCTAAAGGGATTACATCCACATCTGTTTCTATTAAACACCACTCTGCTTATCTTTTTTTTCCTCCAAATTGTCAAGGGCGCCTCTTTCTTCTTAATTCTGTGTCCTAGCCTCATCTCTATGGAGATTTATCTAAGACCTGCCTGGAGGAAATATCTTATTAAAATGTAAATAGATTCTCAACATTTCAAACAGATTCAATTCATCCTAATTTGGCTATTTATTTGTTGAGTTCATGTTTCTATTTCTAAAAAAATTTTAAAAATCAAAGACAAACTTTAAATGGGGTGATTGTATGGTAGGGGAGACAAGGCATTTGGAAGTTTATGTATAATTGTTCTTATGGAACAGTTAATCTGTGCAGTAAAATCAACAATTTATTTTAAATCCCTTTCTTTACGTTTTAAGGAAAAGAGCCTTCCAGATTTGTTTGGGAATAAAAATGTTTTAAGTTTTCACACCTGATTGACAGAGCACTTTGTCTTTTCTTACTGCGTTAAAGGACTCTGAATTCTGTCTCGACAGATGCAGAATAGAAGTGTTTCCTCTCCCCGCTCTGCTCTTATAACGTAGTGTCTATTATTAATACAGATAAAATTCTGGAAGTGGGAAATTGAGATGGCTCAAATTACTTAAGAAATATGGCTATTGAAACACCATTATTTCGTTCCTATGACAATTTCCAGGATAGTCAGCACAAACTAAATCAAGTGATATGACTAAAATACTGTGAGTTTTAATTAATTCATGTCTACAAAAACCATTTGGGGATCAAAAGGCTATACAACAGAAAAATATTAGTGTAGTGATGACTGAATATCATAAAAGTTTTATAGGAACTGTTTTTATAGCCATCTTTCCCTCTCTGCAATGCTCTCATCCCCCCATCTACTGTGCACATTTCACACTCTGCTTGACTCTCAAGTTACCCAGGGCTTCCTCTGATTTTGGAACTTGTGAAGAAGCTGGGCAGAGACTCTAGAAGGGGCTGGTTGAAACTGAGGATGAGGTGGAGGAGGCTGTCAAGCTGTCAAGATGAGATGAGGGTGTCTTATAGATTAGATTGTAGCAGGAAATAGAAATATAAAATAATTTACTTATATGTATGTACATGCACACAATCGCACACATACAGGCAGTGAGTAAAGAAGCTGAGTATTCTCTGAAGAAAATGAGAAACAGAAACATCCCAGGAGTCAACAGAGACACAATTTGTTCAGTCATTTACTCATTCATTCCTTCATTCTTACCATACTTGTATAAACTACTGAGTGCTCTGCACTAAAGAAGATACTATGGGAATAAAAATGGCCAAATATCTTTGAGAAACTAGAATTAATTTGGGGCGATATTCACATATGTGTAAGATTAAATCACGATAAAAAAAGCCAAGGGTTTATGGCCTTTCTACTGCTGCTGCGTGCCACTGGGTTTGTGGAAAAAGCCCACCCATTACTGAAGGAATTTCTCTTTAAGGATAACTTTGGTTATAAAACAAAAAAGGCAAACACGTGGAGAAAGGCTGTGGGTGATGCTTCCTTGAATTCCCCAGAATTGCCTCTCTTGGAATTAATCACAAGAGATATAGGAAAGGTAGTGAATAAGGCAGTAACTTGTGTGTTAACTTCCTTCCAGCTGACGGAGAAATGCAAGACACTTCAGTTTGGGTTTGATATGTAAAAGAAACGATTGAGAACAGTAAGAAGGAAATGCAGCATTAAATGGATTTCACTAGCTAACAGAAAATGAACTTCTCAATTCCTGTTTACCAAGATACCAGTTTGTCTCTTCAAACTTGCTGCATCTCTATATAGATTGTTTCCAAGGTTAGAGGCTGTGACCCTGCAACGAAGGGAGGTGTATGTAAGTAGTGCATGAGTGCACAGAAAAAGAAAATGTTTGCACTTTTAAAGGTGAAAATGCCAAGACCGAGAATTAGAGTAAAATGTTTCTACTAGTTCAACTGAGAAAAAGAGAATTTGATGGGTTGTTTTCCTAGACTGCAGAAAGGAAGGATGTTTTATTTATGCCAACTGGGTGATTATAAAATGAATATAACCATTCCCCCAAATAAGCATCATTTTGAACATCATGTATTCTATTCACAACAGGGGTGCTGATTTATAATTGCTCTAATTGAGCCTAGATTTGGGACAAATAGATGTTCACATTGCATTTTCTTCTTAGGCACTGAGGGTATTGGGCACATACTACCGTAACAACTACAGGGTACAGGTGAGGGTTGCTTATTACAGCTTACTCGCAATGGTTGTGCATTTCTAGGTCACTGACTCCAACACTGCAGTGTTCATGGCAAACAGTGCATCCAGCCACTGTATAAAGGGGGATTTATATGCAGGATGATCAGCACCACTGAATAAACTCTGACTGAATCTGGATCTGCTTGGGTGGCTAAGTCTAAAGGAAGCCTGGGTATCCCTAGGTAGCATCCTACCTAATGAGGAATGCACTTGAGTTTGGATTTGCTGATATCCAAGCACATTAAACCAAAACATATACTGAGTTGCCACCACAGAAAAAAATAAAGTATTATAAACAGCAAGAGAAGTAGTGACTAAAATGTTTCCTTTAGTCCTGAATTCTGTATCCTGTTTTATTGTGGGGGAATCCATTAGCAGAAAAGATAAGATTGAAGATCGAGATCTTCCAAGTAATGTTAAGTACCTGTCTATCAGAGTGTATCATCTAAGAGATGCTGTTAGCTGTTTTACTAAGTTCTAGGAGCATAATTATCTTTTTCAGTTGGTTACATTCAGCCATGATAGTATTCAGGTTGTTGACACATGATTTGTAAGAGGATTTAGTTTTCCTTAAACTGCAATATGAATTCTGAAATGGAAATCTAATCTCAAAACTAGTGCAGGTCAATTTGCAAAAACATCTTAAAACACGAGTGTAGAGAATCTTGAAATATTAGGAAGAATAATTTTCCCAGTGTCAGGAGAGAACGCTGTGTGAAGAGCAGTGTCATTAGTAGCCGATTTGCTGAGTGAAATGCAGGCCTCGTGGCATGTTTAAGCTGATCCAGAGAGTGATATTTGCTTAAGGGTGCAAATGTCTATCTCGGTATTGAACTCTGAAAGCACTGCTGGAATATAAAATAGATATCTTATTCTTTAGTCTTAGAAGGAAAATTAGGTATTTTTAGGTGTTATTGATTCTAGCCTTTATATTGAGTTTATAAAGAAACCAAGGACCCAAGGGGCTCCTGTCTGTTTTTTCAGGGTCACCCAGGGCAAGTTGATTCTTAAGACATTTACAAACTAGGTAGATACACACATGCGCGTGAGTGTGTGTGCGTGTGTATCCCCGGAACGATGGATTCCGATACAAACTCACTGCTTTAGCCCAAAACTTTGGGCAATTTGGGGCAAGCTATCTCACTTTGGGTTAGCACCTGGCCATGAGGAACCTGTGCTTAGTCCTCTGTGCTAACACTTCTAGGCTAACATCTTTTGAATGTGTTGAGAAAGATGGTTGATTCTAAGTGTGTGTAGACTTTTAAACATATAATGGAAGCCTACTATGTGTCAGGCACTCTCCTGGGTGCTGGGGACACCAGAGTGAAGAGAAGAGACAAGAAGGTGGCATTTGAGAAAAAATTTGAAGGAGAAAAGAGAGAGGAAAGAATGTTTCAGGTAAAGAGAAAATTAATTGCAAAGGCCCTGAGGTGGGAATCTGCCTGACGTGTTTGAGAAAAAGCAAGGAGGCCACTTAGGCTGGAGCAGAGTAAGGGAAGGCTGAGAAGTAAACAGTGAAAAGTTAGAGATTCAAAGGACATGGTGGAAACCAAAAAAGAAAGGACATGGGATTTTCTCTGGGTCAGTTGGGAATCATCGTAGGTTGCTAAGCTTGGGAAAGTCTGACCTGTGTTTTGAATGAAGCACTGGCTGCTATGTTGAGAACAGATTCTAGGTGGTGCTAAGGGAGGAAGTAGGGAGAAAAGTTAGGAGGCTGTGATAGTAACCCTGGAAAGAGATGCTTACACTGAGGCATTAATGGAAGAAGTAGAGAAAAAGGTTCAGATTCTTGATATATTTTGAAAATTAGAGTGAACTGCGTGGCTAATGGATTGGGTGTGGGCTGTGACAAGAAGAGGAGACAAACAGGACACCAAAATTTACAACATTGAAACGGGAAGGATGGAATTTCCATTACTAAAATTGGGAAGCCTCTTGGTAGAACAGATGTGGCAGATTAGGTGCTGTTTGTTTGTTTGTTTGTTTACTGGGAGGTAGGCTTTCAATTTTGAACACAGAAGGTTTGAGATTCTTATTTGCAATCCAAATAGAAATGTCAAGTAGACAGCCAGAATTTTGCATGGATGTTGGGCATTATCAGTATATGTGCGCTTTTTAAAGCCATGAGATCTCCAAGGAGTGAGTGTGTTTATAGATACAGACGATGTCCTTGGACAAAGCTTGGTGGCCCTACAATGTTCAAAGGTCTGGGAGATGGAGGAAAACCGTAAAGGAAACTGAGATGAGAGATCAATGAGGAAGGATGGGAAACAGGAAAACAGGGTCATCGGGAAGGTCAATGTGGGAGAAAAGTGATTAAGACAGGAATGAAGGAAAGAAAAGACTTCATACTTTAGTCTTCCATTAGCTGAGGATGATGTGCTTTTGCCTCTTCTGACTTTGCGAATCCTAGGGTTTTTGGCTTTTCTCTATTCCTTTTTGTTCCCGTTTGCAAATGGAAATTCTTTTCTGAGCTGATCTCTCTTGAAGTATTAATACTCTGCCAAATCCATCCGATGATAACCAACTCATGCTATTAACATTCTGTTTTCCAGTTGCTTCCCATAGTGCTACAAAAGGTTATCAGGCATGATTGTTTACCAGATACTTTGTTATTTCATAACATGGCTTGCCATGTTTCCAGCCTGTAATATAATTTTCCTTGTCACTCCTTCTTTAAGCCAATGCTACATTAAGATTTAGGTTTTAAGGTTTTTAGGGAAGACCCGCTTGAGAACCAATCAAATGCTAGGCAGTCCCCAAATTCTAATGGCCTAAAACAGCAAGTGCAAAGTTTGCTGCAGATCTGGAAGGCTTCAGGGTGACTGTCGCCCATGTCATAGCTCAGCCTGGCACCTCTACAAGCCCTGAGGGATGGGAAGATGGTGCTGGAGAGTCGAGCATCAGTGAAGTGCTTCTAGTATGAAGTTACATACACCCCAATCTCCAAGCAAAACCAGATGGCCAATTCTAATTTCTAAGGCTTGGAGGAAGAAGAGGAGAGGAAGAGAAGAAGAAGAGGAAGAGGAAGAGGAGGGAGAAGAAGAGGAAGGTATCTGAGAATAGCTTAAAGTCTGCCCCAGAAATGGTTTTATTTTATATTTACTATCACTAATCAGTGTAAAGCCATGTGACTTTACTTTTTATCTTCTTGCATAATATCAAAATAATTTTCTTCTTAAAGAAAATTTGTGCCTTATTTCTGGGTATTTCCGAGACTCTAAATTTTCAGTAAAACTTCAATAATCCTCATAGAGGGAGAAAATATACCAAGTTTAAATAGTTCGAACTCTACCCTAAAATAATTCATGCCAGTTGTTAGCAGAAGCTAAAGCTACATCAGCCTGTCCCCTAGATCCCTGCACTGTGTCTGCTGCAAATCCTTACCTTTGTTGTTTCTACTTTTCACAAACTTATGTTGAAACAGCTCCTGTTTTTATCTGCCAACCACAAGAACTTTAGCTTCAATTGATGGTATCATAAAGCAGCCCTTTCACACTTGATGTGAACATATTTATACATAGTTGAGCAGGTATCAACTGAGAGCAAGTTATTTTGCCATTAGCTGAATGTCTAAATCTTAGTGTTGGTCAAGGGAACTTTCTTTTTACTCTGCCAGAAAGATCATCTTCCTCTGTTCAGGCTGCTGTAACAAAGTGCCATAGACTGGGTAGCTTATAAACAACAGAAATTTACTTCTCATAGTGCTGGAGACTGGAAGTCTGAGAGCAGGTGCCAGCATGGTTGGGTCCTGGTGAGCGTCCTCTACCAGGCTGCAGAATACTGGCTTCTAATTGTACCCTCACACAGCAGAAAGATGACAGCAGAGCTGTCTGGGGTCTGCTTTGTAAGGGTACTAATCCCATTCGTGAGGGCTCCAGCCTCAGGACCTAATTCCCTCCCAAAGGCCCCACCTCCTACTACCATCACATTGGAGGTTAGGATTTCAACATATGAAATATTTTTTTGGGGAGGAGGACATACAGTCCATTGCAAAAAGGAACTGGCAGAGTGACCAACATTATTGAGAATCTCTGTATTCCATCTGATTTGATTAGTACTTGTGTTTGTTGTAATGATGAGGAAAAATCAATACAAATAAAAGTGACTTTGTTTTAGACAGATCTACAATTCTGTGAAAACTAATTTCTCATATATTAACTTGTTATTTATGTGTAGTGATACATAGTTCACAAGTTGTTTCATAGATTCACTCTCGTATGCATCTCACACGGTAAATAGGGAATATATTCATTATTCCTATTTTACAAACAAGAAAATAGAGATTTAAAAAAATCCAGACTTGCTAACATTTACACAGTTAGCTACTGACAAAGCTGGAATTAAAACCTGTGTTATCTGGTTTTCTTTTGTGCCATTTCCACAAGCAGTCTCCTAGATAATACAAAGTAAAGAGTATTGTTTTTTAAAATCATGACCTGAAATTTATTTTATCTAATTAAACAAATAGTTGTACTGAGAAGAGCACATGAATAATGCTGTTTAAGTAGTGCCCTTGATTGCCTGTGTGGCTTCAGATATTTAAGGTTCCTTTTGTGTTCCTGCCCATGGGGCATTTGATAGTGATTCATTTGTGGACTCTTCAAATATACTCCCAACACTACAGAGGGAGGATTTTCTTTAAGAGCAACTCTTTATGAGCTATCAGATTTTTGATTGTTCTCAACTGGTGGAATGCTTTAGCATCTTGAATAGTGTTCTTGTTTCAGGATTTTAATCAACTGACTTGTTACAGAATTCAAGCATGTACTTCTCTCTTATCTTTTCCTTTTGTTGATCATACTTAGAGTATTGGAATGAACAATTTGATGGAACAGGACCAAAGTCACTATTTATTCAAACTAGAAGGATTGAATCATTAATTTTTGGGGGGAGCATTTATGGAGTCACATAGAGGTAGAAGTTAGTCCTCTGAAAAGGAAAATCCTTGAAATCTGGGTTAATTTATTTTTTAACTCCTCCACCAGGTGATTCTGTATTCTTGGGCAATTACTTTACCTCCTATACTTAGATTTCTTTATCATGTGCACGGAGGGTATTACCACATAGTTTTTTTAAATTTCAGAATAATATGGGGGATCAAATGTTTAGGTTACATATATTGCCTTTGTACTGCCTGAGTCAGAGCCACAAGCATGCCCATCCCCCAGTATGCACTTGTACCCATTAGGTGTGAATATACCCATCTCCTTTTCCTCTCTCCCACCTGCCTGACACCCGATGAATGTTACTTCTATACGTGCACATAAGTATTGATCAGTTAGTACCACTTTGATGGTGAGTACATGCGGTGCTTGTTTTCCCATTCTTGTGATACTTCACCTAGTAGAATGGGCTCCAGCTCCATCCAGGATAATACAAGAGGTGCTAGTTCGTCATTGTTTTTTGTGGCTGAGAGTACTCTGTGGTATACATATACCATATTTTATTAATCCACTCATGTATTCATGTGCACTGGGGTTGTTTTGACATCTTTGCAATTGTGAAGTGTGCTGTTATAAACATTTGAGTGCAGATGTCTTTATTATAGAATGTCTTTTTTTCCTTTGGGTAGATGCCCAATAGTGGAATTGCTGGATCAAATGGTAGGTCTACTTTTAGTTCTTTGAAAGTTAGTATCTCCATATTACTTTCCATAGAGGTTGTACTAGTTTGCAGTCCCACCAGCAGTCCTATCTCTCCACATCCATGCCAATATTTGTTGTTTTGGGACTTTTTGATAAAAGCCATTCTCACTGGAGTTAAGTGATATCTTATTGTGGTTTTGATTTGCATTTCCCTGATGGTTAGAAATGTTGAGCATTTTTTCATATTTCTTGGCCATTAGTCTATCTTTTTTTGAAAAGTTTCTGTTCATGTCCTTTGCCCACTTAATGGGGTTGTTTGATTTTTTCTAGCTGATTTTCCCCGAGTTCTGTATAGATTCTAGTTATTAGCCCTTTGTTGGATGTATAGCATTGCAAATATTTTCTCCCATTCTGTAGGTTGTATATTCGCTCTAATGTTAGTTTCTTTAGAACTGTGCAGAAGCTTTTTAATTTGATCAGGTCCCATTTATTTTTGTTGATGCTGTGATTGCTTTTGGGGTCTTTTTATAAATTCTTTGCCTAGGCTGATGGCTATAAGAGTTTTTCCAATATTTTCATCTAGGATTCTTGTGGTTTCATGCCTGAGGTTTAAGTCTGTTACCCATCGTGAATTGATTTTTATGAGGGGTGAGAGGTGTGGGTCCTGTTTTAGTCTTCTACATGAACTACATAGTTTTAATTTTTTGTTTTTTTTAAATTAAAAAAATTATTTTTAGAGACAGGGTCTTGCTCTGTAGCCCAGGCTAGAGTGTAGTGGTGTGATCATAGCTCAGTGTAGCATCAAACCCTTGGGCTTAAGCAAAGTGGTCCTCCTGCCTCAGCCTCCAAAGTGGCTAGGACTACAGGTACATGCCACCATGCCTGGCTATTTAAAAAAAATTTTTATAGAGATTGGGTCTTGCTATGTTGCTCAGGCTTGTCTTGACCTCCTGGCCTCAGCCAATTCTCCTGCCTCAGCCTCCCAAAGTGCTGGGATTACAGGCGTGAGCCACTGTGCTTGGTCCTACTACCTAGTTTTTAATGATATATAAGTGATATGTTCAATTTTATTTTAATTTTGATTGAAAAAGTATTATTTAATTTTAAGATAATTCTATGATTAATATCTTGTCTAAGACAATGTCAAAAAGAACCCTTTAGGTATCTTGTGAGTAGCCAGTCTATATGGTATAAGAACAATGCCAAATAGTTCTGGTATCGATTTCTCTATACTAGAGAACTTGCTGAAATAATAAAATTTTCTGAAATACCATCAATTAAGGTTAAATATACCATTCATTACAAAATTGGACTCCAAAGTTTAAATAAAATCAAGGTTTAATTTTAAAACTGACTTAAAAACCCCTTGCAAAATATGCTGGACCAGAATTAGAAAGTAGTCAGTATGACTTCCACTGCCAGGTATAATGTGATGGGCCACAGCAGGCAAGTGTGCTCACTGCAAAATAAAAATGCCTAATAAAATATATAAAAAAAAGTGAATCTGTCAGAGGGCTATGTAGGCAACATGGATTGGGTAAACCAAAATTCCAGAGAATAGAGAACGTATCAGAGGTGAGATATCGATTTCTAGCTGTGTTTTTCTTTTTATTAAATTTTGGAGGAGTATTTTCTGATTCTGGGTGTGAACTGGGAGTCTGCACAGGCAGAAATCATACCTTGGGGAAGAGAGTAATTAGTGAGGCTTTTCCTGGTGGTGAAGTGGTGACATAGCAATAGAAATATCTGAGTCTTTTTTGATGGAAATTTTGCACTGCTCTTAATGTGTAATGAAAGCTGGGGATCTAGGTCAAAATATTTTGAGAGATAGAGTAAAATGTCCTACAGTGTTGAGGTGAATAGGGAATAAAGATCCAACTGGGAGAAAACACAAAGCTGGTCTTTCCAGCAACATTTTTTGGAGAGATTTTGAAACTATTAAGCCTGGGAGGTTAGAGGGCTAGGTTGGAAACTCTGAAGGCAAGATAGATCTCCCACAGAGCTTATTGGGTCTGAGGAAATAGAGATCCACTAGGCTATTAATAGAAAGCCTTGGAGATCCATGTCTTAGGAATATGGGTGAACCAAAGATAGAAAGTCTTGCTCAAACTGCAACCCAGCTCCAACCCAGATTCATTTATAATTGTTTTGAGCCAATCAGTTACTTCCTTTATCAGGAAATGGGAACCTGTCTCTAGTAGAAGATAAAATAATATCATCTGGAATATGAGTGATTCCTTTATAAACCATATTTGATGTACAATAAAAACCCCATTTGCATAAAGAGACAAATATGATCTATTATGAAAAGGTTGATGAGAGGTTCAGATATAGAAATGATCTAGATTTTGAGTTAGCATAAAGTTCTTTAAAATAACTATTAAAAATATGTTCAAGAAAAGAGAGGGAACATGGATAAAACAAGTGAAAGAATAGACTATGTCAACAAAAATTAAAATTGATAGAGAACTAAATGGACATTATAAAATGAAAAATATAACATTTAAAATTAAATATTTGGTGGAGAGCTTTAACAGCAGATTGCAGAGCAAAATGCAGGAAAAAAAAGAAGTAGAAGACAGGGTGGAATAAAATACCAAAGGAAACCACAAAAAGGAAAACTAATAACAATAACAAAAACAATAATAAAACAGAGCAAGCCATAAGAGCAATGTGGTGCACATTCAAAAGATCTAACATATAAATATTGGAGTCCCAGAATGGGAGACATGAAAAAATAGGCCAGCAGCAATATTTGAAAAGATGAAGGGTGAAAATTTAAACATCAGTCCAGAATTTCAGGAAGCTCAGTAAATTCTAAGCAGGATAAAGTCAGAGAAAAGCCACATATTGGCACATAATAGCAACACTGCCAACACCCAAAGAGTAAGGAAACAAAAAAGCAACTATGGAAAACGAAAAAAGCCATAGATGAAGAATACCTTCAAAGGAACAGTAATTGACACACACCCAATTTCTCAACAGAAATGATGAAAGCCAAAAGACAATGGAATTATTACATTAAAGTGGTGACTGAAAATACCTATTAAAGCATGGGAGGATGGGAGAGGATTGAGGGATGAGAAATTACTTAATGGGCACAATGTTCACAATTCGAGTGATGGTTACAGTAAGCCCAGATTTCACCACTATGTAATATATACGTATAACAAAACTGCACTTGTACCCTGTAAATTTATACAAATAATATTAAAAAAAGAAAATATCTGCCAAACTATTAATAGAATCCATGTACTGTAGTGAAATTTTCCTTAAAAATGAAGGTACAGTAGATGTTTTCAGACAAATGAAGATTGAGGGTATTTGTTACCAGAAGGTTGCAAATAAATAATAAAGGAAGTTCTACAGGCAGAAGGAATATGATCCCAGATGAAAACATGGGTATTCAGGAAGGGATGAACAATGCTTGAAAGGATAAACTTGTGGGTAAATATAAATGAATATTGACAACACAAAACAATAAAACTAATATTGTATAGGTTTTAAATTATAGATGGTATGACAAAAATAACAGAAGCAGAGTAAAAGAAGTTTAAAATGTTCTTAAATACTAGCAAAAAAGTACTGATCTGTGTTACATAGTACTAAGGAAAGTATGACTATTTAAATCTCCATATAACTACTTAAAATAGTCACAGAATATTTTCTGTGAAGCAAATAGTAATAAAAAGTAGAATAGTAAAATAGCTTAATTAATTCAAAAGAAGATACAAAAAGAGTTAAAAAAGGAACACAAAAATGAGACAAATAGAAAATGAATAATAACGTGGTAACCGTGAGCCCCAGTTATATCGGTAACTGCATTAAATATTTATGAACTCAGTACAAACTAGAGCAAATCAATTCTAGATATTCTATATATGAGGGCATAAAACATATTTTAATATATGAGAATGTAGATTTTTAAATTGATTTTCAATGTGTAAAATATGCTTCAAGAGAATTTTTCTGAAATCAAAATTTCTTTTTATGGGGCATATGCAAAATGTAGAGAATCCCTTTCAACAGGGTAGATATGAGATTTATGTCATAACAGATGTTGGGAGAGGCAGCTTCTTGTTAAATTTGAACTTCCTCTAAGTAAATTATGAGACTTTTAGAGGCCGAGGCCAACAAACACAATAATGTGTGTGTTATCTTCTGCATCTGGAACCGTATCTTGCATATAGAAACATGGCAATGAATAGTCATCATTTCCACTGTGCATTCTGACTCTTAGTGAAAAGACTTACATCATTACAAGATAATTGTACTAAAAATGCCTTAAAATATTTACTTACAGGTACATAGTGAGACTGATTTTATAGAGTACTTCTACATATTTTATTTCATTTGTTTACCCTTCTAACCTTGTGTGATATATTGTTCTGGGGTAATTATTCCAATTTTGTGTATGAGGAAGCTGGGGTCCTGCAGTTTATTATTTTTTATTTTTTTTGAGACAGAGTCTCGCTGTGTTGCCCAGGCTAGAGTGCCATGGCGTCAGCCTAGCTCACAGCAACCTCAAACTCCTGGGCTCAAGCAATCCTTCTGCCTCAGCCTCCTGAGTAGCTGGGACTACAGGCATTTGCCCCCATGCCTGGCTAATTTTTTTCTATATATATTTTTAGCTGTCCAGATCATTTCTTTCTATTTCTAGTTGAGACGGGGGTGGGGAGGGTGCGTCTTGCTCTTGCTCAGGCTGGTCTCGAACTCCTGACCTCAAGCGATCCTCCCGCCTCGGCCTCCCAGAGTGCTAGGCTTACAGGTGTGAGCCACTGCAGTTTAAAAGGTGGCTCACTGACAGGAATGAGAGATAGAACCCAGGTGTTCTGATGGTTCATCCAATGCCAATGTATCACATCAATATAGGCAGTTATTTCACCTGGCCTCTCAGGATCTCTTAGGCTGGACTTTAAACTTCATTGTGCTGATGGAGTATTCCTGAATGAGATGTGTTTACAAAGGTTGGTCCTTCGTTGGCAATTACAGTAAAGCAACTGGAATCAGTATCATTCTCCTCTGGAACTTGGATTAAATAAACTGGTAGTTAAGATGAGAAGGTGTAAAGCATGGTGATGTGAATTTTGGTTTCAGAGTACTAATTAATTAGAGCCAGGGTTTCACAGTGTATTATTTATATTTCTGTCACCTGAGGACTCCCAGAAGGCAGTTGGGCTAATTCACACACTGTAATTCATTACACAGTTCTAGGGTTTTATTTTATCATAAACTGTGGAGAGTTCTTAATTAGTAATTAGAAAATGATTACACCTTGTCTGTAAAAAACACATTTCTTTGGTTGTATTGATGTGACTATGCAATTATATTTCAAATTAGTTTGAACAATGTTTAATGCAGGAATTCTAATTCTGGTGTGATCTGCCAGGTAACTTGGGCATGGGCAGGTCGGAGGTCATCCTGAAGTATAAACGCACTGTTGCAGGTCTGACATGGCTTCTCGACTCTGTTCTGGTGTTCTCTGCAACACACAGGATGCCAGTGAGAGTTTAACTTTATGATTCAGTCTTAATATTGTACATAATTACTTTTCAATTATGACAAGTCAATATCTTTTACTGAAATCAAGCAGCTTTTATATTTCAAAATTATTTTAATATGATTTTATTAATAAAATTTAATTTTAAATATTTAATATTATAATTTTTGCATCTCAATGTTATTTAATAATATTACATGTTATTTAATAAGAACATACTGTACTTAATCGAGAGATGCTTCCAATGTACATTTACATTATTAAGGTTAAGGGGAATTCAATAATAATAATAATTATATATTGATTAATCCAAAATGTAGTAATCCAAACAAATACAGCTATGGAGAGTTGATAAAGAGTAGGGTTTTGATAGAGTCCAAAAAGTGATACATTCTAGAATAAAAGAGAGTATGAACCAGATGGGGACACTGGGACAAGTTTAAACTTGCATTATTTGGGTACAACCAGGCTCTGTGGGAAGCCTAATCATGGATCTGTGTATGTATGTGTGATATCTGACGATTGTGCTGCATAGACCTACTTGTACTTAAATGAAAAAAGCGGCATGTAGACACTGCTGTATATACATTCACTGGATACTTAAGTGACTACTCTGTGCCAGGCACGTTAGAAGATGGATACACTGAGATTAATAAGACTCAGACCTAGAGGTTGCAGAAACATGATTATGTGAACATGATAAATCCCGAGGCAGAGGTACCAACAACCTAGGCGGAGAAACACAGTGGGGCTGGGAGGAGTGACCATCAAAGACTGTGTTTCTCCAGGCAGTCAGCTCTATTCCTGCCTCAGTCCTTGCCTCTGATGTTTAAAATTTGTGTAAACACCCCAAACTGGTGTTTGAATTAGTTTATTCTTAAACATGGTATGAGCCTATCAGGAAAATGCTTCTAGTTTTAAACAGGACCAAGATACTTTATCCAGACCAAACATGTATTGGTTCATTTAAAACTGCACATGTGGCTACTTAAATTTAAATTAATTAAAATTAAAAAAAATGAAAAGTTCAGTTCTTCAGGTGCACTAGCCACATTTCAAGCGCTCAATGGCTGCATGTAGCTAACGGATATTATATTGAACAATACATTGTAGAACACATCCATCATCTTAGAAATTTCTATAGGGTAGCACTGATTTAAACAAATCACACACCTCTAAATGAAATGCGCATAGTGATTTCTTTTCACCGATGTTCCCCCATTAATATCAGCATATTTAGTCCATCACACACTCTGCCAAAAGTTTGTGAAATGCTTTCATTCAACGCATATTCATTAAGTATCTACTGTGTACCAGGCACAGGACTGAATAAAATAAAGGCATGCATGCTATTTTATTTGATTCAAATAATGTAAGTATTGTAGGTACTGAAAAAATATCTCCCATGTACACGATTGAGACTTCTTCTAATTGAGAGTTAAATTAACTTGTTGAGCTTCCTAACATAGTAAAATCTAGAAGTAACAAACACAGTATAAAATATGGGTGAGGAAAGTAGAATACAAGAAGATACCGATCCGAGATCTTAGAACACTTCTATCATTGCTTATTGTGGATTTGCTTCTTTCATTTTTCTGAAATACTATAATTTTAGTAACATCAAAACTCAGAGGAGATGATTTGAAGGTTATATAAGAAAGTATATATGAGAGTAACCTTCAAATGAAGTCCAGAAAATTTACAGGAAGAATATTTGAGAAACACAACAATTAACAAATTACGAGCAATACAAGGTAACATTTTCAAAGACATGGCAAATTATGGTTTATGTGGGCTTTTGAAATCAGTGATAAAGAAGTAAAATCATATAAAATTACCCCCTTTAGGCTCTTATTTCGACTTTTATATTCAATGAAATAAAAAGGCAAAACAAAACTTGACTCTATTTGAAGAGATAGTTGGTTTGATCCTGCTGTAAGCAGAGATTATGGTCCTAAAATAGCCCGCAGTACGAAGGATTTTCCTAGGATTTAAGGGCATTAGTGTTCAGAAAGCTAGGGTTAAACAACAGAATGAGTTACTTAGGGAAGGTTAACCTATTTCCCGTTTCTCAAGGGCATTTTGCCTAGAACAAGTGTGAAATTGGACTGAGATTTGTTTGCAAGATGGCACATGAAGGGAGCACGGTTTGATATGCCAGGTGTTTGTCTCCAACCTCCATGTGAAATCAATATACCTTTGATTTAAAAACCAGTACCATCTCTTCTCAAAGCTGAGTTATCCACATTATTGATTTCCCATGAATTCTCAGGTTGGTTTCCTGATATCTGCCTTTGGTGAGCAGCCTTAATGTTTTTCCCTCGCTGCTGAGGTTAGCAGTGACTTCCATGTCACTAAATGCAGTGGGTCTTCCTTAGTATCTGTCCCCCAGGCCCCATTTTCAGGCAGCATTTGTCACCTTTCCTCATATTTAAAGGGGATTTCCTTATCCTTAAAGCAATCTCTGCTGCCAGCATCCACGGCATGATACCAATTTGACAATATGTTTCTTTATTGTAGCTTCACAGCCATCACCCTGATTGGAACCACCAATAACTTTGGGTTACTGCCTCTTCTCTACTTCCCCCAGTTATTTCCCTTGCCATAAATTATAAATTTGTAATATAAACTAGATCATATCATTCCCCACCTGAAACCTTTGATGACTTATTGCACTTAAAATGAGATCTAAACCTCATAACCTGTCCTGTGAGCCCTGGATCACCTGGCTTCTCTCTGACTTTCCCGCCTCAACTCACTAGTTATAATCCATTCATCTATTCTTTTATTTATTGATTCTGTCACATCTCCCACAATTACACGTTGAGTTTTGGGATCTGAGGTTACAACAGTGAAGAACCCAGGCTAAAAAACTGCCTTCTTGGAGCTTACATGCTAGCAGTACCTGAGAGCAATCTGGTGGTGAGAGAGAAATAATAAACAGGGTAAATAAGGAAAATTATGATATATTAAATGATGGTAAGGGCATAGGAGAAAAATAAAGCAGGGAATGGTGTGTGTATGGAAAGTTGAAAACTTGGAGGAAGGGTTTACTGAGCTCAGAGCTGACATTTGAGTAAAGACTTGATGGAAGAGTGGGGAAAAACTACACAGGTATCTGAGTGAAGACAGTCCCAAGTATAGGAAAGAGAAAGTGCAGCACCTATGGCATATTCCAGAACCAATAAGGAGGCCAGTATGAGTATCACAGATGATACAAATGAGGCAGGCATATTGAGAGAGGACACGAGGGAGGGGGCCAGATCACATCGGACCTTGCAGGCCATTGTAAGGACATTGCTTTTATTTGGACTGAGATGAAAAGGCATCATTAGAAGGTTTGGAGCCAGGAAGCGACATGATCTGATTTTGGTTTTAGAGGGATCACTTTGATGTCTGTGTTAAAAATAGATGGGATGGGCTGAATTCATGAAAGAAATTGAAGTAAAAGACCTAACTATGTCAGAAATGGCTAATAAATTATAATGGTCCCAAGAAAGAATAGATTTGAATGAGAAATTACTAAAAGGCATTAAAGAAAGTCAGAAAAACAAACAAAATTAAAATTAGATAAAGGAAGAAGGAAACTGGGTCAGAGAAAAAAGTGGTTGAAATGAAAGACATTTCTTTTTTTTTTTTTTTGAGACAGAGTCTCACTCTTGCCCGGGCTAGAGTGCCATGGCATCAGCTTGGCTCACAGCAACCTCAAACTCCTGGGCTCAAGCGATCCTCCTGCCACAGCCTCCCTAGTAGCTGGGACTACAGGCATGTGCCACCATGCCTGGCTAATTTTTTTCTGTATATTTTTAGTTGTTCAGCTAATTTCTTTCTATTTTTAGTAGAGACGGGGTCTCGCTCTTGCTCAGGCTGGTCTCGAACTCCTGACCTCGAGCAATCCTCCTGCCTCGTCCTCCCAGAGTGCTAGGATTACAGGTGTGAGCCACCGCACCCAGCAGAAAGACATTTCTTATATATTTTATCTATTAATATTATATATCATTTATGTATCTACATAGTGGGTACATTATATTTTTTGAATTTTTTGAGAATAGGTTTCATTCATGAGAAAATCAGGCCATTTACCTCTTAATACTGCTGTGTATGTTTCTTATGAACAAGGATATTTACTTGCATCATCACAGTAGACTTATTAAATTCAGAGAATTTTACATCAGACAATACTGTTATCTATTCTATGAGTCATGTTCCAAGTACATCAGTTGCTCCAATAATATCATATTTTAGCTATATTTTTCTAGTACAGGATCCAGTTCAGGGTCACATACTGCATTTAATTGTCATGTCTCTTTAGTCTCATTTAAGCCTACCTGGGTCTTTCATGAAAAAATACAGGCCAGATATTTTATAGAATATTCCTCAATTTACATTTCTTTCTTGTTTCCTCATGAGTGAATTGAGGTTATGCATTTTGGGGTTGAATACCATATATATTTCCTTCTCAAGCAGCTATATCTGGAAGCATATGATATCTCTTTTTTTGAGGTTTGCCTCTTTTTGTGAAGTATATTTTGATTACTTGGTTATCTATTTTCTTCACTATATGGTTATCTTATTTTCTAATTAAAAGGAAGATACTCTAAGCCTATAAATGTTCTACTTTTTACCAAAACTTTTCCTCCCTTTAAATTTAGCATCCATTCCTGATTCCTGCCTTAATAAATTTTTACTATGATGATTGTAAAATGGTGATATTCTAACTCCATCCATTCTTCTATATTTGTTGTTTGATTTCTCTTGTGTGGAAGGCCTTTTCCTTCGCTCCCAGTTAGTTTGTATCTATTTGCTCTCAGAATGGATTTATGGATTCCTATTTTAGTCTATGGGTTATAATTTTGTTTATTTGATGCTTGAATTATGCAAGATTTGGTTAGTGGAAGCTACTTCAAGCTTCCTTCTGTATCCTTTTAACATGTCTCTGTCATTTTCTGAGGTCTGCCTTATTTTCTGACAATGCAAGATATTCTAGATTCATGTGGTAGCTTCCCCATCATTTTTCCAATGAGCGCTCTTTCCTTCCACAGAGGAATGGGATTTAGATACCAAGACTTAGGATCTAGTTCCACTGGGATGTAATTGGTTGTAAAAACTGCCAAAAGTATAAAATTTTTCTTTTATAAAATCGAGAAACATGACTCATGATATCCATATCATTTGTTCACCCCTACAATGCACACAAAATAGTTTTAGTTTATTTGATACTGTCAAACGTTTTCCAATGTTTTCATATCAATTAATACTCCCTCCAGCAGTGTGTGCTATTTCCAATTGCTCTACATCCTCATCAACACTTTAGGAATGTCAGTATTTTTCTTTTAGCCATTCCAGTTGGTGTACAGTGATGTATCATCGTGGCTTTAATTTTTTTTTTTTTTTTTTTTTTTTTGTTGAGACAGAGTCTCACTTTGTTGCCCAGGCTAGAGTGAGTGCCGTGGCGTCAGCCTAGCTCACAGCAACCTCAAACTCCTGGGCTTAAGCGATCCTACTGCCTCAGCCTCCCGAGTAGCTGGGACTACAGGCATGCGCCACTATGCCCGGCTAATTTTTTCTATATAGATTTTTAGGTGTCCATATAATGTCTTTCTATTTTTAGTAGAGACGGGGTCTCGCTCAGGCTGGTCTCGAACTCCTGACCTTGAGCAATCCACCCGCCTCGGCCTCCCAGAGTGCTAGGATTACAGGCGTGAGCCACCACGCCCGGCCGTGGCTTTAA
Organism: Eulemur rufifrons; assembly: GCF_041146395.1. Taxonomy (NCBI): domain Eukaryota; kingdom Metazoa; phylum Chordata; class Mammalia; order Primates; family Lemuridae; genus Eulemur; species Eulemur rufifrons. The sequence goes on from NC_091005.1 coordinate 17,242,555, forward strand.
TTTTTATTTGTATGTTCTTGATGACCGATGAGGTTTAATATTTATTAATTTATTTGGCATTTGAATATCATTTTATGGTAAAATCCATCTTTGTTTTTCTATTGTGTTGTCTGTATTTTTGTATTGGCTATGTACATATTTACATATAAGCATTCTAGATAAGAATAATTTGTGAGGTTTATTTTGGAAATATCTTCTTCCACTCTCTTTGTTTCCACAGGCTCAGTAATAGTTTCTTCTATGTTTTATTGTAAAAGTTTTATTATTTTGCCTTTACTGTTTAAATCTTCAAAACCTTAAGTGCTTTCGTGTATTGTGTGAGGAAGGGCCAAGAATCATTTTCTCCGCACAGAAATCCAAGTGATATAACAACTTTTATTGAAAGGACCATTCTTTCTTGCACTTCACTGAAGTGTCACCTTTGTTAAAATCCACACATCCATATTCGTGTGGGTCTGCTTTTGAACTCTCTATTCTGTTTAACAGGAATATTTTTTCTATCCTTGTGTCATGCCACATTGTCTTAATTACTATAGTTTTATAATAAGTCTTAATACCTAGTAGTGTGAATCCTTCAGTGTTGTTTATCTTCAGAATTGTCTTGGGTATTTGTGGGCTTTCACATTTACATATACATTTTAATATCAGCTTTTCAATTTTCACAATATAAAAATCCAGCTGGGATTTTCATTTGGATCTCATTGAATGCATATATCAGCTTAGAAGAAATTATCTCTGTAATATTTTGTCTTAAAATTCATAGACATGTGTCTTGTTTGTTTAGCTCTTTTGTATTTTCTCTCAATAATGTCTTCAATTTTCTGTGAAATGTTGAACATACTCTGTTTGTCTAATCCCTAAGTATTCTTTATGCATTTATAACTATCATTTAAAAAACTCATTTCTGTTTCTTTCTGGTATGTAACAATGAAACTTTTTATACTGACTTTATTGAGTAAACTTTCTAGATTCATTTATTAATTTTAAGAGCTTTTCCATGGAATATTTTTGAATATGTCACATAAACAACTGTATTTTCTGTGACTAACAAGAGATATATTTACTTTTCTATTCTCTGTGCTTTGGGAGTTCTTTTACTTACCTCAATGCACAGCCTAGGACGTAAATTACAATGTTGGGTGGAAGTGGTAACAGTGGGTACCTTGTCACCTGATCTTGGGAGGTAAGGTTTCAATATTTCTCCAGTAAGTATGATGTTTGCTGTAGGTATTTTGTGGATCCTAAATATCAAATTGGTGTCATATCTTTTATTTCTACTTTGCTGAAAGTTTTTATAATGAATTTTGAGTGCTTTTCTGGCACCTATTGAGAAGGTCATGGTTGTTTTTTTTCCTTTTCTTCTTCTAGTGTGGTAAATTATATTGTTTGGTTTTTCTAATGTGGGAACAAACTTGCATTTCTGGAATAAATTCAACTTCATTGTGGTTTAATATCCTTTTATATGCTTATAAATTTTATAAACATAAATTTTGCAACTATATTCAGGACGGATATTTGTTTGTTCACTTTTTTTGCAATGTCCTTTTTAGATTTTAATAGGAAAGTTAATCTGGTCTCATTAAACAAATTAGGGCATGTTCCCTCTTTATTCTGAATATTTAAAAAATATTTTTGCCCTGTATGTCTTATGAATCATCAAATGCCTAAGGGGAAAATGGCCCAGAATGTTGAGTTTGCTTTTCTGGGCTTCATATCTCTCCAGCAAAGTAGCTTCTTGAGTCCTGGCTGCGTTGGTAGTTCTCTGATATCTTCAAAATTATGTTTCCTGTGTTTCATTCATCTTTTAAAGATTTTTTTTTTTTTTTTTTTTTTGGTGAGAGGTTCATTTTGCTACAGACTGGCCCATCATAGTTGGAAGTAGAAGCCTTTCTGTCATTTTTTAACCCCATTTCTTCATCTTTTGTTATTTTTCACAAAGAGCAGGTATATCAAGAATTTTTAGGCTTGTGTGTTACAAGTAATTCATTAGAGACTTTTAGATTGCTGTCTGTGTTCACCTTCTCATGCTTGAATGATTTAGGAATGAAGAAGAATATTTACTGAGACAAATGCTCTGTCAGTTTGACAATGCTCTTTTCAAACTGGGTGCCTCTCAAAGCAAGTTCTGCATGGTTCATTACCCATTTGCTGCCCTATCCTCATCTTTTAAGATTTGCTTTAGATGATGCTAGCCTGCAGAGGTTTCTGCTTTCTGGTATATGCAGGGTTTAGTTGTTTTAGAGGTTTTAGAAAAGTTAAGAAACATGTTTTTCTTGGTTTTGCTAATAAAGAATGCTTATTTTAATTTTGATAGAATCTCATATAAACATACCCTAGAGGGATTTCTTTGGGCAAAATCTGGTTAAATGTTAAATTAGGCAGTAAGGTGTATGCATGAGCACACACGCACACACACACAAATCCTGAAAGGTTAACTCAAATTAAAAAAATAATATTTTCACAGGTAAAAAAATATTTTAGTAGCTTTTAGTGATAAAACTGCCTGGTAAAATAAAATAAATCTTTACCAAGGTTACTATTCAGACTTTGAACAATAAAAATAACTCTCTCAACTCTGCTCTTGTGTTCAACACTAAACTTTTAGTTTTTCATCAAAATAATTCCTAAGATTCAGTGGTGGTAATGACAGTGGTAAGCTGCAAATTGCAGCTTATGAATGAACACGATTAGAAAATAATTTTCATGAGCAAAACATGTTCTCTGTTCATATAAGTTTGTTGGGATAGAAAGAAACCCCAATTCTTGAAAATTTGTTTTGCAGATGAAAAATTGGAATATTATGGATGTGAGTCCATTGTCTAAAGTACGAATGAATGAGTTTTGGGACTTGGACTCAGGATCATGATTCCTTCCCAAAAGCTAACACTAGAAATATTCAGAACAGACGTGGGTTTGAATGCTGACTCTGGTAATAACTAGCTGTGTGATCCACAAAATATAGATAATAACATCAGCAGGGACATTCTGTTGTAAGGATTCATGGGGTAGTGTGTGTGTGAAAGTGCTTACTACAATGATCAGTGCATTTTAGGGGGACCCATATGTTTTCTTATTTCCTGTCTCTGTAGAAGAAACATTTTCTGCTTGTGTTTGATGCTAATTCCTTTGCTTGTGTTCTAGATCCTGTTTTATCCCCTGTTACCACTTCTCCAAGAGTCTTACACCCTGGTCCACCTTTGTGATTTCCCAATTCCAACCTCTCTCTGCAGGCACTTAGTGTACCATGGTGGTTCTTGCCTATCTAGAGCAAAACTTCCTCCATCCACTCTGTAGCTCCCCACCGTCTTTGCCTTCTTTTTCACTGTCAAGCTTCTTTGAGAACAGTCTTTTATTTGTTGTCTTCATTTTTACCTCCTATTTTCTTGACAATCTAATACAAGACAATTTTGACCCGGGCTATTCACCTAAAACCTGGGAATCATCCCTCCTGCCTTCTTCTCCCCCTCACTCAGTCCTGTATGGTCCAGTTCATTCCATGTCTGCACTATTTCTAGAGACCATTTAACTTCATCCACAAATCTTTATATTATTCTCACATTTTGTCTTGCTAACTCCAGTATTAACCATTTTTAATGAAACAAATATGAGATTTAAAGTCAGTTGGTATTGGCTTCTGATCCCATGCTATCACTTTTTTGACGTGACGTGGATAATTTTCTTAAAGGTTCTGTGTCTCAAGGTGTGTGTTTAATCTGGAAAATGGGAACAGTAAAAACTGCTAAACACACATCCTGTGAGGGCTAAATGATAAAGCTCATATAAGTCACTTATGATTTCCAGGCACAAAAACCAAGTACTTATTTTTTAATTCCATTCTATCTTCCTAGAATGCTCTTCCCTTATCTTATCTTTCCCCCCTCTTCGTTGGTTTACCCACGTACTAAGAACCAGTTTAATCATCATCTTGAGAAACGCTCATTATGGAAAATAGGCAGAAAAGCTTCAATAGTCCCAAAATTCTTGAGAAAATAAATTCAGTGCAATAGAACAATGAAATATGTACATGAAAAATGTAATTTAAAGAAAATTTTCTGAAATAAAATGATGTGTGCACCTACATATTGAAAGGACACATCACAGACATGGGAATACTGACCAGAATGGTCAACGCTGAGATACAGTCTAGTAAAACCATTATTAGACTTTAATGATAAAGAAAATTACCCTTTGGTCATCCGGGTAATAGCACTAAGTCATGTCTTAAAGACAATAAATTTGACATTAGACTTTTTGACAGCAAAAGTTTGTGACAGAAAACAATGGAGTAACATAATTAAGACACTTAAGGGAAAAAATTGTCAACCAAACTGGCATTCAAGTATAAAACTTACAGTCAAATTTATGAACTTTTGAGAATTCTAGGAACATTTTCCCCATGAACTATTTATGAGGAATCTACTAGAGAATCTCTTTGAAGATGTAGATCTAACAACCATTTTATAAGAAATACATAGGGATGAATAGCATATTAAAATGACTTCACAGAGATAAAATCAGCAAAATCCATGAGGTGGAAACTTTATAGGACAAATGACCAGATATATTCAAGAAATAAGTTGTCAGCAAGAGAATAAGAAAAGGCCTGGGGGGAAACATGGATTAAAAAGAGACCTAAGAGACATGCCAATCAATTGCAATATATGAATCAGACTTGGCTCCTTGTTGAAAAAGCAAATGTAAAATTTGGAGAAATAGCAATATTAATTGGATATTTTATGGTAAATAATTTTGTAACAATGTTTTGATAATGATTGCTGTGGTTTGAATGTGTCACCCAAAGTTCATGTGTTGGGAACTTAATCCCAAATGCAACAGTGTTGAATGGTGGGACTTTTAGAGGTTATTAGGTTGTTATTGGGGAGTAGGTTCATTATTGTGAGAGTGGGTTTGTTATAAAAGTGAGTTTGGCCATCTCTTGCTCTCTCTCTCTTGCTCTCTTTCTTGCCCTTTCACCTTATGCCATGGGAAGATGCGGCAAGAAGGCTCTTCTCAGATACTGGCCCCTCAATCTTGAATTTCTCAGCCTCCAGAACTGTGCAGCCAATAAATTTCTATTCATTATAAATTACCCAGTCTCAGGTATTCTGTTATAGCAGCATTAAACAGACTAAGACAATGATATTTCAGTTCTTTTTAAATAATGACGTTATCTTTTAAAAATACGTACTAAACTATTTAAGATCAACTAATATGAGTCTGAGGATTTGCTTCTAAATATTTTAGTGGAGGGTGTGTGTGGCTGGAGTATAAATGAAACAAGATTGCAGAAGCTATTCAGTGGTTATGTGGAAATCCATTCATTCATACTGTTTTTTTTCCTGCTTTTCGTTCAATTATAATTTTCCACAAGAAAAAAAATTAACCCTAAACAGATGAGACTTGTAGAGATAGCAACATTTAACAGTGGAAAAGCAGTGACAGATGGTCATCTGATACTTAGGAGAGACTATGAAACTACAAAATGACAAAAATGTTACCAGCAGAGTTATTAGACTTACACCATTTAGCAGAAAAGCTAACACACATTAGTAGTCCCTGTGGACATTACTGTGTTACCTATGGGTCTAATAATTAATCTTGCAAACAAATATACTGAATAATCTAGGAAATGTTATCTTTTGCATAGTTTGTTTCAGAAAGCAGAGGCTCAATTAATATATGTTACAAAATTTTTCTGAACATCTTGTCATGTTTGGGATGTCTCAGCATACAATATGATTTGATCCACAATCCCCACAGCACTTTGGCATACGTCTGTGACGATGCAGGAACCGTGGAAGTGCACTGCTAAGATCTCCATCAGGAAAACCCATTGCTGAGAGCATAGTTGACTGACAGCACCAGCTGCCACCACCGCCTTCATGCTGAGACCATGCTTCTCCTGGGCTGAGCATGGTGGGGGCCCATTTTTGCCTAACACAGGAGTTCATTAACAAGCAACTTTTGATCCAGAACACTCTATTGACCTGGTTGAAGTTTTTGTAAAACGGTATTGTGGAATAAGGCTCTTCCTACCCAATCCTCCCTTCCTTCTTTTCTTTCACAGCTGTCATCCTGCATCATAGTCTGAGGCTCTCCCTACCTTTTCCTTCATCCCCGGTAAATATCCTGCATGTCTAATCCTGGCTTGGCTTCTGCTTCTAGGGAGAATCTAACTGTCAGAGATGTGCAGTGAAAAGATTGGTTGAGAGCAGCCCTAGAGAACTCAGCTGGCTTGCATGGGGTCTCTTGTTCTTCAAGAAGACAGTGAGAGAATTAGATCAGCAAAGGGTGAATTATCATGCCGAGTTCTCAAAGAAGGTCTGATTCTTGATGAAGACAGTCTAGGGAGTCTGAAATTTGGCTTTGGATTCATACATACTGTTAACTCTCCTTGCAGGGCTGGTGGTATTTTGAATTCGTTGTTTCTGATGGGGCAGTATTTTTTTCTTGGGGCACAAAAGACTGTCTTGTATGGTATGGTTCTCTAATACCTACAAGTTTAATATCTTTAATTACTCATCAGAGAAGGCAGGAAATAAAGTATATAAATATTGATATACTTTATAAATATTCATATATAGTATAAATATAAATAATGTGAAATATAAATATAAAGTATATAAATATTTCAAGTATCTATTTCTGGAATGAGGATTTCTACTTGTTTTTAATTTTTTTTAAAGCACTATCCTTTTGACTATCTTTTAACCCCATCCAATTTATCTCAACTCTTTGAGGTGGGCCTAGCGGTTGATGGTAGTGGGTGAGGGGCAGGGAAATTTGTGCAGCTGCCTGCCACAACACATAGCAGCTCATGCTGACACAGGAAAGCTTCTTGAAGAGTGAGCTTAATTCTCCCCAGGGCTCATCTTTACCCCGCCATGCAGCAGTGCTGGCCCATAGGAACTGGCTGAGACAATGCACTTTAATATATCCTGGTGTATGTATTGTGGTTAAAACCTTACCTGTGGGAAAAACAGCAGGCTGGCATTGAGTCTGAGACATCTAAAGTTTCTCTAGCCGAACACATTCTCTTTCCCTAGGAGTCAGGGCCTTCCCCATATGACTCCAGCCATATGGAGTCTAAACTCTAAACTTCACCCCATCTCCTCCCTCCTTTTTGGGTCCCAAGCCTGCCAGGGCCACACATTTTCTGCCACTTTTTCATGTCTGCATGTCCATGATGTAGACTGAGCCATGCCTAATTCTACCATGTGATTATGTTTTGTTTCTACAAAGCAAACCAATCGTACCAAATATTTTTAAATGTATATAAATAAGTACAGAGATTTTGGTAGTGTTCATTTTCTATGTATATATTTCTTAATATAACTTTGCATTTTAATAAAATAAATGTCCTTACTGGTTTTATTAGGATATTCAAGTTTAGCTTTATTTTTCCTTTCATCATGAGCACTAAGTATATGCAGACTCTATTTACAATACTGTAATAGTGATGTATACCCTTAAATTCTCAATGTTTCCCTTGGGGTAAGAATAAAATGTATTTTTAACATTTTGGTGCTGTATTCAAGGAATGCAGACAAGGAAAACCATTCAAATGTGGATGCAAAAGCCATCCCTCTCGAGTTGAAGGACAAAAAGGAAAACATATAGTAATTATATATATAAAAATCAGAAATTATAGTTCTTTTTTTTTTTTTTTTTCTTTTCATTTGTTGAGACAGAGTCTCACTTTGTTGCCCAGGCTAGAGTGAGTGCCGTGGCGTCAGCTTAGCTCACAGCAACCTCAAACTCCTGGGCTTAAGCGATCCTCCTGCCTCAGCCTCCCGAGTAGCTGGGACTACAGGCATGCGCCACTATGCCCGGCTAATTTTTTTCTGTATAGATTTTTAGTTGTCCATATAATGTCTTTCTATTTTTAGTAGAGACGGGGTCTCGCTCTTGCTCAGGCTGGTCTCGAACTCCTGACCTCGAGCGATCCACCCGCCTCGGCCTCCCAGAGTGCTAGGATTACAGGCGTGAGCCACTGCGCCCGGCCAGAAATTATAGTTCTTAACACTCTGGCCAATGTGTTTTAAATGCATGTTTTGTATGGCAACATATGGCACAATACATCATTGTTTCTAGGATGGGATTAGAAAAGGAAGGGTCACTGAAACAGGGAAAGAGATTGATTTTTAAAACTGATAATAGAACAGGTAAGAATAGAGTTAGTATAGTTGGAATTAAAGTGAGAACACAAACCTGATCCCATAACTTTAAAAAGGTCAAGATACCTGTTGTCACCCTCATTCCAAACACTTTTCAAATGAGACACTCTCATGGTCATAGACCCTTTTATTATTCTTCAGTGAAAGAAGTCAGTGCTCCTTCAAAAGTAGCTGGCTGTAAATCTTGGAGTAGAAAGAAACAGGCTATGCCTGGATCATTTTGTTGTTTTCATAATGTTAGTAGAGTTTTAAGGATATCTGCTGTGGTTTGGAAAAGAAAAAAAGATGAGACTTTGGGGTTACAGTAGTGCCCCCTTATTCACAGTTTACCTTTCTGCAGTTTCAGTTTCTCGCAATCAGCTGTGGTCTGAAAATATTAGATGGAAGATTCCAGAAAGAAATAATTCATAAGTTTTCAGCTGGGCACCGTTGTGAGTAGTGTGATGAAATCTTGTGCCATCCTGCTCTGTCCTGCTCTTTGTCCAGGGTCTTCATGCTGCATATGCTACCCACCTGTTAGTTACTTAGTAGCTGGCTGAGTTATCAGGTTATCAAATCAACAGATGGTAAGAAAAAGAGTGAGTACAGTACAATAAGATATGAGAGCAAGAGACAGACCACATTCATATAGCTTTTATTACAATATATTATTGATGTAATTGTTCTATTTTATTATTAGTTATTATTGCTAATCTCTTACTGTGCCTAATTTATAAATTATACTTTATCATAGGTATGTATGTATAGGAAAAACGAAGTATATGTAGGGTTCAGTACTATTCAAGGTTTCAGGCATCCACTGGGGGCCTTGGAACGTGTCCCTTGAAGATAAGGGAGGACTACTGTATTTCTGAGAGGTCTAATGGGAATTCTTGAGGGTTCTTTTAAAAAAATTTTTGCATAACTATTTCAGCAATCACTTGATTTTAAATAACACTTATTAAGCCACATTTAATAAATGTTTATAAACTTGTACTCAAATTTGAATGTCTTAAAATTTGAATTTATATTATATAAAGGAGTTTGGGGTTTAGTTTTGTTTTACTTTGTCTCTCCAGAAAGCAATACGTGCAAATTACTATTTTAGGAAGTGTTCTACTGTCATTTATTTTATTGCTTGCTTATTTTGATTTTGTCATCTTTCTCCCATTTCTTCAAGTCTAACTGCTAATTATCCTTTCCTCAAATTCTTAGGATTAGTTTAAAACAAAGTTGATATCTCATTCACTTCGATTTGATGCACTTTATTTTGTACAGCAAATATTTATTTCATTGGTAAGTATTATATGCAATATAAATCAAGTTGTCATTACAAACTAGGTATGCATTGTCTATTGTCTTAACAAGATTACTCTGAATTATTCATTTTTCTATCTTTTGTGAAAGCATGTTATTCATTTCTCCAAAACTTGTCAAACTGTGTTGTTTTTAACTTATTCTTAAACACGTAGCAACTTTTTTTGTAGACATTAACGCTTTTCATTTTAACATGAAAAGATCTTGCTCCTGATCTGGGAATATTTTTAAGCAATTACTCTGATTAAAAGATGATTTAATTAAATGATCTTGTTTTTTTTTTGCCCTCTAATTTCTTTTAAATATTTTTTCTCATCCAATTGCTAAAATTAACTTCATCCAAGTATAGGAAATGTAAAGTATTTTATCCAATATTTTGAGGTCAGTAACACTGGGAGAATGGGCATAGCATTAGGCTCATATTCACTTTTATTAAGAAAAATGGTCTACTGAAGTATAATAATATGCAGAGTCAACAAAATGTATAGACTGACCAAAAAATAAAGCAAGAAAAAAGTTAAAAAGGAAAAAACAAAACAAAAAATATGTTGGTTGATGTATTTTCACATGTGAACACCCACATACCTCTATGTAACCATGGCTCAGATCAAGATCTCTAGAACACTACCAGCACCTCCTTCTCTTGGTCACTAGCTGTCCTCTCCTAGTAACTGTCTGATTTTTAAAACTTTATTTAATGTATATTTTTACTTGGCTTCTTTTATTTAATGCTGTGTTTGGTAGATTTATTTTTGCTGTTGCCTACAATAGTTTATTCATTTTTATGATTGTAGGCTATTCTACTTTATAGATATTTATTTACTGATTTATTTAATTATTTATAGATATCTGGGTGGTTTTTTGTTTGGGGATATTATAAATATTGCTGCTATAAGCATCTAATATCTGTCTTTTGGTGAATGTGCATAGACATTTCAATTGGTTATATGGCTAACAATGACATTGCTGGGCTAAAGGTTATGCATATGTTTAGCTTAGTAGATAACTGCCATACAGTTTTCAAAAATGGTTTAACTAATTTATACTCCCATCCACAATTTATGACAATTCTAGTTTGTCTTAGTCTGTTTTGTGCTGCTATAACAGAATCCCTGAGACTGGGTCATTTATCAAGAACAGAAATTTATTTTCTCACAGTTCTGGAGGTTGGGAAGTTCAAGATTAAGGCACCAGCAGGTTCAGTGTATGGTGAGGGCTGTTCACCCCTTCCAAGATGATGCCTTGAATGCTGTGTTCTCCAGAGGGGAGGAACGCTGGGTCCTCACATGGCAAAAGGTGAATGGGGGCGGGGCACAAAAGAAATGAACCCCCTCCATCAAATCCTTTCATAAGGGCACCTAATCCCATTCGCAGTGGGGGAACCCTCCTGACCTAAGAATCTCTCAAAGGCCTCACCAGTTAATACTGTCAACACGTGAACTTTGGAGGGGACAGAAACATTCAAACTATAGTATAGTTGCTCTGTATCTTCACCAATGCCAAATATTGTCAGTATTTTTTATTTTGGACATTCTTGTGGATATATCAAGATTTATTTTCATTTCTTTCTTTAAAAAGGTTATAAGAAAGTTTACTGATAGCAATAGAAAAGAAAATATTTGATTTTCCAACACAAAGTGAAAGTACATTTTAGTAGATAATTATACCGTATATCTCATATAAGTAGCAAACAGAGAGAGGTGTAAATGTTGAAGTATCTATGACTATACTCCGGGAGAGTTTAACAAACATAATATCTTGTTACATCATCACTTCCTGGATACTCCTGTATACACACTCCTAATTGGCTTTCACAATGAATAAAAGCATTTTATGAGAGTCAGCATATTCCTTATGTGATGGTTAGTTTTATGTGTCAATTTGACTGGGCTCTGGGATGTCCAGATAATAGGGAAAACATTATTTCTGAGTGAGTCTGTGTGGGTGCTTCTGGAATCTGTAGACTGAATAAAGATTACCCTCATCACTGCAGGTGGACACCAACCTGTTGAGCGCCTGAATAGAACAAAAAGGCAGAGGAAGGGCAAATTTGCTCTCTCTTCTTGCACTGAGATAGCCATCTTCTGCCTTCAGACATCAGTACTCCTGGTTCTCAGGCCTTAGTGCTTGAACTGGAATGACACCTTTGGTTCCAGGGCCTCCATCTTGCAGATGGCAGATTGTGGGACTTCTCAGTCACCGTAATCATATGCGCCAATTCCTTCTTAATAAATCTTTTTCTGTATATCTATACATATCCTATTCATCCTTTTTTTTCCAGGAGAATCCCAACTAATGCCCCTTAACTAACAATATTGTGCAGATATTTCTATTTTGCTAAACCACTTTGCATGTGTGACTCTATGAGGTATATAAATAAAACCTGCTTATCCTTTAAAAGGCAAAAAACACTCCAAACTAATGGTCTTTTAATTCCAGTTCCAGGACAAGACAAAGGCAGTGGGTAGAAAGGTGTACAGCTATTTCTATCATATTAAGAATCAATCCTGGATTGTCTCCAATGAGGAGAGGATACAGGATTATTAAGAAGACAAGACTTTTCAGAATAAGACACAATTCTCATGTCTTCACACAGGTTGCTCTTTGAATCATTCTGTGTAGGGATGGGTTAAGCCTCTCTGAAATAAATATTTATTAATGTATGCCCTAAAGTTTCCAACTCGGAAGGCATAGAAACTCAGATAGCAACACCCAGCATGGGCAGTGACGTGGGTGAAATGTGGAATTGCTAGCATCAAATTTTCTCAGCTTTCAGCAATTCTCTGTTTTTCTAAAGGATTGACTATGTCCAGATATTTGGGAACCTGTTGTTAGGCAATGTATTTGAATTATTAATGAGAATGAAGAGGTAACCATGGTAAGAGAGGAAAAAAATAAAGCTAGTACCCTAGGCTGTGGAGATGGGACCTGCAAACTTCTAAAGTACATAAAAGCAAGGAAATACAACTGAGAGCATAGATACTTAAATGCATTTCCTGTCTCTCATCTACTACCTTAAGGGCAGGAATTATGTTATTTTGTGTCCATCATAACAAATTCCTTTTCCATTCATCTACATCCACCGCAAGATTGCACACGGAGTGACTGTTAGGTTATGCCCTCTTTCCTTCCCTACTCCATGCCTACATATTGCCCTGTAGGAAGGACCTCCCAGTCATGTCTCCCAGAGACCATAGCAATGAGAGTGTTTCCTGCCCACCCCTCTTGTAAATCTTTGGTCCAAGGAAGGTTCCTTCTTTCTCTCACCTTCGTCTATTACACAACAAAAAGAAAGTAGAAAAAAACACATGTTCAGCAATTTCCAAGTTAGAAAATATTATCAAGTCCTCACCAAACATGGGCAATTCCCTGCTCTTTATCCACAAGTTTCCTCTGAACCTTACATGGACTCAAAGAAGGTATGCTTCCCCCGAGGAGAGCCGTGTGAGCTGGACACCACAGTCACAGTTTGCCCAAGTGTGGAAATTATTACAGTACCCTTTTGTACACAGCTCCTGGCTGTGAAGAGACAACAGCTGGTAGGGCTGGAGTGCAGGTCTTTGATCTTCTATAGGAGTCACTCCTGAAGTTCAGCTGAGTGGTGATGGAGTGCCCACTGGAAGGCAGGCCCTGTGCTAAGTGCTTGAAACACATTCCTCTTGGGGGCCTTTTGCATCTCGGAGGCTCCAGATTGCACCGAGAGAAACACCAAAGCAGGAATAGACTTATGCACAGGGTACATGGGGATGAGGGACCCTCATCCTTGCCTAAAGAAGTCAGGAAAGATTTGCTGAGGTAGGGGACTCAGATGTGGTAGGGGATCTGCAACATCATCCACCCAATGGGTGATAACTCCTTAAAGGATTGTGGCCTCATTACGTTGCTCACCAAACCACAATATGGATCACTAGAATAATAAATCCACATTCCTCTGATGGCAGCTGAACACCCTAATTGGCATTCAGCATGGTTCTCTTGATCTTTCCTTCAAGCGATACTAGTTTCCATCCCTCCTGCCTATTCCTCCCTCTGCTGTCACTTAAAATATATTCCTTTCCACTTGCCACTTATTCAAATCCTCTATTTTTTTCCATAGTCCAGCTTAAGGCTTACTTCCTCCAAGAAGCATCTGTCTACATACAAATATTTCCCATCACTATAATTTCCTCCTCCATTGCACTGTCATAAATTTGTGCAGATGTTATCTTGCAACAGTCTCTGTTGTGTAAGAGTACCTTGTCTCACTACAGGGATAAAATCCCAAAAGACAATCCATGCAGGGTTTTAGCAGATAGTTCAAAAGTCAGAAGATTGTGAGAGATAGTAGCTCCCTCCCCTGACCCTCAACTCCCAGGCTGAGCTGTTCTCTGGACAGTGCAGCAGCTAAAGTCCTGGTTTCAATGAGGATACACTTCCCTTGCCCCCAGAATCTGTGCTGAGGAGGGATCCTCTAGCATGGTGTTGGTGAGGAAGCGTTTGAGAAAGAAACTCCAGGAAGCCCACAGCTCTGATTCACCTCCCAGATTCTCCAGATGCAGGGTGGGTGGTCTCTAGGGGGATTTCTCTAGAACTAAGATGTATTAGCTTCCTAGGACTGCCATAACAAATACCACAAACTTGATGACTTAAGAGAAGTTTGTTTTCGTACAGTTTTAAAGCCCAGACATCCAAAATCAAGGTATCAGCAGGGCTGCACTCTCTCCTGGGTTCCCAGGGGAGAATCTAGTCCATATTCTCTTCTAGCTGCTGCTGTTGCTGAAATCCTTGGTGGACTTTGCCTTATGGCTGCATCACTGCAATCTCTGTCTCCATGGTCATGTTGCCTCCTCCTCTTCTCTCTGTCAAATCTGCCTTGTGCATCTCTTATAAGGAAACATCTTCTGATTTAGGGCCCAGGTAGAGAATCTTTTAATGATCCTTCAGTTAAGGACCCTTTCACAAATATTCTCTTCTGATTCACAAGGCTCTGGGAATTAGGATATGAAACTTTTTGCAGGGCCACCATTCAACCCACTACTACATAAGGTTTCTGAGAGTTTCATACTAACCTAAGTCCCTGGATTTTTTGCTTTTAAAATGATGGTTTACAAAGCATACACATCATTTAGCTTAAGTATGGCAAATAATAAAGTTACCTTCTGCTCCAGAGTTATTGGCTGAATGTGTACAAGAAGCACTGCTAAGTGCTTGGAGGAAAAAAAAGACAGATTAAGTCTGCCCTCCAGGATATTAAAATCTAGTAGGAAAAGTAAACATGTACACAAGTTTAGGAAAGTTGAATGAAGGTGAGAACACAATGCTTTGCAAGCAAGAGTAGGGAGACAGTAAAGGCTGCCTGTTCATTTTCCCGGTTTTTAACCCCATATAACTCTTGCTAGCATGTGTTCAAACACCTTGTGTGTATCACAGCTGCCCCATTAGGAGATGTTTTGGTTCATTTTTTTCATGAACACTGAAAGCCAGTGGACACCCCTTGATAAATGTGACCATATGGAGGTCTAATGAGCCCCAAATCTGAACCTGTCACATTAAAAATATAGATTACATTAAAAATATGGTCAGTGCCCCCCCAAATCTCAAAGGAAAGCAAAAGTGTAAGAGTAATAGTATTGTTTCAAATTCATTTTCTTTAGTAATGTGAGTCTATGGATAATTTTATACAAAAAATATGTAGATAATATGTAAAGTATACATATATATTTATAAATAACATCTACCCCTTATAGAGCCCCAGTTACCTCTGTTTTATATAGGACAGGAAATAGATACACTTACAACATTATCTACCATTAATAATTTTAACAAGTTTAACTTCTGCTTTGTGGGAGCCTTCAGATTTCCATTTCTTTGTCTTTATCCATGATTCTGTGCCTTTATCCATGCAGAAGTAATAGTAAATCACTTTCACATAAGGACTTAACTTCCACTGCCAGCTCAGGGTCAGCAGTTGGGGTTGGGACTGGAAGAAGTGCTGATTAATAGGGCTTTAAAGACTAGTCCAGACATCTTAAAACAAAGACAAATATCTGAAAGGTTCCACATCTCCCAATGGTTCCAAACTTCATTTACAGTCACTACTTGCAGCCAGATTATACCAGACTACAGCTTCCCAATGCCTGTTTCCTTATGGTTTTTTTTTTTTCAAGGGCAATCCAAGGATATAGTTAATTCATTATGGATATGAACTTACAGAAAGAAAATAAGGAAATGGAGAAAGGGATAGTCTCCTTCGAGGATCAAGGTGAACCTAATGGAGTAAACATGTTTAAGTGAGCAGACACAAAGAGGAGCACAGTGGGTTGCCTTACTAAACACCCTGGACTGCCTATACAAGAGGGGGCTTTGTCTAGCATGGGTACGGAATTTTCCACAAAAAGTTTCTATCCTTAAAAAAAATTCATCTTTCTAACCCCAAAGTGTAGCACAAGTTACATAAGGAAATCTTATTCATCAAAGTCGAAAAGAGAATATCTATCGATTCGGTGCCTTGCCTCCCTGGTTCTCCAAATACAGAGAGTGCTTCCTGAGTGGAAAATGACCTAAAGTGGTAGATTTTTTTTTTAATGGATTTTTCTCACTGTCTTATAAATTAAATGGCAGCATATTGTTCTCATATGCCTGCTAGATTTGAGTTGTTATCTCAAAACTGAATATTTAACAATTTTCCAGTAAAAGTACAGCCCAGAAACTATAGACCCAGAGAATGCATCCCTCAGAAGAGGCCGGCAGAACGCTGTGCTTTGTGAGAACACTGCTTCCTCAGCCACCCCACTCAGAGCAAAGCTTTGGGTAGCAGCTCACTGTCAGCTACAAAGCTGTCATTTGAAGAGTGCGTAATCAAAAATCAATGTGTCCACTTAGATTAAAAAAAAATTCAGTTTTTGTTTCTCTAAAAGCAGAACCTCATGGTGCAAAGGAGGACTATACTTTTTAGCAAAAATATCTGTAATACAGTATGTTCAAGTCTGCACAGTTTATCGTCATAAAGCAATGTAATGGACATTGAAAACTAAGAAGGAGGGAGGGTGGGAGGGGAGTGAGGGATAAAAATCTTTCTATTGGGGTCCCAGGCACGGTGGCTAATGCCTGTAATCCTAGCACTCTGGGAGGCCGAGGCGGGCGGATTGCTTGAGCTCAGGAGTTCGAGACCAGCCTGAGCAAGAGGGAGATCCCATCTCTATTAAAAATAGAAAAATTAGCTAGGTGCCATGGTGCATGCCTGTCGTCCCAGCTACTCAGGAGGCTGAGGCAGGAAAGTCGCTTGAGCGGAGGAGTTTGAGGTGTTTGTGAGCTAGGCTGATGCCATGACACTCTAGCCTGGGCGACAGAGCTAGACTCCATCTCAAAAAAAAAAAAAAAAAAAAAAAAAAAAAAATCTACCTATTGCATACAATGTACAATATTCTGGTGTTGGATATACTGAAAGCCCTGACTTCAGCATGATCCAGTGTAACAAAATACACTTGTACCCCCGAAATGTTAGAAAACTTAAAAAAAAAACCTGCAGAATTTTTTTTTTTTTTTTTTGTAATAAAGCTTTGACTTTATTATATTTAAAGACAGGTCAGATAATTTGGGCAATACTATTTCTTATTAATGTTATTAAAGTTTGACTTACAACTGGCTTTCACATCTCCTTGACACTAGAGTTGCAAGAGAGTCTTAAAGAGGATGAAGAAGTGGTGAAGTTACATCATCAAATACTGGTATACTGGTTATAAATCTTTTTTTTTTTTGCAGAGTTATTTTTAAACAGATACAGATTCACATACCAAAATTTTCCAAAGAATGCTTATCAATATTTTTTGTTCTTTGAATCAAAGTGAAGGGCATTCCACAGAGAAGGTGGAAAAGAAACAGAGCCAGTAATTCTCATGTGGCAATGGTGGGCAGAGTGAGGGTTTCAGCAAATAGCAGATGTGACAATTTGCCAAGCCTTTCAGAATGTCCTCCCACATATCAGCAACTTCAGGGAGGCAGGCAAATGGATTTATTGGCAGAAGTGCCTTAAAAATCTCCGAACTTACTAGAGAAATTTTCTTCCTTGGCCCTTTCATTCATTTTGAAAGCCTCTAATTCGCCATATTAATTCCTGGCCAGCTTGGAATACCTAGAGTGATTTCCAGTCTCGTAACCAAATTTCGACTAATCCAATAAAGAATAAAAATTATTCTCAGATTGGCTGCTTTGATGTTTAACACATGAAATAGTAAATTTTATTTAACTCAAACAACCAGAGTAATAATTTAAAATTAACGTTTCTACTGAGTCAGGTAATAATGGTCATTTCCAATCATACTTCATCGTCTGATGTAATCTGGAGTCATGTGATCATATGATTGGTTGAGTGACCAGCATTCATTTGACCATGGAGCACTGTACTTCACATAGACCACATCATGTTGACAATGACTCTACAAATCATTTAATACCATCTCCACTTTACAGTTGAGGACACCAAGGTTTAGAGATGTAACATGACTTGTTCTGGATTTTACAGCCACGAAGGAGAAGGATTTGAAATCAAACCAGATCCTGTCTTAATGTCCAAACCGTTCCTGCCACAATAATAGAATTAAAAAAAATTTCACAATATAATGGGGATACAAATGTTTTGGTTACATAAATTGCTTTTTTACAGTTTGAGTCAAAGTTATAAGTGTGCTCATCCCCCAAGTAGTGTGCATTGTACCTTGCACAAAAACTGATTTTTCACCATGGTTAGTAAGTAATATTGGAGAGTGGTCATTATGATCATTTTTGGTAATCAATATAAGGTAACCAACACTATACATTGTTTTGTGATGGCATCAGCATCCTTAAATCTTTTCCTCCTTGCCAGACATTGTGGAAATCTTCCCAGCCAGTTCATGGTAGTAGACATGTGGCTTCTAAGATGCCACGAAAACCTACTACGATTTATTCCAGGGTAAGGGGCTCTGAAGATCAGTCAGGAAAGCTCTAGCAATGGGGCTGACTAAAGCAGCTGGATTTAAAACAACGACCACAACAACCACAAAAATATTACTCCTCAGATCTCATGTCATTAGGAGACATGCTAGCCGTATTCTTCTGGGTCCTCTGTGAAACATACTGACATATTTCTTCCAAGGACCATCACTTCCGTCAACTTCCTTAACTCAATTCTGGAAAATTTGAGGCTCCTACAGAAAATACATTTTTTTTTTTTTTTTGTTCTGGGAATGGTGCAACAGCACACAGCTCTTTGGCAGGCAGCCTACTCAAAAGGTGCCCACTGGACTTCACAGTGAGAGGTTTGGCTTCACCGGAGAACAGTAAATTGTATCACCAGCAATTTTCCCTGCCAATCCTTCTACATGACAAAGCACATATGGATGCAAATAAGCTAATCCTTCTCTGGAAGAGTAAGCTGCACCTGGAAGTCAGCTTATGGGAGTGCCAGGCAGAGAAGATGTGATTGTGCGGTACCTGGGGGACTGCCACAAAGCAGGCTGGGAAAATCCCCACCTGGGCTGCCTGAGATAACGTCTAATCATCTACTGGGATAATTGGCCTCTGAAAGGGATACATGCTAATAATAGAATCAAATCATAAGGTTATTAAACTGTTGAAAGGTTAGGAATATTTGCCTATTGATTAGAGAATTCTTGAGGATGGAAAGCCATCAAAGTTCAAATAAATTAATGAAATGTAAGTCTTCAGGAAGGTATTGTGCATCCTATTAAGTGGACAAAAGAGATATTAAGGGAAAGGTTATCCCTCAAATAACAGAACAAAAAGAATTTTCAGAAAGAGTCAGATGTATCTCTGTAAAAACGGGGAACCCCCCCAACTATCACCAAAACACCAAAATAATGATGTTGGTACAGAATATAATTAATAACAGAAAAATATTCCTAAAATAGTTTGTAAATATATGGTCTAACTCATTTTCCAAAACATACCTCTTTTATTTCTCTCTCTTCTATGAATTTTCTAATGACAAGAGGTAGTTTAAATATGTGTCTGCAATATCATTGACACTGCTCCCATTGAGAGAGGGGGGGTCTATCCCCTCACCCTTTAGGTATTAGTGACTCTTTTCTAACCAATAGGATTCAGGGAAAGTGATGATGAGTGACTTCCAAGGCTAGGTATGGAAAAATGATGCAGTTTCCATCTGGTTCTCTTGGGATGCTCATTCTAGGAGACTTCAGCCTTCATTTAGTGAATGACTACCCTGAGACCACCTTCCTGGAGAAGGTGAGCTAAGAGGCTCTTCCCCACAGCCCTAGGTACAGTCCTACCTTACCACCAGTGTAGCTCCCAGCCATGTGAATAAGCCATCTTGGACATCCCACCCAGTCAAGCTTTTAGATGACTATAGCAACAGCCAACATCTGACTGCAGCCACATAAGAGATTCCAAACAAGAGCTGCCTATTCTGACCATTTCCAAATCCCTGAACCACAAAAGCGGAGGCAAATAAAATGGTGGTGGTTTTACACCACTAAGTTTTGAAGTAATTTGTTATGCAGCAATAGTAACTGGAACAATCTATGAAAAGCATTTTTTTTTTTTTTACCATTCTATGAAATTTCCAGGTACTAATAGCTAACATTTTTAAATGCTTTTCAGTTGATAAAGTACAATCATATAGATGGTCTCATTTGATTTTTATAAATACCACATGAAAAGGTATAATTATCATTGAGACTGAGACAAATGCTTAATATACCAAGTAGGACTCAGATCCATGTCATTTTACCCTAACATTTCACTCCTTTGATATTGTGCTGTCTCTCAAATGTGGCAAAATATTTTAAGTGGCTAAAAATTTTATCTATTCAAAAACACTAGATGATAATGGAAAAACTGACAGCATTGGATCTTTGCTTATTTCCAGATTGTCTCTTCATACATTTATACGTTCTAATAAAATTTTGAAAAGACGTAATAAAGCAATTCCTGGAGGGCCTAGATGGCAGTCAATTCTTGCTTTTCTTTATATTTGTAAACAACAGGGTGGTTTTTCTGTAATTTTATCTTCAACACTACAAGGAAAAGACTGGATTTCAGGAATTGAAATAAAGCTGAATTTTAATCAGGTACAGAGACATTTATATTCCATAACAACTCTCTGGATTTCACACCTTTAAACATACATTGGAAATTGATTGGTTGGAGTCCTTAAAATTTAGAATTTGCTTAATCCTGAAAGAGTTTGCCCAAACTGGCATGCTGTCTAGGTATTTTGAGTTGCCCTGTCTTAAATTTTTACCATGAATAAATCAACGAAAACACACTTACCTTTTCCAATTAAGGGCACTGATGTGATGCAAAGAAGTATAAAATGTGCTTCCAGCCTTACAAAAGCTGGCAGTCTGGTTGGGGCTATTCAGAGATAAATTTGAATGATACAGAAGAAAGCATTCTGGCTTTAGGAATATATTTCCCTATGTACCTGCAAAGGGTGTTACAAAGATTGAGAATGAACATGCTTTAGAAGTCACAGAACACTAAACAAATGTAATATAAAATATATGTATAAATTAAAACAGATTTTATCCAAAATGGTGGTTGGATCCCAAAGAGCTTCTGCTCAGTTTTTAGAAAGTGTTAGGTTATATCTTACTGGCTGATTCTACATGAAGATGTTAAACTGTACCTTACTGGCTGATTCACAAACAGATAGCACATACCTAGTTACTTATACCTTCTAATTATTTCCATCACATGGGAAGGAAAAAAAACTCTCTATTAATGAGAATTTTAATCAAGACAGACATGAGTGAGACTCTAGGAAAAATTCACTGTGAAGTATCAGTCACCAAAATTCAAGGCCAAACTGAGGTTCATTAGCAAAGATGATGCCTAATTAAAGTGAAAAAGACAAAAAGAATGATGATATACATAAAAATTTCTACAAATTTCTTAGAGCAATTTATTTAGAATCTATGAGAGTAAATATTTATGTTCTCTATGGTTGTTATGGAGTCTTAATTTTCCTGAAGTTATATATTTTTTTCTACTGCCAAAAGACATGATATGTTCCAGAGTTATTGAGTATAGTTCTTTTATACTCAGTTTAATGCTATTAGGAAAATATTGCTAAGGAATATGGTAGTATCTCAAAATGTGAAGAATACAGAAGAGAAGATGCCTGGCTCACTTGGATATTTGATAACAAACCAGTGTTCTAAATTGCCCTGCTTAAAGTGATTCAGAACACCAGCAAGATGGGACACTGACTTGTATATTAAGACACGAAGATCTTGGTACTAACTGCTACCACATTGTATCATAACCTTTTGGCCTGCTTTTGGCCTCAGTTTTCTCTCCTATTTAAAAGAAACAAGGCCAGGCATGGTGGCTCACACCTGTAACCTCAGCACTTTGGGAGGCCAAGGTGGGACGATTGCTGGAGGTCAGGAGTTTGAGATCAGCCAGGACAACATAGTGAGACCCCTGTCTCTAAAAAAAAATTAAAAAGTTGGCTGGGCATGGTGACACATGCCTAAAGTCCCAGCTACTTGGGAGGCTGAGGCAGGAGGATCACTTGAGCCCAGGAGTTTGAGGCTTCAGTGAGCTGTGATCATGCCACTGCACTACAGCCTGGGGGACAAAGTGAGACCCTTTCTCAAAAAAAAAAAAAGTAAGCGAAAGAAACAAACAACAGCAGTGGAGCTAATAACATGAAAAAAGATGAGCACAGTGTTCAGTATGATAAATGGAAGTGTCAAGACAGGCAAGGTGGGGAAACATACAAGGAAAAATATACAAGAAAAATATCTGATACTAAAAAGTACTGTGGGCATTATATGTAACCAAAATATTTGTACCCCCATAATATTCTGAAATTAAAAAAAAGTACTGTTAAGAGTACTATTTATAATATTGCAATAAAATAGTAGTGTTAAAAGATAGCTGATCTTTGGGGTTTCTCAGCCTTGACATTACTGACATTTTAGATTGGATAATTCTCTGTCTTGGGGGTTTTCCTGTGTATAGGAGGATGTTTTGTAATATCCTTGGTCTCTACCAACTAGATGCCAGTAATATATCTCCTCTGGTTGTGACAAACCACAATGTCTGAAGATGTTGCCAAATATCTTTGGAGATATTTACCATTTATATTTACCACTTATTACCATGGCAAAAAAAAAAAAAAATCACTCCCATTTGAGAACCAGTGTGATTAGAATCACTAGAGGGTAGCTCTCAGCTCCAAATTTTTATCATTGTGGTACCAGGGTACACAACAACACTGTATATACTGAACCTGCCTCATCTCCCCTTTTCAACCAACCTTTGTAATTACAGATGCCATCCTCTTCTGTGCCCAATTGTAAAACTTGCTGAGCTGTTCACCTCCATAAAATTCTAGCCCTGTATTGTAGGAATTGAAAACACCATCAGATCCTGTAAAATAGATGACAAGGTGTCCTGAATTATTGACAGAGCTAAGAAACTCGATGAATATGGCTTCTAAGCTGCTATCCAGAGGCTGACAGGAATGGTGTAGAGTTTCCCCCAGATGAAAGCACTCATCTGCACAGTCATAAAAGATAACCCATTACCATGGCAGGAAATCAAAACTGCAATAAATTTTAAAAAAGAAGAATGATGAGGAAGAGATATTAAAGAATGGTAGAAAATCTCAAGCGAGAACATGCTCAGCACATAAAAGGGAAGAGAGCTGTGCAGACCATGACAACTTTGCATAGGGAATGACCTTGGCCTGACTTTGCTGGTGAACAAGGAATACTTAGAAAGCTGGTGCAAATATTTCAAAAGGTTCTAGGTAGTAGTGTTGAGACAGGTCCTTCTCTCCTTCATCTAAATCGTTTTCAAGTTAAGTTGAAACCATGGCGAAGAAAACCTTTGTCTTTGATTTTTGGCTACAGAGAAATTTTATTTGGAATCTGCTAAATAGCTCGTGAAATTAAAACTCACAACTGAACTAAAAGTCCCCATTTTCCTTTGTTTGTGTTAAAATTAAAATCTGAAATCCGGAACACTCTGGTCCCACGCATTTCGGATAAGGGATACTGAATCTGTACTATTCACTGGGTGGCTGCAGAGATACAAAGAAATGACATAGAGGAAAATGCTTTGCAGACTGTAAAGTTCTATCAAGTGCTGTTGTTGTTATCACTTTATTATAGAATTAACATAAAATGTGACCACAATATGGTTTACATAAAACTTTTAAGCATGAGTATGACCCAGAGGCCCTAAAGTTTCCCCTCAGCTTGGTTAAACATTACACAGGTTTTTTCCTGACTCTACACTCTGACCTCTCTTTCCTTAAAGGGTTTTCTTCAGAAAACTTGGAATTGTAAGTTTTTTCTCTGCCTCTTTAATATGTCAATACTCTTAAAAACCTCTCGCCTGTTTTTGTAAGCCAGGAACTGTCTTCCTCAAGGACCCAGGAACCATCTCTTTGAAATGTAAACATCAAGGCAGATAGCACCCCTATCTCCATTTATCCGGGAGGATAGCAGCCGAACTTTCACTGGCTATGCTCTAAGTAGTAAAACTACATTTTATCATGAAGATAAAATTTACTTTTCCTTTGGCTGAGGCCAATTGGCAAACTCTGATGGCCTATGATACCCCTACAACTCAGCTATTAAAACCTCTCCCACCCTATGTTTCAGGGGAGTTAAGTTCAGGCTTTATTTCTGGCCTCTCTCATCTTGCAATAGCCTTGCATAAAGTCTTCGTTGCCTGTTTGACTTTGTCCTGTGCAATTTTTGCTTTGATACATATATGCAAAAGAACAAAGATATACTAGGATTCATTTGCAGCAAAATTTAATAGCCCCTGGGGTTTATGTGTGATCTACCCCCGGTTACATCACACACTACTTTCTAATAGATTGTAACCTCCCTGAGGAGACTAATCTAAAAATTTGACAGCATCTAACAATGTTCTATCTACAGAAGCATGTATTTGCATATGTGAAACAATGTGTAGGTATTACTGTCTTTAGTACCTGAATCTATTTCAGTATAAACTTCAGATTTTAACTTATTAGAAGCTGGAGGACATGAAATACTTCCTCAGGTAGTTAGTGTGGTGAATGGGTGTCTGTACACTTTTCCCTATATTATAACATTACATGTTGCAAAGCAGGTTGTAAAATAAATGCGTTTCAATGCAACTTTACAAAATGGCAGCTTTTAGAGATGTGTTATAATAGATGGATAAAGGTACAAATCTGAAGAAATGGCAACATCAAACTTTTGTCAATAGTAAATATCATTTAAACACAGTTAATTTAGCCCTAAAATATTTTTACTGCAAGATGTAGAAAGAATAGATGTGGCGCAGAAACAGGAGACATGAGAATATTTATGTCTTAGGAAAAAAGCTAGAGAATATGAAACTCCTCTCTTAAAATCCTTCAGTAGTTTCCAATTACAGCAGTCTTCCTCTTATCTGTGGTTTTACTTTTCTCAGTTTCAGTTACCCGCAGTCAGCAGTGGTCAGAAAATATTCAATGGAAAATTCCAGAAATAAACAATTGAGAAGTTTTAAATTGTGTGACATTCTGAGTAGGGTGATGAAATTTCACACCATCCCGCTGGATCCTGCCTGGGATGTGGATCATACCCGCTGTGTTCACTACCTGCCTGTTAGTCACATAGGAGCCCTCTCAGTTATCAGATCAGCTGTCTTGATATTTCAGTGCTTGTGTTCAAGTCACTCTTACTTTATTTAATTGTTCTATTTTGTTAGTTACTGTTGTTAACTCCTACTGTCCCTAATTTATAAATTAAATGCTATCATAGGTATATATGTATAGGGAAAAACGTAGTGTAATAGGTTTTGGTACCATCTGTAGTTTCAGGCATGCACTGGGGTTTTTTATTTATTTATTTTTTAAATTTTATTTCAGCATATTATGGGGGTACAAAAGTTTAGATTATGTATATTGCCCTTTGCCCCCTCCCCCCGAATCAGAGCTTCAAGTGTGTCCATACCCTAGACAGTGCGTATCATACTCATTATGTATGTATACACCCATCCCCTCCCCCGCCACATCTGCCCCACACCCGATCAGTGTTACTCCTACATGTGCTCTTAGGTGATGATCAGTGAAACCAATTTGATGGTGAGTACATGTGGCGCTTATTTTTCCATTCTTGGGATACTTCACTTAGTAGAATGGATTCTAGATCTATCCAGGAAAATACAAGAGTGCACTGGGGTTTTGGAATGTATTCCTTGTGGATAGGGGGGAACTACTGTACATAAAGCATAAAGTAAACTATCTTACCGTACCAAAAACTTGGACCAAATCTGGAGCAGATCACATTGCTTCCGTTTATCTTTTAGCATTTTCTTCTACAACCCTTATATTCAGTGTCTTCTCATGAATGGAGAGAAATTGCCCCTTAAATCTAAGAACTTGAAATACCCAAATCTATTAATACAATTATTAATACCTAAAAACTTTGTTTACATAATGGTGTTGGCAAATGGGTAATACAATATTGTGTCACCTCCAAATTCAAAAGCTCTATGAAGTCTCCTTATATCTCAATATGATTAGGTGGCCACATGTTTCAAAGTAAGTTTACGACTATTACCTTTGCTTTCACTAGCAATGAGCTAAGTATTATTATTATTAAGTCCACTTTTTTTGGTGAGAAACCTGATGCTGAGTTTTTTTAAACAGATTTTTTTTTTTTTTTTTTTGAGACAGAGTCTCACTCTGTTGCCCAGGCTAGAGTGAGTGCCGTGGCGTCAGCCTAGCTCACAGCAACCTCAAACTCCTGAGCTCAAGCGATCCTCCTGTCTCAGCCTCCCGAGTAGCTGGGACTACAGGCATGCGCCACCATGCCCGGCTAATTTTTTCTATATATATTTTTAGCTGTCCATATAATTTCTTTCTATTTTTAGTAGAGGTGGGGTCTCGCTCTTGCTCAGGCTGGTCTCGAACTCCTGAGCTCAAATGATCCGCCCACCTCGGCCTCCCAGAGTGCTAGGATTACAGGCGTGAGCCACCGTGCCCGGCCTTTTTAAACAGATTTATTGAGACATAATTGATTTATAAAAAACTACTCATATTTAATGTATGCAATTAGATACTGAAAGAGTTTAAATGTCTTATACATGTGTCAAGGTGGGACATTGGAAGGGCCTGAAGCCCGTTTCTGTGTGAGAGGATCAGATCCCAGGAATGATAGAAGTGGTCTTTCCCACTATATATTCCTAGGAGACTAGTATGAAAGTGATAAAAGATGGACATAACATCCCCAAGACAGCAGACAGGGTTCATTTAAGTTTTTACCTGTCTTTAGGTAATCTGCATGACAGGCAGAATGACAGGTGTCTCTCTCTGTACAGTCATAGGAACCTAAAGGCCATAGAGGCAGAATGGCCTTGAACCTAGGTTGAGCTTCCTAAAGAACCTGCCTGAGGAGTTCCTCTCCACAGGCAGGCTGTGGCGTTGGTGGCGAAGCCCTGTGCCAGGTGTTGAAGGCCATGGAAGCTGCCCCTCCAAAGGGAAGTCTCCAACTTGGTACAGCCATCACTGAGCGGTTAAGTCTTTTATCCTTTACTTACATAAAGGGATTTGTGTCCTTTACCTGGGTCTGTTCATATCTCACTGTCAATCATTTTCTCCCTTTTGAAAAACATGCAGAGAATTGCAAAACTACTAAGTGGTAGATTTGTGCTTCAGAAATTCCAATTGCATATCCAAAACGCTTCTACTCTCTGCTTAATATTTAAAGGATTTCTATAATACAAACATTATAAACCACACAAATGATACCAACCAAAGTTCATAATTGGAAAAGAATAAATGCCTTAAAATTATTGAGGACTTTTGTTTTTGGTTAGGATGTAGAATAATGCAAAAGGTCATTGTTTCCCAATGTAACAACAAGGAAAAAAAAAGCCCACTTTTCTAGAAAACTATAAAAGAAAAATGGATGCAAAGAAACCTTAATGAGCTAAATTCCAGAGGGAGATGACCAAGAGTTACAGCACTTCCACACTTAGGGGCAAATGTCCAATCTGACTGTGGTTATGTGGGGGAGTAAACTTACTGTAGATGGCAGAGGGAGGGATGAGGAGAAACCAGCCAGGTTTTGACAACAGTGGGGACCAGCAAAAGAAAGTGGAATCTGTAATTGCTTAAATGAAAAAATAGTTGTCCAGGAAAACACATCTGTATTCCTGGGAATTTTTCTGACAAAGTAGCAGAAATAGTTACGGAGGCAGGACTAGAAGGCAGAAGAAATTTTAGCCATTTCATGGTGCTCAAATCCCAGGGCCCTGCCAAAGTTGAATCCGTAAGTGAATCATAACAGACTAAGCTACAAATCAAACTCCTCCAAGTTCATGTCTTGACAAGATCAAAGGGATTTATTTGTCCCTCAGTTGTAGCAACAGTAGTGAAGAAAGTTCGGGGCAGAGCTGAGGTGCAAAGTGAGATCTCTTAAATCACATTAGAAATTAGACATATGCTCCAACTAACTGCAGCTGCAGTCCAGCCTTGACCCAATTTGAAGTAAGCAGAATCTAAAAGAACAGACTCTGCATTGACTGACAGAAGAAAATTCTTGTGCCCTCTGAGAAAAAAGAGAAGAAAAAAGAAAAAAAGTCATTATTTTGTTCTCCACAGTTCTTTAAAATACCATGACTGGCATATTTATAGGATATGTAAAGAGGCAGGTAAATTGACCTATAATCAATAGAAGAAAATTCAAGAAAGGGAGACCTACTAATGACTCACATATTGAAATTTGCTGACAAAGACTTTAAAATAACTGTTACACGTGCTAAAGAATTTCAAGAAAAAGATGGGTTGAATGAGTTAAAAGATGGTGGATTTTATGAGGGGTATGTAAACTTAAAAAATAAACTTGAAATCATCTAACCAAAAACAATTTTTAAAAAATAATTGAATACTGGCCAGGTGCAGTGGCTCATGCTTGTAATTCTAGCACTCTGGGAGGCCGAGGCGGGTGGATCATTTGAGCTCTGGAGTTCGAGACCAGCCTGAGCAAGAGTGAGATCCCCGTCTCTACTAAAAATAGAAGGAAATTAGCTGGACAACTAAAAATATATAGAAAAAATTAGCTGGGCATGGTGGCGCATGCCTGTAGTCCCAGCCACTCGGGAGGCTGAGGCAGGGCCCAAGAGTTTGAGGTTGCTGTGAGCTAGGCTGATGCCATGGCACTCTAGCCCGGGCAACAGAGCAAGACTCTGTCTCAAAAAAAAAAAAAATAAAATAAAAAAAATAATTGAATACTGATGGAGGCTACAGTTCCTTTCTACCCAGACCTCCTCATGTGGGCTTCTCCACAGTGCTGCTTGGGCTTCCCTACAATATGGGGGGGTGTGTTCCAAGAGCAATTATCCCATGAGACAGAAAGTAGAAGCTTCCAGTTCCTACTGTCAGGCAGCCACAGAAAAACCTCACTTCCCAATGGGAGAGTATCAAAGAATTTGGACCGTTATTAAACCCACTCCAACAAAAGAATGGGTAAACAAACCTTGGTATATTGATACAATGTATTCAATAAAAAGGAGTGGACTATTAATATATAAAACAACATGGAAGTATTTAAAAAATATATCTAGTAGAAGTAGCCAAATTCATAGACATGAATACTGAATCACTCTATTTATATGAAGTTCAAGAACAGTCAAAACTAATTTATAGAGATAGAAATCAGAAGAGTAGTTTCCTCTGGGGGTGTAATGGACTGAAATGGGGCACATGGAAACTACAGAGGTAATGAAATTTTCTGTGTTTTCATTTGCATGTTAGTTTAATAGATTTATACATGTGTCAAAACTCATTGAATTGTACAGTTAAGATCTTTGCCTTTTTCTGTACATGAATTAAACCAAAATAGAACTGATCAAAAAAAGAAAAAAAAAAAACAAAACCCCAAAATTATTGAAGCACAAGCACCTGTACTGTTTCTGTACTGTATATTGATTTGGACAAACTAGCATAAGAAACATAATTGGGACATTTGAGAATATTTCCTTGTGTTTAGGTATGAGATAAAAACTTACTGATATGTTAAGTCAACTGAAAAAAGCATATAATAAAATAGCATATACAGTATGGGCTTGTATTGGTAAAATATAATATTACTCACATAGATTTACAGGAAAAATATAGGTGAATATGCTCTAGAGTGTTTCTGTGGTAATCTCTGTGCAATAGAAATATAATGTTTTTATTTTGTATTTTTGTTTGCTTGTATTTTCTAATGTTTCTGAAGCGTGTATAATAATGTTTATACACATAACTTGCATTTTATTTGTGAAAATAGTGTTGAAGATTTTTTTCTAAAAATCTGTCTCCCAAATATGCCATTTTTACCATGTGTGAATTCAATTAAAATGTATTATGTGCAGCATTTAATGGAAGATTGAATAGAGCATAGTAATGGGTAACCTTTATTAAACATGTAACACGTGTTAATCACTGTGTTTCATGCTTGCATTTAATTCTTGAAACAATAGATGAGGAAGGCACGCCCCACATTTGTGGCTGAGGAGCCTGATGCTCAACACAGTTGCCAAACTAGCAAAAGGCAGAGTCCCCACTTGTCATCACTCACTGTGTTAATGCTACACGTGCATCATCTCCTTCATTCTCAAAGCACTGTTATGAGATTGAAGATGCTCAGGTGGAGAACTGAGAATACAAAGAAGTGGAATAACTTGCCCAAGGGCACGCGGCCATCCAGTGGCGTAGCCAGGATATAAAAACAGGCGTGTCTGCCATTGACCGGCAAATGCTACCCTGCAACCCTGGCTTTATCAGCCGGATGCAGTATCTTCATCCCTAGCAGAGACTATAACTCCATGCTTCCACTGCACAACTTATAAAATGCCCAGATAAGAAAACTGATATTTATGAAGGGTTATTTGAAGGAAATGAGCCCATTCATTTCTTTATAATCTAGAGCTAAAGCCCCATCACCAGAACATTGCAGGTTCGGAACGTATTATCTTGGCCTGCTGCAAAATTGCTTTCCCTGAGTTCAGCAGTCTGTCCTCAGTGCTTATTGAGGGATAAGTCAAGAAAACATTTCATGAATCCCATAAATGTGTTTGCAATAGAGAAGTCATCAGAGAACACTTTTACCTTACCTTTCCCTGTCCTATAGATAAGGCGAAGCTCTTGATGAGAACTATATTTTTAAAATTAGGTACTGGGTAAAACTGCATCCCTTGAGAAATTTTTTTAGTATTTATTTTATTTTTTATTTTAAAAACACTTAGTGCTTAATTTGTGCCAGCCACTGTTCAAATGCTTTACTAATACTGGTATATTTGATTTAATCCTTGTAACATGCCTATGAAAAAGTTACTTCTATCATTCCTATTTAACTTAGGAAGAAACTGAGGCACAGAGTGATAATTTGCCCAAGGTCATCTAGGTTTTTTTCTTTTCATACAGTATTCTCTTTGCAAACAAATGTGTTTTCTTTCTTATTGTCCTTGCTAGGAGGTTCAGAGGCAGAATTCTTACCCAACCCTAACAGCTCCGTAGGGTATTTTCACCTGTAGATATACATTTTGTTTTCCTTTGTAGTTCTGACATCATATTATGTTTTTTAAAATTCCTGGATAGGTAGATAGAGACATAAAAATAAGAATGGAGCCAAAGATTGAAATTTAGATAAAAGTACAATTATGTATTGCAATTCCTATATGCTAAGCCAAGTACTTTGTAACATGAACTCAAGAAAAAACAATGTCTGTATTTCATTAAAAATTTGATATAAGTTCAAATAAAATTTTGAAGCAAAGATATGAATGGAATTAATCTAAATAAGAAATTGTTTAGAAAGAGAGAAGAGAATGGCAATTTAAAAAAATCTGCTAAGGAAATTCAAGGTGTTCAGAGTAAAAAGATAAAAGTATATATATACAGGACTTTGTCATTGTACTGCCCAGAGCTTATCTTTTTGAAGTGATTTTTCTCTTATAGAAGCTAGAAAAGCAATAAATTTAACAAGGCACAGGAAGGCATTCAGGAACCCAACTACATAAAGCACTTGCTAGAACACAATAATACTAAGAAATACCTGTTCTTGTCTTTTGTTGCAGATAAAATACTTCAGCAATGACAAAATTTTATTTGTAATCCTTCACAGCCAATTCCAATAGAGTACCAACGGGAGAGTCTAGGTTTGTAACTGAACCAAAAGCTACTTCACATAGTGAAGTATTTTTCAACTTTGTCTCTATAGTATTCCTTTGTGAGAAAAGTGATGAGAACCATTTCCATGAACATATGTGGGCTTTTGTGAAAATAAACACCATTTTATTTGGATGCCGTTTCTTTATCAAGATGCTTATTCACTGATGACTCTTCTAGAAGTCATGCTAAAGATACTGCCAACGTTATTACATCAACATGAGAGCTGAGAAGCCAGTTGAACCTTTCTCTGGACAAAAATCTCACATTTTCAAGGCAGTGTCTCCCCTGTGTGTAGGAAAGTGGGAGGTGAATTCTGCTTTTGAGGATACCTGTGTGTGTGCGTTTGCTAGGGCTGCCATATCAAGGTACCACAGACTGGGTGGCTTCAACAACAGAAATTTATTTTCTTATGGTTCTGGAGGGTAAAAGTCCAAGATAAAGCTGTCAGCAGTGTTGGTCTCTTCTGAGGCCGTGCTCCTTAGCATGTTGATGGCTGTCCTCTCCTTGTATCTTCATGTGATCTTTCCTCTGTGTGTCCTAATTAGGAAATCTCCTCTTCACCAGTCAGACTGGACTAGAGCCCACCCTAATGATCTAATTTTAACTCAAATACCTCTTTAAAGACTCCAAGTAGAATCACATTCTGAGGTACTGGGG
Organism: Eulemur rufifrons; assembly: GCF_041146395.1. Classification (NCBI taxonomy): domain Eukaryota; kingdom Metazoa; phylum Chordata; class Mammalia; order Primates; family Lemuridae; genus Eulemur; species Eulemur rufifrons. Next base: position 17,274,844 of record NC_091005.1, read on the forward strand.
GTTAATATTTTAACGTATGAGTTCTTGGGGGACACAACTGAGCCCACAGCATTCTACCTGGGCACCCATGCTCTGCTCATCTCTCTGCCTTGTTCTGAGTGGATTTGGTTATTTTGGGACTGAGTCACCAATCACAGCAGCCCTATTTCTCAGAAACCACATGAATGACTTAAAAAGCTGATAATTTTCTGCTTAAAGCCGTTTGAACAGACTTCTGGAGAGAAGGACTTCAACTACAAAATAAATTAGAATCCCGTTTTTTAAACTCTTGTGGGACATAAATGTGTATGGGGAAAATACCCCAAAGTAGAATCATAATAATAGGGATAAAAGTGACATTAACTTCTGAGGCCTCCGCTAAGCATTAAGAAAGAGCCCAAAGGAGAACAGAACAGGAGCTGAGAAGCGAAAAGGGAGCGAGTACTCCCTAAGAAAATGTAAAACTCCTGATTCTCTTAATTGGGCACACAAATGTCAAAAATTTTATAGCTTCATTCTTACACCCCAAAATACGCTCCTAATAGAAACTTACTGCTAGTGTAGACATCTTCCTGTAATTCTTACTGATTCTATTAACAAAGGTTAATATGCAACATGTTTCCCAACTCACAGTACCACAGGTAAAACCTCATTTCCATGCATCTAACATAATCTTATAATTTTTCCCCATTTTAATAAAGGATGCTTTTCTTCCAGCTTTATTCCTTTATCTGCTTCCTGATCATTCCTCTCTTATAATTAATATCCGCCAACCATTCCAACATAAAACTAGTATTTCCTATTTTTCTTCTTGAAATATAACAAAAAAACTTCACCCCTTTCAAGATACACCATTGTGATAGTTAATTTGATGTTAACCAAATGTGATTGTAGGACATACGAATGCCATATGTTCAATATGCCACACTAGATGGCTCCAAAAGTTTATGTGTGTACCAACACAGCCTTCCCTATTTTAGCGTGGCCATATACTCGTGGCTTTTTCGATGGGCTCTCCATGTTCTAATTGACTGTGATCATTACTTTTTGTGTTCAACTTGTCGCTACTGGGTTACTAAGATACTGTACACATATATAAGCTAAGTGCGTCTGAAATAACAGAGAAGATATTTAAAGGGCCATGACTATTAGAATGTAAATGTAATGAGTATTACAAATGTCTCAAATTTCCTGGGTGTAGGATGACCTAAGCACCCCAAGAGCCCCTTTGTTTCTGCCTGTGATAAAGTGTTCACATTAAAACAATCAAGGATTATGTTTGGTATTTGTATATAATACATTACCAGGCTTTTCTGTGACATTTTACACATGTAATCTGAACACTGCTAGTAACTAAGATAGGCATAAAAGAATGTTAAAATGCATAGATGCAGAATATTTCTGGCCATCACATTCGGAAAATTCACCTATAAGATAATTTAGGGGAAAACCACTTTTACCATTTTTTATTTGTGTTACTTATTTGAGGAAGGGAGAGGAAGAGGTGGAATACAAGCAAGAGGAAGTGGAGCAGAAGAAAGAGAAGGAGAAGGAGGAGGAGGTAGAAGAGGAGGGGAAAAGAAGGAGGAGAGAATATGAAGGGAAGTAAGAGGAAGCAAGAGGACAAACTCAAGGTTTTAGTTTCCAAATCTGGGTGAAAAACATAGATTCTTGGGCTCCATATCAAGCCTCTTGAATTAATAAAAATCCCTTTAGGTGGTTCTAATTATCAGCAGGACTGGGGATAGGTGGGTCAGAGAATCCTGAGATTGCTCAGGGCCCTACTCTAAAGGGACCTGTTGAATGCTAGTGAGATTGTCCACTGGTGCTCGGACAATAGCCTTCACTGCCTCACTCCAAAGGAATGGGGCTCAGACCCCATGGTTAGGCCATTTGGGGGCAATATTATGGAACAGGAAGGGATTCCTGGGCTCCTAAAGTCACGATAAACTCATTGAGGACAAGAAATGTGTCTTTTCCAACCTCTGGTGCTTACCAGGGTGCCTAGTGGGGAACTGGTGATAGTAAATTATAGAATTTGATGCATCATTTAGTTGACTGCCCTACCCCCGATTTATTGTGGGTGCCACTCAAGCCTAAATTGAAGTAGACAACTTAATTTGTTGGAAGTTACTATGGTTAATACGAAGTCTGTGAAGCAGGAATAAGCCTTGAAACAAGCCTATCTATACTGTAGGAGCGTTGGTTGAATTTGAACACGGGAAATAAGCTTTTCTATTATGCTTTTACTTGGATATACAAACCCAAGTCTATTTTGGGTGGGGTAATAGTGCTACAGGAGAAGAGAGATCTAGAAATGTCTGGTACAGGAAAATAGGAAAATATGACTATTTTATTAGCTTTCCTACCATTGAGCCAGGGCGGGTAACAAGCAATGGCTAATACACCAAATCTAGGAGAAGTTCAAACACATCTCTCAATAGAATTAAATAGAAGGTTTCTATAGGGTTAGATAGTGGTTTAAAACAAAAACCTTTTCTGTTCAACTTTAATTAAAATAGAACAAATCTATCTGAGAGAGGGTTCTCGCAAAAACAATCATAAAATAAATTTCACAAGGAAAGGTGGTAATCTTGAAATGTCATTTATTTGTTCAAAGAAGAATTACATTTTATAGCTCAGCTCTGTGAGGAATTCCAATATGAGTAAGATGTTTTAATATGCTTAAATAAGAGGATTCTTAATGCTGCGACTAGTTTTTAATTGGGACCTTATTAAATACCCTGTAATGTAAACAGGAAATCATTTCAATTTAAGCGTGTTTTAGTTTCCATAAAGATATAGCAAACAGATGCATAGAAATTTTTGTACTTTACTAAAGTAATTTTAGAGCTTCATACTTCTGTGCAAAAATGATAGGTACTAGCCTTGCACAGTCTTCTTTGTACCTTGCAGCATATGGCAAGACATCTGATTTAGGGTGGAAGAGCATTACATTTTAGATAAGGTAGCCGACTGAATAAACACATTGTTTCTGTAAATTTCATACTGCCTTGTTATTCTGGCACCTGCTGTTCAAAGAAAGAAGAAAGTTGAAGGAAATAAAACCCAGCACAAACCAGAGCTGCATCTGAAATAGAGACTGCTGGGATGTACAAAGAGGAGACACAAAAGGGAAAGACAAGATGTTTTTAAGTGTTTCTTAAATGTGGGGAAAATCTAAGCAGAATATTATTATATTTAATAGAGAAAAAATGAATAAGGTGAAGTGAAATTTGAGAGGCAAACAAAAAGGTTTTGATTAATTTTAGCTTACAGACTGTTGGAGCTGGAATAGACTTTATAGAATCCCAATCTTGTTGCTGTACAACTAAGGAAAGTAAAGCTCAGAGGGGTATTTGTATACCTCTGGGTGGGTGCATTGCCATTCACATGATTGCTGGTAGAATTCTTTCTAGAGCTATCACTTCCTTTATAAACTAAATGCCCACCTAATAAATAAAATTCCCACTTCACTTATTTATTTATGTATTTTTTCATTCCTGGAGGAAAGATGAAAGAAAACAAAACAAGACACTGGAATGATTTTGAATGCTGAGCTTCCAAGTCTTAGCTGCTGAGTTAAGAGGTTCCGCCCTGTGGTCACAGCCCTGGTACCAGAAAAGTGACATTGCAGGGTTCCCCAGAGACTGCGCTATCTCCTGCATCACTCAGCTTACAGAGGTAGAATTTGAGGGCCTCTCTGGGATGCTGGAAGTTCTTGTAGCATAGATTGACAGTGGAAACCCTTACTGAAAATGTGCCTGAGAGCCAAAGGTGGTAGATTTTATGGCCATGTGTACAGCATCCACCTGTGGAGTTGTGTTTAGTTCCTGGAATCTTGGGAATTCTGCCCCAGGGCAGCCAAGTCACTGAGAAGAACACAGGCTTAGTGTGGGGACATTCTGGGTTTGAATTTTGTCTCTGCAAAGGAGTGTTCTTGTGACCAAGAGCAGATGCTGAACTTTCTGGATTTCTGTTTATTGTGAGGAAAAAATGAAATACAGCATATAAAATGCCCAGCAATGCCCTTCTGTGCCAGACATAGAGGATTCATTAGTTTCCCTCAAATTCCAGAAGTTTTTTCTTTGACTCAATGCAGAATTTGATAGCATTAATTTTTTTTGATTACCTAATTTTCAAACTGAGGATTAAGAACATTCAAAATCCTCTTGGATCACTCATACAAAAGGAGTGATGAGCAATTTCTTTGAAAACAAAGAATGTTAACTATCATTATATGATTAAGTTTTTATTATTGGCTCCACTAATTTTTTCATCCTTCTCTAAATACCAGTCCCGGCTTGAATGCTGTCTTTAAAGTATGGAATGGGCTATTAATGTAATAATTCACAATACTAAGACAACGAAATAACTTTGATTAGGTAGGTTGATTCAGTATAATGTTCTAGGAGGAAAAGAACATTTAGAGGCATGGCCCTCAAGTTAAAAAAGAAATCACAAACAGAAAAGATTAATAAGAACCTTGGGCAAAACAAAACAAGAAAAAAAAGCATTAAAAAAAGAGTGTTGCTTGGATTATATATTACAACAAAAAGTAGTATCATTTATAGTTTCGTTCACATAAGTATTTGAAAAGTGATTCTAATATTTCTTAATACTTCTACAGTTTCTTTCTACCAAGGGATTAAAAAGATGTATTTCACAATGTCCTTCATTCATTCAACACCTACCATATGGCAGAAATAACCGTACCAGACAATGAATAAAACTAGAGCTAACATTCTAGTGGGAGAGGGGAGATAGTACACAAACTAATAATATGCTTCCAGGCACTGGTAAGTACAATGAAGACAGACCAAGAGAGGGCTAAAGAGCAATAAAGGGGTCCTGTTCTGTTTGTGATAAGCTTGTCAGGTAAGGCCTCTTTGAAGAGGTGATAGGAGAGCAGCGATCTAAATTAAGCAAGGGCAGGAGCCATGTGGGGGTCTCCGGTAAGAGTATTCCAGGTAAAAAGAACAGCAAAAACAAAAAGAAAACCCAAAAAACTTTTTTTTTTGTTTTTGTTTTTGCAGATAGGAGGGAATATGTCATGTACCTGGAACAACAAAAAGCTGAGGTGACCCAGAGAATGAAGGTAAGAGCAGAGAATAGACTGAAGCTTGGAGGACATGGACTTTGTTCTGAATGTAATGGGAAGCTGTGATGGTTGATTTTATGTGTCAACTTTGCTTGGCTGTGGTGCCCAGTTGTTTGGTTAAACACCAGTCTAGATGTGACGTGAAGGTATTTTTTAGAAGTGATTAATATGTTTTAAAATTATTTTATTTTGTTTCAGAGTATTATGGGGGTACAAACGTTTTGGTTACATAAATTGCTTTTGTACAGTTTGAGTCAAAGTTGTAAGGTGCCCATCACCCAGATAGGGTGCATTATACCTGTTAGGTGTGAATTTATTCATTCCTTCCTCCCCCCTCCTACCCACTTGATTTCCGAAGAGTTTCATTTCCATATGTGCACATAAGTGTTGTTCAATGAGTTCTCATTTAATTGTGAGCACGTGTGGTGCTTGTTTTTCCATTCTTGTGATACTTCAAAGAATGGTCTCCGTTTCCATCCAGCTTAGTACAAGAGGTATTAATTAGTTCAACATCTTTTTTTATGGCTGAGTAGTACTCCATGGTAAAAATAGACCACATTTTATTAATCCACTGTATTGATGGGCACTTGGGGTTGTTTCCACATCTTTGCAATTGTGAATTGTACTGCAGTAAACATTGGGGTGCAGGTGTCTTGCAGTCTGGAAGCAGGATTCCTTCATCTTTGAGGGACCTCCGTCTTTAGTTTTTCGTTCTTTTTTAGTTCATTTTTAATTCTTTGAGGTATCTCCATACTAACATGTTAATCACTTTTAGTTCTTTGGGGTATCTCTTTACTAAAAGTGATTAACATTTAAATCAGCAGATTTTGAGGAAAGCAGATTACCTTCCATAATGTGGGGTGGGCCTCATCCAATCAGTTGAAGGCCCTAACAGAAAGACGGAAGTTCCTCAAAGACAAAGGAATTCTGCTTCCAGACTGCCTGAGTTTCCAGCCTTTGGACTCAAGACTACAACATCTCTTTCCAGAATTTCCTGTCCTGTCCTGCAGATTTTGGACTTGCCAGCTCCCACAATAGTGTGAATCAATTCCTAAAAATAAATCTCTTTCTGCATTTATACATAGTATTGGTTCTGTTTCTCTGAAGAACCTTGACTAATATAAAAGGTATCAGAGTGATTTGAGGAGGGCATGACATCTGATTTGCATTTAAAAAATGTATTTATTTTGATAGATTTGGGGGGTACAAGTGTTTTGTTACATGAATAAATTGTATAGTACTGAAATCAGAACTTTTAGTGTCCCCATCAGCAAAACAGTATACATTGTACCTGATAGGTAATTTTTGATCCTTCAGCCCCCTCACTTCCCCACCTTTTTCATGTCTAGTGTCCATTATACCACTTTGTATGACCATGTCTACCTATTGTTTAGCTCCTACTTATAAGTGAGAACATGTGGGATTTGTTTTTCCATTCCTGAGACATTTCACTTAGGATAATGGTCTCCAGTTCCATTTAAGTTGCTGCAAAAGACATTATTTAATTCCTTTTCATGGCTGAGTAGTATTCCATGGTTTATATATGCCACTTTTTTTTTAATCTACTCATCAGTTGATGGACACTTAGTTTGGTTCGCTATCTGTGCAGTTGTGAATTGTGTTGTGATAAACATATGACTGCAGATGTCTTTTTCATATAATGACTTATTTTCCTTTTGGTAGATATCCCATAGTGGAATTGCTGGATCAAATGGTAGGTCTGCTTTTGGTTCTCTGAGGAATCTCCATACTGTTTTCCATAGAGGTTGTACTAATTTACATTCCCACCAGCAGTGTTTAGGTGTTCCCTTTTCACCACATCTGTGCCAGTGCCTACTGTTTCTTGATTTTTAAATAATGGCCATTCTCACAGTGGTAAGGTGGTATCTCATTGTGGTTTTAATTTGCGTTTTCCTGATGATTAGTGACGTTGAGCATTTTTCATATTTTTTTTGGCCATTTGTTATCTTCTTTTGAAAAAAATCTGTTCATGTCTTTTACCCACTTTTTTTTCCCCCCATGGGTATTGTTATGGTCTTCTTCTTTTTTTTTTTCAGCTCATTATGGGGGTACAAAAGTTCAGGTTATATATATTGCCCATGCCCCCCCATTTGCCCACTTTTTAATGGGGTTTTTTTTTTTTTTTTTCTGATTTGCTTGAGTTCCTTGTAGATTCTGGATGTTAATCCTTGGTCAGATGTTTAGTTTGTAAATATTTTCTCCTATTCTTCTGTAGGTTATCTATTCACTCTGTTGATATTTACATTTTTAAATGATCACTTGGATTGCTGGGAGGGAGAATTGACTCTTGGTGGCAAGAGAGAATTAGGTAGACCAGCTAGAAGGCTGTTCTGGTCCTGTAGGTGAAACCCAACAGCAGCCTGGATGTGATCAGAGGGCACTGGATTTGAGAAATATTTTGGAGGATTTTCAAACAAATCAGATCAAGGGTGTAAGAGAAAAAGAAAAGTCAAGGCTTAGGTTTTGGACTTGAGCTGTATGAATGGTATGCTATTTATAAAGACAGTGTTGGAAGCCTGGCCCAGGAACAGGTATGCAGAGGTGGGAAAAAAGGGGAGGGAAGAGTGTATTAATATTAAGATCCAAAGTTTTATTTTGAATGCCTTCGTTTCATGCCGCCCATTAGCTGTCCAAATGCGGATATCAGGTAGACTATGAGATGAAGGGACATGGCTGGAGATCAGCATCACTTAGGTGACCAGAGCAGGCAGAAATTGTTGGTAGCAGAGGTTGTACAGCGATCATTAAGAACACAGTTTCTGGACCCAGAACATCTGGATTCAAAGCCCAACTCCGCTGTCACAGAATGAACTTTACTATCTTGGTCTTGGTCTTCTCATCTGAAAAACAAGGATGCTACTAACATATCTTACTGAGATGATGTGAGAATTAAATTATTTAACATACGTAAGCACTTAGGATGGTGCCTGGATCATAGAAAATGTTATGGAAATGTTATCTGTTACTAGTTCAGAGTTCAGAGTTCAGAGTTTTGTTTTTCTAGCCCATCAAATCAGTTTGATGGGGGTCGGGGATTGTTTGCCACGAATGCCTGCTTTGCATAGTTTTTGATTGCTGGCTCAACAAGGTCAAACTACAAACAGGAGTTGGAAGCCTAGTGTTTGTTGTCTTCTGTTTTCTTGGGCGGTGAGCACTTTCAGAGCAAATGAAGCCTGATGAAGTTCCACTCCCCACATATTACCTTTGTCTTCTCTGCTTTGTTTTTTTCCATTGTGCTTATAACTTTCTCACATACTATATATGACATACTTATTTGTTTACTTTTTGTGTCCCCTTGGGGAGGGAAGACAGGGATTTTTGACTATTTTGTTCACTGTTAGTGTCTGACTCAGTCAATATATAAAGAATGAATGATATTTCCTAATCCTTATTGCTCCCTTTCTCTGTTTCTTATTCTATTTCTTCAAATATTTTTCCAAGAGAAAACCTGATACCAAGAAGAAGGTTGGAATTAGTATGATTCTCTAGACCTTTCTGATTTGTGCATAATGTCTTTTTTCATTGAGATAAACTTCATCTATGAAATGGATGTTCAGAAAAAGCTGCTGATGGCAGTTTCAATTGCAACTTTGGAAATCAATTCTGTAATTGACATATGGTCTTCTGAAAGTGATGGTACTTTACTTGCTGTTGGTTGTCCACTCTGTTTCCCTGTCAGTCTACGTGTGGGCAGTATTCCACTCTAGTTGCAGATTCGGATCACAGATTTTTTTTCTCAGCAATGCTTGTCGATGAGAGGCATTGAGAGCTATGCAGGGTGGAAGTTGATACATGGCCCAGTCATTCTATGACTTATGAGACCTGTTGCAAGTCCAAGACGCTGTATTGATTCTGCAGAATGGACTGGAAACTGACCTTCGTTTCATGGAACCCTCTGACTTGCTCCTGGCCTGTTTATTCCCAGTGGAGCACTTGCATCATGCAGTTTTGTTCCAAAATCATTAACTTTTATTTCCCTTTACATCCCATCATGATTTTACCTTACGTATAAAGAGTGGACAAATTGATGTCTTTATTTAGCACGAAAGCTCCGGTCCTGTTTCAATGTCAGCTTTTCGGAGGCAGTTAATTTTATCTTCGTTCGCTGCTTAGTTTTAGTACCCAGATACTATTTTCTTGGAAATGCAGACATTGTGTCAAAATAGAGTACATTTGATCCTTACACTACTTGTCACAGCACTTACTAATGATCACCCTTAGTGTACTGTATTGCAAGTAGTATTTTAAAAATGTTTCCTGATTATCCTGATTAGCTGAATCTTAATATTAGGACTGCTGTTTAATTTCTCATTGTGTTTGTACCAGCCAGCACATCATGGTACATGGAGTTCAACAAATTATGGGAAAGGTGAGTTAAATATTCATCCCTGAGGCTGTCTGGGAAGGGGCACGGGCAGTCGGCTGCTCTCAGGTTTTCCTTTTATCTGTAGAGTGAAGGATAGGCTGAAATAGGACTTTCCTCATCAGCCATTCTCTTTGTTCTTGAAAGGTAGGTGTGAACTGGACTTTAAGATACCACATGGAAAAAATAACCTGTTTCTGGATTAAGTTATGATCCATTCATTGTGTCTTTGAATTCAAGCATGTTTTATATCATTGGAGGATGGTCATTACATTCTAATAACTAAAATTCTAGGATGTTCTAACTGGAAGGAAGCTTATAATTCTTCTACTAGAGAAGAATGCTCATTTCACAGATAAGTAGTGGGTACTGAGAATCTCAGAATTTATTCCAGACGACGGAGCCATCAGCTCATCTAGGAAGAAAGTCCCTGGTTCCTGAGTTCCATCACGATAGCCGAGCTTGGTTTGGAGGCAGTTACTTGATTTCCTGGGCATTTATTTAAGGCAGAACATTTGAAACAAACATGCCTTCCTTCTCAGAGGTGACTGGATGTTCCCACTGCAGCTACCCGGGCAGGGAGATCAGTCTGTGGGTATATGTCTGAAAAACACACACTGAGTCACTTTCTTGTAGCTATTTTACTCAGAATTGTCTGATTTTTACCCAGGTCTTTGCTGTTGCTATGTTCAGTTTGCCTGAGGGAGAGAAAATTGAACTCTGCAACAGGAGATACGCAGACAATACACACAAAAAATCAAATAAACATTTTTCTCCCTAAGGTGAAAAGGAAAGAGAAGGATTCACACAAAACCTTCTAAGAATAATGATTCCTTCAAAATAAATGTCATATCTCTCATCTTGACTCTCTTATGTCATCACTATTACTTATATTCCAGATTGCTGCATCAGAGGGCAGGGAGCTTCCCTTTGTGATCTGTCATTGTGGCTACCAATTCTGTAAGTGTGGATGGTGCAGGAGTATTTTTATTTATAAGCAAGTAAATGAGCTTATCATATAGTATGTGAAATAAAAAGTGCTAGGGAGAAAAATAAAGACGAGTAAGAGGAGGGGTAATCGTGGCAATAGGTAGACAAGCTGACAATCCTAGGAAGATCTTATTTTAAGCAGAGTTTCCAAGTTTTCGAGTTATATACCAAATAGCACCATTTGGAGCAGATGTGGGCAAAGCCACAGACACTAGGAAAATGAGATAACAATTGTGGAGCTGAGGCATTTGCCCCTTTTGCACACCCTAGGTCGTATGCAGATTGCTTCAAAGTAAATGAACACATACTGAACCCACTTTCTTCTATTTAACTAAATTGCCATGTTCATTTTTATTTGTATCTAGAAAGAATTCAGACACAAGAAAGGATATCTATCAGCTTTATTTCTTAATATGAAAGCTAAATCTTTGCATATGATTTTAATAGCAATTCGAGTGGTAGAAGATCAATTAACAAATTGTTTTTTAAAAATCTATTTAAAGAGAAATCTTTCTTTCTCCATCCTCCTTTTACATTTTATTTTTTTAACTCCTCAAATTCCTTCTTACCAGTTATCCCCCTGGTTCATCCATTCATGTATTTTATGTTCATCTGTTCATGCCTTCATTCATTAAAATTTTTCTTGGCCTTAATTGAAGTTGTTTCTGAAACACCTTTCCTGGAAGTAATCAATACCAAGAGTTTTTGCTATGTTCTCTCACTTTTTTTAGTTTATGGTAAAGTTAGTGTTTCATGAGGGGCTGAATTCTGCAGATATTGAGTATGAATACTGGAAAACAGAAATATAGAATTGGACCCTTTGTGAAGGATCTGCAGCTGGAGTGGTGATAAAGGCTGATCTTTATGGGGGAACAGAGTCTAAGTCCCATCATTCAGATGTCCACCAAAGCTGAGAGGCTAAAAAGCCAGTGCAGGTGGAACCGATAGCCCTTATGCATTTTACACTGATTTTCTGGACATGATAATGGGGAAGGAGAGGAGAGAGCCTGAAAATGCTACAGCAGTGAGATGTCCAATATTTGGACCTGAAAAATCTTGCAATAGCATAGTAGGCAGAATAATGACCCTCCAAAGATGTCCACACCCTAACCTCTGGAACCTGTGACTACATTACCTTTCATGGCAAAAGGAACTTTGAAAATATGATTTAAGGGTATGCCACTTGAGCTGAGGAGAGTATCCTGGATTATTCAGATTAATCACATCCATCCTTAAAAGTGAAAAACCTTTTCCTGGCTTGGCTGTAGAGAGACGTAGTGGTAGCAGGGAGACATCCAAGGTGTGAGAGGGACTCACCATTGCTGCCTTTACTGATGCAGAAAGGAGGAGCAGGGCCAAGGAATGTGGGTACCCAATAGAGCCTGGGAACAGCTCTCAGCTAACTGTCAGTAAGGAAACAGAGATCTTAGTTCTACAACTTTAAGGAACTGAATTCTGCCAACAACCTGTATGAGCAAGGAAAAGGTCCTCCTCTACAACTTCCAGAAAGGAGCACAGTCCTTCCAATACCTTTATTTTAGCCTGGTGAGACCTGCATGAGACTTATGACCTACAAAACCATAGGTCACTATCTTTGTGGTAGTTTGTTAGAGCAGTGATAGGAAACTAATACAAATGGTTATGGAATGAATGCAAACAGGTCACGAGGGTTACCCCATTTGGGAAGGTCATGTTCATTACGTGGAATGTACTGCCATGTGGAATAAGACAATACTGTATTTGCACTTACATTTCAAAAACAACCACTACTGACAATTCAGGCAAACATCCAGGTCAGTTATTATAAAATAATGAATAAAGGGCACATCTACATGACAGTCAGTGTTGTTATTTATTATCGTAGAATTTAGCTTTTCATTTTCAGACAGGCCTAGGAGGTATGAGATACGGAGTATTTTTATAGAGGTATTTAAAAAAAAATTTCCAAGTTTTGTTAGTGAACTATTCCTCTTTTTGTTTCTGGGTAAATGTCATATGTAAATATATCGATTGTAATTGCTTGAACTTCTTATAACAATCAGTCATTTGTCATGGAAAAATGATGTGCCCAGCAATTAGGTCAGTTTGAATCAACTCCTTTGCTTTTTCCTCACAGTTAATTGAATCTTCTACAAAATCAGTGCTTGAGTGTAGTCCTTTTAGCTCACTTACTTTTAGTTCACTATTTCTCTTTCTTTGGCCTTCTTTTTGGGGCTTCTGAGTATCTTCCAGTTTTTCATCAAGAACTCTCTTTGGGAGTCCTCTGGAGCATGCAAAGCTCTAAGTGTACTCAGGACTCACAGAGGGATGTGACACAGGGGCATTCTGACTGGCTGTGCCTGGATTGCTATGTAGGTTTAAGTTGTATTATAATTTCACTTGTTCAAAATATGATTTCTTTTTTGGGGGGGATGTAAATTGCTTGAAGAGACACGGTCTGAAAGTCCATAAAAGTTATACATACACAGACAGGTCTACCAGAGTCCATCCTGTATTGATACAGACTCCTCAACAGGCACAAGGTGTTGTGTCTGTGCCAGTGTGTTGTATGTTTAAGCCAGGCAGTCTTGGTATTTTGTTATGGCAGCCCTATCCAACTAATATAAAGCCACTTCCAGGAGTCTTTATTTCATCCTGGGAAGCTCCTGATGCAAGCTAAGCTTGGGACAGGTGGCACCATCTAATTTACATTTGAAAGCAAATATCTCTGGCTGTTGTATAAAAAATGACTTGAAAAGGGGGGCAAGAATGGAAGTGGGAAATCAGCTGAGAGGGTAATATAGTGCTGTACGCGAGCGACGATGATGTTTTTCAACGTTTGACTATGTGAGGAAAAAAATTATACCTCTAAGTTGTTTAAAAATATGAAGATAGAATATGTGTCACAACAATAACACAAAGTGGGGACTTAAGGTCAGAAGACTTACACTAATGAAAATTCATGCATTTCATGTGAGATGGTACAATATTAACATTGACAGTTATAACTTTATTATTCATAATATAACCTCTAAGTTATTATGAAAAAGATGTAAAGACATATAGCTAAAAAACCAGGAAAGAAAATTCAATGAAGTATTAAAAATATTTGATTAATTCAAAATGAGGCAGTAAAGAATAGACAGAGAAAAAAGAAACAGCTGGGACAATTAGAAATCAAATAGCAAAATGATAAACTGAAATCAAACTATATCTAAAGTTAGAGATATATAGATAATATAAATGAAATGAATATGCTAGTTGAATTACAGAGATTATCAGGAGAAAAAACAAGCAAGATCCAATTAAACGCTATCTATAGAAATATGTTTTAATAATAAAATCGGAGAAAGAGTGACAGCAAAAGGCTGAAAAAAGATATGCCATGCAAACAATGAATGTGAAAAAGATGAAATGGCTATATTAATATCAGACAAGATAGACCTCAAGACCAGGAAGAGTGCTAGAGATAAAGAGGAACATTTCATAATGGAAAAACTCAATTCATTACAAAGATATAATACTTATTAATATATATGCCTAATAATAGAGCTTCAAATTACATGAAGCAAAAACAGACAGAATTACAAGGAAAATAGACAATTGCACATAAGTTGGAGATATTAACATTCCCTCTCAGTAATTTATAACAACTACACAAAAAAAATCAGTAAAGAGTAGAAGATATGAACACTATCAACCTCCTTGATCTAATTGACATTTATAAAGCACAATATCCCATAACTAGAATACACATTCTTTTCAGGTGACGTGGAACTTTCAAGGGCTATATGCTGAACAATAAAACAAATCTCAAGTGATTAAATTGACACAATTATTTTGGAAAACTATTTGGAAGTATCTATTAAAGCTAAACTTATGCCTACCCTATATACTAGCAAACCCATTCATAGGTATATACCACAGAGAACCATGTCTACCCAAAGGCAAGTACAAAATTGTCTGTATCAATTTTATTAATAACACCCCCAAATCTAGAAAGCATTTAAATAAACATCCATCAACAGGAGAATGGATACACTGTGGTATATTCATCTAAGGGAATACAGAAAAATAAACCTTTTGCTTTGCAGAACAAAATGCATGAGTCTCACAGATGTAATAATATGCTCAAGAATCCAGTCATGAATCTGATCATACTGTATGATTCCATTTGTATGAAGTCCAAGAACAGGCAAAACTAATCAATGGTAATTGAGGGAAAAAGAGTGAGAATAACTATTAATTCTTGGAGTAGAAAACATTGCCTACGAAGGACACAAGGGAACATTATACATGCTGACAATCTATGTCTTATAGGGGTGATTGCTACACTGCTAAATGAGAGTTAAGTTCAAGTCAAAACAACTAACCAGGCTGGTTCCAGAGGCCCAGCAACACCAACTTTGTAAACAATATATGTCATAAGAACCTCCATTTTCCAGTCAACATTCCTAGGAGCTCCCAAATGATTCCCAAAGTAGAACTGGTAGATCATTTCCCCCACCAAAGTACATTATTTCCAAATCTGATGACTTGAAATGTGTAATCCTTTGGATAGGAACTTGAAAACAAGTGATCTTGGTACTAACTATATGAAGAAATTTTCTTGAGCAAATCACTGATTAGATCAATCCTGCAACAAGGCTTTTGAATGACTTAAAAATGCAAATTGTTTTGAACCTATGAGAAGAAATTACCACCAACTGAAATGCTCAGTGTATGTTATACCTGATTAATCTTTAAAGTATGGCTTTTGATGGGTAAAACTTTATGGTTAGTTGAAGTTATTGTGAACTTGTGAAAACAATGTTTTTGTTTGAAAGCATTTTCTAGTTTTCATACAATTCCTTCTATTAGATGCCCCTTCCTGACTGCCCTCCCTCATATCCTTCCAGGTGTACGTGGTAGGAGGCATCTCTTTGCATGAGTCCAGACAAGCCTGGGAAGCCCTGCATAAAATTTTTGATAGAAAGAGAATTATATATTTTGATTTTTCCCTAGTTGCCACGGCTATAGGAGCAGCAAAGAAGACTCATATATGGACATGTGTTAGCATAGCCAGTGGGAAGTGTTAGAATCAGACCTGAGTCTAAACAGTGGCTGTAGTATTCAGTGAGTGTGCAATGTTGGGAGAGTTACTAAAACTCTCTGAGCCTCAGTTTCCTTATCTGTAAAATGTAGTTGATAATCATAGGCTTGTAGGGCATTGTGATGGGGTACTATGATAGGGTTATCTAGAATGGGGTCAGGCATAGTATAGGGGCTCAATAAATGATAATATTATTATTTTATGGCGATAATACTGCTGCTGCTGACATTAAATTTAGTGGAATTCTGACCCCCTTCTTTCATAAATATAGGCAAGAACATCAGTACACAGTTATGCACATTTAAATGAGTTCTTTTGGTCCTTACTTACTTGAATAATGGGGCTTATCAATTCTTCATAAAGCACTTTGGATTCTGGAGCTAAAGCTCTAAAGAAGTCTAATGACTAAATAAAATTTAAATGCCATTAGTACTTCATATAATTATCACAAAGTGCCAGAGAGATATTTTGAATATCAGTACATTGAGTTGGCTGTTTTGTTCTCTTTAAGATTTCTATTGAGACGCTAACAGAAAAGCAGTAAAAATACTATATGAAATTTATTTTTGTTTTCATTTTTAAAAATCCCACATTGCTTAGCACAGGAGAATGTGATTATAAGGGAATTTTCGAGTAGTTTATTAGCCTTTAGAATAAAAGTCAGCTTTGTGAATTGCCTAATTGCGTTCAACTTTGGTGCTATTGGCATTCCCCATAACCGCTATAGAACAGTTCATGTGTGGCTTGTATACACTATAGTTTAATTTGACATTCATTCTTTTTTGATGTTTGGGGAATTTAGGGACCACTGCAAAAATAATTGGCGTGGAAATGCAAAGTGTTTTTCTCTTCTTAAACAACAATATTATGCTTCTACAAAGTATATTGGAAAGGAGCTGGGAAGAGAGTTTAGTGGTATGGTGTCAAATAAAATGATTAATATATATTTAGTATTAATTCTCCATCATCATCATCGGTGGGAAGGGAGATGGGATGGCAAAGAGAAAATGGCATGAAATGCTTAGGTCTGTTTGAAAGAAGCCTGAGTTTGATACAAGTGAAACAAAGGCTCCAATTTATTTATTATTTAAGCTGTGCAAAAAACTATGTTAAGAATTTTACATGTATTATGTTATTTAATCCTTCAGTGCCCCAGGAGAGGAGATGTTTAATGGAAAATACAATTTTTTTTAAATCAACAAATATTTATTAGCCACTTATTAGCCATGTATCCTGAAGGACATCAGGAATTCAACAATGGCGAAGACTTGGTTCCTCCTCTCCACAATCTCACAGAGAGTGGAGATCGCCAACATACATATGGAAAAATATAGTTTGTAATAAGTAGAGAGAGTAAGAATGAACAAAGAACTGTCAGTACTGATTTGTAATCATAATTGATTTGTAGATAGACATTCTTAAAACCGTTACATTGGAATTGGAAGATTTCCCAGGATTCAAAGAGTGTAGGATAGGGATGACTCACACTTAATTTATAATAAAAGATTTATTGATAATCACTAAGAGAGTAGACTTCAGTGTTCTCACCACACAAAAAAAGTGATAACTGTGTGAGGTAATGCATGCATTAGATTGCATGATTTAGCCATTCCACAATGTATACATATTATCAAACGTCATGTTGTAAACCATGAATATATAAAAATTTTACTTGAAAATTAAAAAAGAGAATAGATAAGACAATATTTTAGTCCTCCCCAAAAGGATTTATTGAATATGTACTTTTCACGTTTGGGCAAGGCATTGTGCCATGGCACATGGAGTGCACAACCACGCTCAAGGAGAAGAATTCTTTGAAAGATGGCGGCCTGGAAATGCATATCAGACCTCCTCTCTGTCAGAATTCCACCTCAGGATCCACCCAGTGCACACAGATGGAGCCTGGAGAGTGTGTCTCTGGTGGTGAGATTTCCTGAGATGTCTCTGAAATAGGGCAGGTGCAAAGACTTAAGTGTCTGGGCCAATGGCCCAGGTCTCTCCTCTGCCAGCAGATGGGAGCAGATATTCTCAGAAGAGAGCTGCCACTGTGGCTGCTGGCCCTTGGGATGGGCTTCCACATTGTTTAAATCTGCCCAGAGATAGAGAGCAACTGCTTGTGGGACTGAACCACTCCAATTCCCACTGTCTAGAGGGAGCCATCTATCACCTGCCAACCCCATGGAGTCTTCCTCTCTGTAGCGCAGCACAAGGCTGCAGTTTGCCAGCTCATTCACCACTGACTCTATTGCAGGAACTGTCTTGTTCATGCCAGTGGCCTGGAGACCCTTACAACCTGTGTGAGTGATGTAGGAATCTTATAGCCATGAGCATGCAGGGGTGACTGCCATTCTTGCAAGGCAGTGGATTCTCAGCCTTTGGGTACATGTTATAACTTGTAAAAATACCTATGCCTGGATGCCATGCAGACCAATTAAATCAGAATAGCCCAGGCATCAGTATGTCTTAAAATCTTCTGTGTGCTTCTAATGTACAGCCAGGGTTACACATTGCTAATTTAATATAACTCAGGATGACCACACTGAATAGGTAAAAGAGATAATTAATTGTGAGGGAAAAACCAATGGAGAGAGAACACAAGGCAGTAACACAGAAAAAAGAAACTTTCAAGTAGATAGTATCGAACGACAGTAACAAAACCACTTTCTAAAATTCTTTTTCTGAATTTTACAATTTACTAAAATAATTAAAAAATAAATCACTGGTGAGAACTCAGCTATTGTTTTGAAAACCCAAATAGAGTAAGTGGCTTATAACACAGACAAATAAGAATAAATGGGAATCAGAAGTGAAAGATACTTGACTGAGGGCTAAGAGGAAAAGGGAATATATAGGCAATGGCTAATAATGGAAGAAATAATAAAACATTTTCCTGAGTGGAAGGATTTAATCTAAAATAAAAAAAGGTGTAATGGCTCCCAAATAGCATTGAAATGAAAGGTCCCAAATAATCAAGTGGAAGATATGAGAAAAACATATAATTGATTATTTAGCTTAATGAAAACTCAAAGGATCCTATATATAGCCAAGAGATCATTATTCTCTTAGCAAAAAAAATATATTTTGGGAGAGTGCAGGATTCATTTGGTATATCCATATATTCTATTAATATATAAAAATTATTCAAGTATAATGAAAAAGGGTCAAGTCACCTAAAAGGTTGAGGATAATGTGACTTGGAGATATAGGAATACACATACACACATAAGTGTGTATATAATAAAAATACATTAAGAACATTTAATATAAGAAAATATACAATTTAATACAAAACTAAGAGATTATATCTAAAGTTTTTAAACTATCTCAGCAAAATCCAAGAGTTGGTGAGTAAGAGGCCTGAGGGAACCATAGTCTGTAGGCCTGTATGGGTGGGATGGCCTGTTTGGTCACATGGTGACAGACTTGGGTAATAGCATTCTAATATTTTCATGTGATGCCAGGAAAATACAACTGGGCAAGTAAACCGTCTGGGTTGGCAGCACAGCGACTTAATCTGGATTCATCCGTAGAGAAACGTAGGTTTCATCATAGCTATTAGGAATATAACCAGTAATAAGACTGAAAAGTGTGGTTATCTTTCCAAAGTAACTAGGTGTGCAGGTGGTAGAGGTGGGGAAGAATATGAAAAAAAAAAAAATTTGAAATCACCAGAAAGAGTAAAACTGAGGGGAATATGACAAACAATAATAAATAGATCAAATGAGATTGAAGTATGAAAATAAAAGCAAATATATAAATTATCACAATACATGAAAAATACTGACTGAACTTATATAACGCAAGTAAGAGACTCTCATAAGAGGTTAAAATGCAAAATGCACAATAATGACAAAATAAATAATAGTACAATCAAAACAGTATGATTTAAATGCACCAAACATGACAAAAACTCTAAAAAATAAGAATGACTTGGACCAAGTAAAATTGTAGTAGATTTTAATATGATTCATTAGAAAACTATTAGTGATCAATTTAATAAAAAACCTAGGCTACCTTGCATTTTAATTATGTAATTAAAGCTCAAAGCAATATGTACTAAAGGAACATTCTAGCTTACGTGCAAAGAGCAAGCATTATATTTTGGTTCACAGGCATGTGCAATTATCAAAAAATGAATAAGATCATAACATTAAAAATTTAGAGGTTTTGTAGGTCACATTTCTAATTATAGCCAATAAAACTGGAAATCAACAGTACAGTTATTGTAAAATCTTAGCTACTTGTAATTTAAAAACATAAGCCCTCAAGTAAAAAAGAAATTTAAAATATCACAAATTATCTAGGTAGACAAATACCAAAAGGTCAGCTTACATTATAGCTTATGTGACATAGCCATTGTTTTATTCAGAGAAAATTATTATTATTAAAGGAAAGTCTCATAATAAAGATAATGACTATTTAACTTAAGAAGCTAGAAAAATTATGGTACAGCATACTGAAAGAGTGAAGGTAGTAATCATTACTGATGTAAAAGATAAAATTAAAAAAATCGGAAAAGCATATTGTCAAAAGGAGAAATATATCCTTATGTATGGGCCTTTAGAAAATGCAAAACACCTGGCCTGTTTGATTATAAGTAATAATTAGAAAAGCATAGTTGACAATATCACAGGTACTAAAAATATAAACAATTTATAAGAGAATATTATTAATATGTGTATTTCTTCTGAGGATTATATTTTATTGATAACTGATTTCTCACTTATTTCAATAGTCTCAATATATTTGTTTCACCAACAATTTTTCCCATTTTGCAAGCAGTTTACCCCCACCATTGCTGTTATTTAAATTTAGGTCTTACAACTTTCTTTATAGTACTAAGGTCTCATATCATCTTCACACCACCTTCATGTTTCAAATAGTACTATTTTTTTTTTTAACAATAGAAGAGGTTGTTTAGGATATAGTCCTGATAATCAGTGTCTAGCTCGATATATCAAGGAGGAATTCACCTAACAGAGGCACTGCATTTGTTTGTTTTTCTGGTTGAATACTGCATGTACCAAGTGACTCCCCTGTGACTTCCATTGTACCAGCTAGAAACAAGAATGGGTACTCTCTTCTTTATTGACAACTTTGTTCCTAAAACTCAGCACTGTGGTGCAGGTCACTATCCAGTTTTCAGACTATTGCCGTCATTGAGCTTGTTTTATCAAGGTGGTTAGTGTGTTATAATAGGAATAAATTTCATTATGATATTAGACTGTCCATGAAAATGCATGAAGGAATCTTCAACATTGTCATGGGGACCTCAACAACAACCATGTATAAATGTACTATCTCTTGAATATAAAACCAGTGTCTCAACATTGGGAAATAATTGGAATTGGTGATGGTATAATAACTCCTGGTAAGCTATGACTTTAAAATTGACATAGAAAGTCTCTAGAGTCAAAGCATGGAGTCTTTGAATGATACTGGGCAAAACAACTGCCGATAAAAATGCCCAACATTGAGTATTATCACTTAAAAATTGCCATTTTGGTATATTAAAAAATAGTTTTCTACATTTTTTCCCCTACACTTTCCCATTTACAACAACTACCAGGGTCTCTGATACTGGAGCCAGGCCTTTGGCTTAAATATGTATAAACCTCGTTTCCACTGGCTTGCCCACTATAGAGCTCTATATGCACATTTAATAAATACTTTGGCTTGTGTTGATAAGCAAAAGACAGAAAATGTCTGGTTGCTTCAATAGTTTCTAAGTAAAGTATGGTTTATTTCTACTGCTCTCTAGAGTCTAACAGATATTACAATATTTTAGAATTATATTAAGAGTATAATACTACTGAGGCTTTGAGTTTGTTAAAAAGAATACTGTACTCAAGCTTTTTCTGCTTCTCAAGCTAGAACCCAACTTGTCTTTAAAACAGAGTAAGAAGTCCATATATAACTTTTAAGATTTTGAATTTTAATACTAGAAGATGTATGTCCATTGTGTTTTTGTTTTTCTTTTCCTCTAATTCAAGGCATTAAAACAGCCTAACCAAACTAAAGTAGCCATAGGGTGTACAATTTTAGTTCATCTGTTATTGTCATATTCTAAGTTAAATTATGTATTTGGATTTTGTATTACAGTATCTTCTGTGTATTTATTCTTATATTCTTATAGACAGATAGGTTTTGTTCCACTGAAAACCCTTGAATTTGTAACTTAAACCTTGAATTATGACAGATAAAATTATCTGAATTGCTATATTGCACTTATCACAAAGCTCTATTTCCCTATGCAGTAGGATGGAAATGATTCAAAATGTTATTTATTATTTAAGAAAAGTATCTGGCAAGAAAAGTATATAAACCAATACATATATTTTCAAGTGATTAAATGAAAAATGAATACTAAGCTGGAATATTTGATAGTCTAAGAAGCAATTTGTAATGAGTATATGACAAGGCTGTAGACTTCTGTTTTACATCACTAAAGTCCATGTAGCTTTATCTTAAATTCCATAGACAGGTTTGTAACTCTTTAAGCTGTTCTTGTCACATCTTGATCCTGCCCTGAGGAAGAGAATTAGGTTGTTTAGTATCTTTATAAAATTGTCATACATTTCTGTATTTTCCATCAGCAGTATCACAATGATAGTTTATATGCAGCAGTCCCCAACCTTGTTGGCACCAGGGACTAGTTCTATGGAAGACAATTTTTCCATGGACAGGGGGTGGGAGGGATGGTTTCAGGATGATTCAAGCACATTGCATTTATTGTGCAGTCAGACCTCTCTGCTAATGATAATCTGTATTTGCAGCTGCTCCCCAGCCCTAGCATCAATGCCTCAGCTCCACCTCAGATCATCAGGCGTTAGATTCTCATAAGGAGCATGCAACCTAGGTCCCTTGCATGTAGAGTTTACAGTAGGGTTCGCACTCCAGTGAGAATCTAATGCCACTGCTAATCTGACAGGAGGCGGAGGTTATGCAGTGATCAGAGTGATGGGGAGCAGCTGGGCTGTAAACATAGATGAAGCTTTGCTGGCTTGCCCGCTGCTCACCTCCTGCTATGTGGCCTGGTCCCTAACAGGCCACAAACTGGTACTGGTACGTGGGCTGGGGGTTGGGGATCACAGGTTTATAGGATGTTCTCATGTATACATAACACTGAGGATTATTGTCCTGATTAATGACTTGATGAAGAACATACAACTATTGAATAACTGGGTTGCAAACTCTGAGAAAATACTTTCGGAGTTAGGATACAAAATGTGTATAACTTCATGTTTTCATGGATAATGTAGATAAGCTAAGAGAGATTATGTGCATGTGGGAATGTTGTTATTTCTATCAGGCACCTATCTCTTCAATTCCTTTCATACCTGGCTCCGACTTGCTCTTCTCAGTTCAACTTCAGTACAAAGAAATATCACTGGCTTTTTGATCTAGTTGTCCTTTTATCATATTTGCCTGGAAAAATCCCAGTCATGGTTCAGTCTAATGCCCATTTTATTTAAATCTATACCTGGATTACTCAACACCACAAGGCACAGATGTTAATATCTATCAGTTCATAATCTCCGTACTTACTGGGGCAAAGAACTGTATGTCAACCCTATATCCCTTCAGTCTCTTCCCTTCCATTCACCAGAGCAGCCACCTGAATCCTTCTTCACACACCCAGATATCTGACTCCACCGCCGCCATCCCATTCCCAGCAAATGACCTACCTCTGACACCAAAGGGAAAATAGAGTTTGTCATCTGTAACTCCTTAAGCTCATGTCACTAAGACTCGCATTGCTTGATCTTGACATCCACCCTTGAACCTTCCCTCCTTGGTCAATAGGATAATCCTTCCTCTTTCATTTTAAAGTTAAAACCTATATCCATGCTCAGAACCCATCCCCCCTAGTTCCCATAGTGACTAAGATTCATCAATTCTCTTTCCCTTTCTATATCTTCCACTTCTCCCTCATAATCCTTTTTCCTTGGCATTTACCTACAGGCATGGCCTGTTCTTGCATGACCTTTCCTCTGTGCGTGCACACTTATCTCTTCTTTTTATGAGGACACTAGTCCTAATGGATTATGGACTCATCCTTGGGACTTCATTTAACCTTAAATACCTTTTTAAAGGCTGTATCTTCAAATACATACAGGCACATTGGGGATTAGGGAATTCAACATCTGAACTTTGGGGGGACACAATTCAGTATATAATAGATGCATGTACAGACCAAACATCGTGGGGTCTCCATTACTAGCCTGACCTAGCTGCTTCCCTGCTGAGTGACCAGCCTCACAGCAGCAGAGACTGACTGACACTGAGCCTTACATGTTGTACTAGTTCTCAGAAGTCCCAAACAGAACCTTCCCCTTCACAGGGAGCAGCATTTTATCTTTAGCAGACTCAGCATATATCCCAATGCTATCTCTAGTTCTGCCGTCCAGGGCTTACAGATAAACTTATCCATGTGTATATTATCCTCTACAACATTGTCATGGACTCATAACCACAGAATTCACACTTCAAA
The DNA here is from genome assembly GCF_041146395.1 of Eulemur rufifrons. NCBI lineage: Eukaryota > Metazoa > Chordata > Mammalia > Primates > Lemuridae > Eulemur > Eulemur rufifrons. Next base: position 17,298,863 of record NC_091005.1, read on the forward strand.
CCATGTGCTCCCACCCCTAGAAGCAGCTTTTCTGAAAGGATGATGAAATAACCCATTGAGTGTTTACCTAATACCTTGGCAGGTAGCGTATCTGATCTGACCTGCAGGATGTGTTGTGGCATATCTCCTGAACCAATGACACGAAAGGTGTATCCTTCCAAGGAGAAAAGAAGGTAACTAGAGGATAACTTCAGACGATAAATTAATCGAAGAAATATTCAAAGATGGCAGAACATTTTCAGAAATAAACCAAATAAATAGAAGAAGATTCTTGAATTATGATGTTTACCCTAGGTCTGAGTGAAGCTTTATACTAAAAGATGTCTTGACTGAAGTTTCTTCATCTTAAATCTTTTAAAACTTTTTCCATCTTAGATGCTATTTCTTTCTTCCCTGACTCTTGATATAGCCCCTCCTTGCTCCCTGCTTTTCAGTCTTTGAATTTAGTAGGACACGAATGTAGGAATATATTTTATTTTAAATTTATGCTATGTCTTTAACTTAGGCTGGGAACCAACAAGGTGCAAGATACAAATAAAACAGTATCATGTAAACCTTCTATCACCAAATAATATAGAACGTAAGTCAACTGATCTCTAAATTGCTAATTGATAAAATAGTTGTACAGACTATGTCCTTGGACATTATTGCCTAAGGAAATATTCTAAAGTGCCAGAGGTTTCATTACTGAGTATATTTTTATAAAATGGAAATTTATTGATTGTCATCAGATGGAAATTAGAAAGAAAATCAAATACCTAAAATCATCTCATCAATTTATTTTATCTGATCTTTAAAGCATATATACACACACCACACTGATCCATTTAAATAGAAATGCACATTTTTTTTTTTTTTTTTTTTTTTGAGACAGAGTCTCACTCTGTTGCCCGGGCTGGAGTGAGTGCCGTGGTGTCAGCCTAGCTCATAGCAACCTCAAACTCCTGGGCTTAAGCAATCCCTCTGCCTCAGCCTCCCAAGTAGCTGGGACTACAGGCATGTGCCACTATGCCTGGCTAATTTTTTCTACATATATTTTTAGTTGTCCAGCTAATTTCTCTCTATTTTTAGTAGAGACTGGGTCTCACTCTTGCTCAGGCTGGTCTCGAACTTCTGACCTCGAGCGATCCACCCACCTCGGCCTCCCAGAGTGCTAGGATTACAGGCGTGAGCCACCGTGCCCGGTCTGAAATGCACATGTTTATATATGATTTTGCTAAACCTTTTGCAATAAATTTTATGACAATTGTAATATTTCTATAGATGTGTGATCAATTTTCTTAAAAAAATCTGCCATGTATATGCCAAGTGTTCTAAAGGTAGTGTAATTTTATTTATAGAAATTGAAGAGAATGTACATTTGAATTTCTTTTAAAAATAATGTGTTTTTATCTCAACTGTGAGGCATCAAAATGAGGTGACCAAGAGTCTTCTATAGGTTCAGAGCATCTCTGGCAAATACCTTTACCAGTGTTCTTTTTTTTTTCATGTGAATTTGAGTCATTGTCTAGTGATTTTAGCCTGAAGGATATATTTAGTATTTCTTGTAAGGCAGATCTGCTAGCAACAAACTCATTCAGTTTTTATCAGGAAATGTCTTAAGACACCTTCAACACTCAGCAGGCATTTTATAATGCTGCCTAGCCTACACTTGCTGCTAGTGCAGTGCCTCTAGCCTCCAGCGTAACCAGAGGTGAGAATTTAGGAGATTCTCAGGTTTGACTGGAGGTGGCATTGCAAATTAGCCCATGCTTCCTACCACAAAGGAGATGGTTGATGGGGCCCAAGATTTCAACTGGTTAAGATAAACCATGGGGAAGAAAATCCAGGTATGGGCCCGGTATGGTGGCTCAGGCCTGTCATCCTAGTACTCTGGGAGGCGGAGGCAGGAAGATTGCTGGAGCTCAGGAGCGTAAGACCAGCCTGAGCAAGAGTGAGACCCCATCTCTACTAAAAATAGAAAAAATTATTTTTATTTTATTTATTTATTTATTTCAGGATATTATGGGGGTACAAACATTTTGGGTAGCTGGGTGTAGTGGCGTGTGCCTGTAGTCCTAGCTACTTGGGAGGCTAAGTCAGGAGGATCGCTTGAGCCCAGGAGTTGGAGTTTGCTGTGAGCTGGGCTGACACCATGGGACTCTAGCCCAGGCAACAGAGTGAGACTCTGTCTCAGAAAAATAAAAATAAAAAAAAAGAAAATCCAGGTATGGACTAGGTGCATGGAAGAAAAGGAGGAGAGAAGACTCAAAGGTGAGAGAAGGAGGGCAGAGAGAAGAGCAGATAAATTAAAGAAGTGAAGGGAATTTGATGGCTCATTAAGACAATCATGAGCAAAGTAGGGAGATTAGTGATAGAAAGGAAATGGTAGAATCGCTTTTATTTCTGGCTTCAGCTTTGAATGTACTCTTATTTCTCCTCCCAATTTATATTGAACTTTTCCTCTCCTTTTAGAGATGGCAGAGTAACCATAGCAGAATGATTGTAAACATATGGTGTGTGTTAATGTGATTGTTTGCCTCCTCATTATGGATTTAGTATGACCATTAACATCTAACTGCCTAATTTCCCAATAACCATTGAAAAATTAGAGCTGCGTCATTGCCACCCTAGTACTCACCAGAATAATTTTGTCATTTCTAAAAGCATTTAATCTTTGAAAAATGATGCAAATAATTTACTTTTGTATTATTTTGACTTTTGGCCTATATTGATATGATTTATTTGCAAATTAAATTTCTGTATAAAATAAAAATCACTTAGCTCACAGTCTTGTACATAAAAAAATAAATTGTAGGTATATTATCTAATTTTTAGGATACTTTTCCTGTATATGAGATTAATGCTTATTTATTCTTTTCATATCTTGGTCCATATCAAAGTTCTTAAAAAATTATTATCATCTACATGTATATGGTAAAGTACCCAAATCCTTCCATGCTTTTAAAAAATTTTTTCCATAAATCACCAAGAATAAATTCTTACTGTGTACACAGGTGTAATTTATTATTTAGTGGGGAAAAATTCCTCTGAAGCTAAAGAATTTTCTTTCTGATTATAGAAGGATGTGTGATCTTTTAGTAATTTCCACATTGTATAAAAAAACTTTAGGAACTGCACATATGTGTACACATTCACACCCACATGTCTACACACAAGATTATCTATATACGTATACTCTTTCTCTTTCTCTCTCATACAGACATAAATACTCACCAGTTTGCAAATTCACACACACTCACGCTCACCCACGCACATTCACATGTACATACTCACACACAGTGTTCACATACTCACTTTCACATGCATATTCAAATAGAAATAATTATACTTATAAATATTATAAAATGTATTATGAACATTTCTATTTGATTCAGAATATGGAGAATTCTTTTTTTCTGACACTGTATTATTTTCACTAGTATTAAGGAGGGGTAAACCTTCTGAGATTTGTCTGTCTTTCAACTTGGATGTGAATAAACAGAACCATGTATGCGTTTCATTTTGAAATATACTGAATGCTTCTATTAGATTTCAACCCTTAATCTTCTCTTTAGGTATTCAATTAATCTTAAAAGCATCTGGAACAGAAATGCACATATAAAGTTATAACTTTAATTTTTCTCTTAAAAATATGATCAATCATAAATTCCCAAAAAGGAGAGTAAATAGTCATCAGTTAAATGTATTTTCCATTAGGATTATAGATAAATGCACAATGATTCTACCTGTTCTAAACTTTATGCCTAGCTTCTAATACCTCTAGTTCTACTGGTTCCTCTGATATAGTAGGTTTTTGTTTCATGCACATTCACCCCACATCTAGCCTAGAGAATTATACTGCAGATTCCAATCCCATCCAATCGGGGCATTTGGACATAGCTGTATACATTGTGAGTTGGACAAATGAATGGGGTGGCTGTGCCTGTATAACCTTGTCTCTCCATGTTCATTTTGGGAAAACCGGTCCACAAATGTGAAGGAATATGTAGAAATAATATCATCCCTGGCTTGACTTTTTTTGTAAGAGGGAGGTGTCTGAACAGGGCCAGAAAACTGTGGGGAGGAATGGTGCTCTGAGACACCTCCATACTTCGCACCCAGGGCATTGGCACTCTGGCTGAAGGAAAGCGCTCAAGAAAACAATCTGTTCTGTGCATCTGTCATTTGGGAATTTTAGAACTTGAACTTAAGGAAACCCCAAACTTAATGCATCAGCCTTCTTTTCCCCCAAACACCCTTTTAGAGATGAGAAAATAGAACCCCAAAGAAGGAAAACAACTTGCTTAAGGTCACACAAATAGTTTGTGTCAAAGTCAAGATTATAATAATGGTAGTCTAATTTCTAATCCAGAGTGTCTTTTATTACCCCCTAAGAATTTCTGATCACCCACTATCTAGTTAATTACCTACTATTGCTTCTTTTCTACTGTCTAAATCATGAATGCCTATATAGAATGAATTCCATCATGCACATTCTGTAGAATCTGCAATTTCCTTCCCTCTAAGCTCTTGTGTCACGTTTATTAGATTGTATCTGATTGTGAGTGATTTGTCAATACCACGGCCTGAAAAAACATGCAGCAGATTTCCTCTTATTTTTAATTATTGTTAACTTACCTTCATTAGAAGTAGCCTTTAAAATCTTATCCAAAAGTTCTCTTGCTATCCTATTTTAAAGTGTGAAAAGTGGACATCTTTCAGTTTCAAGAGTATGCAAATGATAATATTGACTCAAAATAAATGCAAGCTAAGAACTTGCTTGACACAGTATATGTAACTTACTGCAGAGTTTTTACAAGGGAGTATATGCCCAATATTTTTATAATTGCAATGAGTTTTATAAGCAACTTTATTGAATTATGTTGATTTGCGACTTTAAAGAAAAAGGGGTATTTGAGCAGGTGATGATGTCCAAAATGAGAATGTTGTCAACCTCTTATTTGACTGGAGTTCAACCAGTGTAGTGGTAGAGAGATTAAGTAGCCTTGATTTGATCTGTTGTTGCACTTGTAGACTTTTTTTTATATATACAGAAGATATTGGGTGGCTTAGAAGACTTTTATGAAAATATGAATAATGTGAAATAAAGAAATAATTATACTTATTCGGAGCAGGAGTTTTGTTTTTAATTTAATTTGTACAGTTAGCTATTTTATACTTGTTTTATTTTTCCTTCTATTTTTGCCTGGCAGGTTGTCGGATATGGCAGGGAGGTAGAAAAATTTCTGAGATCAAACACTATTTCTAGGTAGCTGCTTCCTTTGCTGTGAATTTACTGTTAATCCTCTTAGTCATAATCTCTTCAGTTGAATATATAGTCCCATTCTCCACGTTGAGAATGCTAAATATCATTTCAAAGTGATTAAAAAGTTCTAATAACATTCTCATTTTATGACTGTTTGGATAATTTCCTAAAGATGAAGAAGCAATAATAATGGGTGGGGGATTTTAATATTAAGTATTTAGAGACTAATAATGTGAAATTAATATTTATAAAATGTTTACGGGCAAGATAGCTAACATTTAATGAAAATGTCTCCAATTACATTAGTATTATTAGATTGACCCACATAATGGTAAGATATAAATTATGCATTTTCTCATTGATCCTTGACAAGTTTGTATATGGAAATATGACTGATGAGGTGAATGTTTGTGGACTTTGGAATCATTCAGACTTATTAGCAGTGGGAGCTTGAGAAAGTTGACTGTACTCTGAAACTCAGTAAATGGCAATGGTAATTCCTGTCTTGCCTGATTTTTTAAAGTATCGATGATATATTGTGCAAGTGCATATCATAATGATCTGAAGGTAGTGATTATAATAGTAATAATAGTAACAATAAGATAATCACTTAAAAATAAACTAAATACAATATGAAACAGCTAAGGCTGACCTTGTATTTTTTATGTGTATTCTATTTCCAAAATATCCAAGTATTTTATTTGCCATCTCTCTGTAAAAACCGAGATATTTAAGTGAGAGATGCTTTATAGTCTAGGAATTAAGATGGGGCAGGAGATGAAGTTCAGTTCAAACAAAAGGCCTAATGAGTATTTCTCGAAACCTTTGTGAAAATTGCGCAGTTAATAAGGTGACTTAATTTCATTGCTAGCAGCACCAATGCATATTTCATTCATTTTAAGTGTTTCCTTTCTCAGAGCCAGAATGAAAATATAATAATTGCACAGTCCACGATTAGCCAGCTGCTTAGCAATTCTCTATCTTATTGAGTATTTTCTGCCATATCTTTTTGCCAGCAAAGGACAGCAAGCAGGCAATATTAGTTGAGGATAGACAATGCATTTTCATTTTGACATAATTGCTCTCCTTTGAATGGAGTATTAGAGCTACCAGCAGTGTTTGCTACCTACATATTTAAAAAAATCGAAGATGACAAAAAGTCCCATGCACTGTACAGAGAGGCCTTTTCATGGAGATGTAGCTAGTTTCACCAAACTGATTTTGTAACTGTGTCCCTCTGGCTTTAAGTCTGAAGTCTTTTTGAAGGAGGACCAATGGACATTAATTAGAAATCTTTGCGTCCATGCCCAGTCCCCTCCCCTCAGAGTGAGAGAGTGTTGGTGACAAGGCCTCATTTCCACCCTCTCCCCACTCACCCCAACACAGGCCAACAACCATCAGGCAGGGAAATATTCTGGAAGGAGTGATTTAAAAGAACGGTAAAGCTCAGGTCTGGCAATCTTCACAGATTTCTGTAAAGAAACATCTCTGACATTGAGGGTGCACAGTTGCTCCTTCTCCTGGCCAGCTGGGTAGAAAATTGCCCTGGACGTCATGCGTGTGACTGAGAGCAAGGTGAACTTTTAAATGAGATGACTGGGGAAGCAGGGATTGTATTAGTTTGCTTTTGTACTTTTTAGTTTCTTCAGATTGGTCTTTCCTGACGAATCCTGATAAATTATCCAGTGGCCTCCTAATCAAGACCAGTGAGGGTCCAGCCAAAGAGATATTTAAGATTGCTTTCCTGCATCAGAGGAAATACATATTAAATATAATATACTAAAACAAAGTAAAAGGTCATCGTGAGACACTGCCACTATATATGAGCTGTTACTGCCTTAGCAGTAATATTAAATAATAGTAACTACCATATACTGAATCCTCAACAACCACAAGATGGTGGACCAGGGATTTTATTTACATTATTTTTAATGTATACATGTAACCAGCAAGGTTAATGTATATATGCAATCAATAAGGTCATTACTGTTATTTTCCAAGTTTAGCAGTTGACAGAGGAGCTTTCACCATGGTTAAGGGGCCAAGCCTGATCCAGATTCAGGTCTGACTATAAAGCTTGTCTCTTCTTCCAACATTCTACACTCCTTCATAGAAATTACGAGCACATGCCTTATTATCAACTATATTATTCTGGGTAAATTGCACTATTCTTTAAATTCTATGTTTGTCCTTTTAAAATGGTTGATCATTGGGCTATGAAAATAACCAACATGACCCCTTTGCAGAGTCTAATTTTAGGGAAATTGTTTTAAATCAGGATTAAGAGGTTGGCTTCTCTTTAAGCCTCATCTAGAATCGGACAGAGTGAGAACTGCCTTGTTGGCACTAACAAAAGGAAGCACCATGCAGACCTGGGCAAGGCATCTTCACAGTCCCCAAATCTGCAGTTGAGTCGAAGAAACACTGAATTCTCAAGTCTCTTATGACCATATATTTCTCTGATTCAAGGATCATAAGCTAATGAACTCATGGTAGAGACTGGTAGATACCACATTTATATATGCATATATAATACATAATATACATATGTATGATATACATGGTATGCACAGAAGTACATATATAATATCTTAACCACAAAGAAAATGGTACATACTATAGTTACAAATTAAAAAATATGGAAATGTCTAAAAATAAATTTAATATTATCTTCTCAATAGATCCTCCTCCCATAGCCTTTTAACAATTTGAGGCATATGCATTTAAACCTTTCTCTGTGCTCACACATATATTTTTCTTTTCTGGCTTTCACTCTGTTATTTTTCAACAAAAATGTTTAAAGTCTGAAATTTCTAGAATCGATTCTAAAGTGTGTGACAGTTCGTTCAAATAATAGGCGTGTTTTAAATTCATAGATATTGTGCAACTATTTTGCAAAAAATAGTTGCAAATCACACTTTCAGAAGAACAGTGGTCATGTCCTTTCTTCTAAAAGTCTCTACATCTCAGGATGCTATATATTTTTTAAACTTTGGCTCATTTGATGAGTGAAAAAGTGTATTTCATTCGTGGTGCATAATCTGGATACCTAGTGATGCTGAAAATCTTTTTTTTGTTTAATGGCTATTTGTGTGTCCTTCTTTGTGGCTTGCCTGCTAATATACTTTGCTAACTTTTCTATTGGTTTGTTAAATTTACTTTTATAACTAGAAGAACTCTGTGGATGTTAGCATTATTAGCTTTTTGTTTGTCATGCTCATTCTAAATGCTTTTCCCAGTCTATTATTTTTCCTTTGCTTTTGTTTGCAGAGGTTTTGGCAAACTATTATTTTATGTCATAAAATAGGGTTATCTTATGAAGATCTGACAATATGTTATGAAATTTTTCTACAGCAACATTTTCATAATTTTTACCATGAAATTTGTTTGTATACTTTGTGTGAATTAGAGGTTAAATTTTCTTTAATGTCATTAGGAAAAAAATTCTAGCTTTATATGTTTTATTGACGTGAGGTCATTGTAAAGGTAGAAGTTTAATTAATACTCTATTCTATGATTGTGTGTTTATTGAGACTATTTGTCCCTTGGATCAAATTTCATAGTGTTCATCAAGATTTCAATTGGCCTTTCACAGTTGCTCTTATACTTTGAATTCCTTCTGAGATTTTATGTTTTTTCATGAACCTAACTTTTTACATCTTCAATTTCTCTCTTTTTTTCTGAAGTCATGTGACAAAAGATTATCTATGCCTTTCTTAAACCGAGTCTTGGTTGTATATCCATCTAACGGTATGCTTTGACATGCCACAGTCTCCTCTGCAGAGGCAAATTAGTAGCCGATGGAAGGCATGGCTGTTCTCCTGTGGGCACAGAGTGACTCTAGCCCTTCTGCTACGGTTTTGGGAGGAAGCCTCTCTGCTCTCTTTTTCCAAGGAGTCGACTGCCATGTCCCAGATGCAGGCCCTGGCCATATTGCCACTTCCTTCCACCAAGGGCCTCTAGGGTTTATACAATTGAGTAGTTGCTCTAAAGAACACAAGAAACAGAAAGACATGTGCTGTCCATCCTTCAGAGACCACAAAGCTGCTGTCACTTTGGACTTTTCATAAATACATCTCCCTAAGATTGAGGAGAGATAAACCTTGTCTTTTACTCCAGGGCCATTGGTGAAAGAAGCCCGGCCTTGATTTTCTTCCCTGACATCCCAGCAGGACTTACATCCTCTGATACATCCTCAGTGGTCCACCAACAGCATACCTGTTTGATTGATTACCTACTCCAGAGTGTTGGGAATTAGAGTAGGACAGTGATATGTGATCAGTGTGCCATTATCCCAGAATTCTACAGAAAAGACTTCAATATTTAGATATAGCTTGGAAAGATAAAAATCATCTTTTGTGGTAGTCTCTAAAAAATATCTTCCTTTAACATACTTTGGAATCAAAATGCAATCAAATTTTGAGTATTTGCCTCTTAAAATTGTTGATATCATATGAATTTGGGGAAAAAAATAACATTTTTCTGCAAGGAATTCTAGAATTTAAAGGCTGAGCCACCTGAATTTCAATTTCTTAAAAAGCTAAATCATGTTTTGCTCTCCTGCCATGGGTCTAATCATAACTGTATGAGTGCTTTTCTCCTCTGCTAGGTGCCACTGCTTTTATGTAACATCTCTCCATCTGAGGCCATGGCAGGAGCCCTGGGCTCCCCACATGCTCCATCACCCTCTTGCCGAAATGCTCCTCACTTTCCTGATCACTGCTGCTGTGGTCTCGACTGTCATTTCCTCAGCACCATCTGTAGACTGATATTTTGTGAGGATTTGTACAGATTCCAAGTCAGAATCCAGCTCAACGGGCCAGCATATTTAGTTTTTAAGAGAAAAGAAAGTAATTGATCAATTTCTATTCTAGTCCACTCTCTTTTCCCCCCTACTTCTCCCCATTCCACCCTCACACGAAGATATTCTTACGGCTTTGAAATGGAATCAAATTTCCAGGCTGCACAATTAAATTTCAGTCAAAAATTTCACTTACCAGAACGCTCACAATACTAATAGTGTTGTTAGAAATAAGACACTTGATTAAAAGGCGGCACATTTGTCTATATCTTTAATGTGCATTCCGAATGAGTCTTAGCAGGAGGCTGATTCACATGAAAATGCACAATTAGCTCATCCAAGTTTAATACACCATTATCTGCACCCAGGCCCTCTCTTCATTACCATTTGAATGCACTGTTTTCTTTGGAGTTTTGTGCAGGAAGCAAATCCCTATATATGGCACACAGCTCTAGACTCTGATTTGTCTTCTCTTGCCCTTTAGACAAAAGGCCAAAACAACGTGCTCTTTGGTGCGTTAATTTTCAATCTCTGGCTATTTTTGAATTTGTAATGCAGCACATTTCCTTTTCCAAGAGACTTTAGTCGAGATACAATGTGGAAGGAGATATAGCCAAGGGATTTGTTTGTTATGGGGCTGCTTTAAAGCGTTGTTGAAATCCAGTGAAATAAAATATTACTTGAATCTGATGTCACTGCTGTATCGAGTCCCTTAGTACCTGGGCTTTGGAATCTGAGACAACTATTTCCTGAAATAAAAACCGAGAAAACAAGAGTTTTATTTAATTCCTATCAATGTTGTCCTTTGGCCTTTCATTAATTTTCAGTGTTTCTGGCATCTGCACTCCCACAGTTCTACAAGCTGCCCTGGTATGCAGAATTCCATTTAATCTGGAACAAATAGAATCAGTGACAGAATAAAAATACTGTAAGTGTTTTTAAAATAATTTCTTTCCTCTTTTATCCTCATTTTTAAGCATCATTTATATTTAGCTCTTCAAAGAGACTTAATTGTAAAAAGATAAAATGACTTTCTTATGACATAAGCAAGTTTCTACTCTTGAATAATGAGTCATATAGGATATTTTACTAAGTATGAAGTCATTTTAGAATAATCCAATTGGCTATTATTTTTGAGATTTATATAGAAAACAAAGAGATGTAACATTCTTGAGGGGCACAAATTGTTAAAACTCTTATTTGCTCATAAGGTAATGTTAAGCAAATTATAATATTAAGGAAATAAAAATTTGCTAAGGGTAAAGAGAAAAAGGTTTATAGGAGGGCACATGACATATTAGAAAAGGATTTTTTTAGGTCCTCTGCAACTTTCTACCTTTGTTTGCCAAGAATTTTTCTTAATTTCTCTGAGTTTCAGAATTTCTCTTTCCTTTTCCTGGCAGCATCTGGAAAAATGGTATAATAACACCTGCTGTGCACCATATTGTGAGAATTAGAGGTAAAATTACAAAATATCTAGTAATACACAAGCTCATCAAGGTTGCAGGATAAAAGATCAATTAAAAAAATAAACTATATCTATATGCTAACAATGAATAATCTAAACTGGAAGTTAAGAAAATAATTTCATTTACAATAGTATCAAAACAAAGAAATACTTAGGAATAAATTTAAAAAAATGAAGCATAAGACTTACACACTAAAAGCTAGAAAACATTGATGTTTATTTGTTCATTTTAAAAATTTTTTGTTTTTAATTATTATGAGTACATAATTGTATGTACTTGTAGGGTACATGTGATGTTTTGACACAGGCTTACAATTTGAATTAATCATATCAGAGTAATTGGGGTATCCGTCAGCTAAGGCATTTATCATTTGTGTTAGGAACCTTCCAGTTCCACTCTTTTAGTTATTTTAAAGTATACCCTAACTTGTTGATTATAGTCACTTTGTTGTGCTATCAAATATCATTCATTTTATCTAACTAACTATATTTTTGCACCCATTAACTATCCTCACTTTATTCCTCGCTTCCCACTACCCTTCCCAGCCTCTGGTAACCATCATTCTAGTGTCTGTCTCCATGAGATCAACTGTTTTAATATTTAGGTCCCACATATGAGTGAGAACGTGTGAGATTTGTCTTTCTGTGCTTGGCTTATTTCATTTAACATAATGTTCTCCATTTCCATCCATGTTGTTTCAAATGGCAGGATTTCATTCTTTTTTGTGGCGATATAATATTCCATTGTGTACATGTACCACATTTTTTAATCCATTCATCTGTTGAAGGACACTTAGGTTGATTACAAATATTGACTATTGTGAATAGTGCTGCAATAAACGTGGGAGTTCAGATATCTTTTTGATATTTTGGTATACTGATTTCCCTTCTTTTGGATATAGACCTGGCAGTGGGATTGCAGGGTCATATGGTAGTTCTATTTTTAGTTTTTTTGAGAAATCTTCATACTGTCTCTATAGTGGTTGCACTAATTTACATTCCAATTATACTAATGTAAAGGGTTACCCTTTTTCCACATCCTCACCAGCATTCATTATTGCCTGTCTTTTTGATAAAAGCCATTTTAACTGGGGTGAGATGGTATGTCATTGTAGTTTTGATTTGAATTTCTCCGATGACTAATGATGTTGAGCATTTTTTGTATACCTATTCGTCCCAAATAAATGGAAAATTATTCCACGTTCATGGTTCAGAAGATTGAATATCATTACGATGGTAATACTCTCTAAGTTGCTCTACACAATGCCTATCAAAATCCCAGCTGATTTTTTTTTTGCATAAACTGACAAGCTGATCCTAAAATTTGTGTGGAAATGCAAGGGACCCCAGATAGCCAAAACAATCTTGAAAAGAAGAAACAAAGTTGGAGGACTCAAGATTCCTAATTGCAAAGCCATAGAAATCAAGTCATTGTGGTACTAGCATAAGGATAGACATATATAGGACAATGCAGTAGAATCAAGAGTCCAGAAATAAATCCATACAGCTATGGTCAATTGATTTTTTTTTTTTTTTTTTTTTTTTTTTTTTTTTTTGAGACAGAGTCTCACTCTGTTGCCCAGTCTAGAGTGAGTGCCGTGGCGTCAGCCTAGCTCACAGCAACCTCAAACTCCTGAGCTCAAGCGATCCTCCTGTCTCAGCCTCCCGAGTAGCTGGGACTACAGGCATGCACCACCATGCCCGGCTAATTTTTTCTATATATATTTTTAGCTGTCCATATAATTTCTTTCTATTTTTAGTAGAGATGGGGTTTCGCTCTTGCTCAGGCTGGTCTCGAACTCCTGAGCTCAAACGATCCGCCCACCTCGGCCTCCCAGAGTGCTAGGATTACAGGCGTGAGCCACCGCGCCCGGCCGGTCAATTGATTTTTGACAAAGATGCCAAGAAACTTCAATGGGGGAAAGAATAGTCTTTTTGACAAGTGGTGCTGGGACAACTGAATACCTATGTGCAATAGAATAAATTTGGATCCCTACTTCATGCCATACACAAAAATTAAATCAAAATGGGCCCTAGACATAATTGTAAGAATGAAAACTATAAAACTCTTAAAAGAAAACAGGAAGAAATCTTTGTGATCTTGGGTTAGGCAATAATTTCTTAGCTATGACACTAAACATACAAGCAATAAAAGAGATGATTAATAAGTTGGACTTCAACAAAATTTAATACTTTAGTGCTTTAAAGGACATAATCAAGAAAGATGACCTAAAGAATGGGAGAAAATATTTGCAAATCATATTATCTAATGAGAGAATCATATCCAGAATATATAGCTTTTAAAATAAAATATAAAAAGACAATCCAATTAAAAAAGGGACAATGGATCTAAATAGACATTTCTGCAAAGAGAATACAGGCTGGGCAAGGTGGCTCATGCTTGTAATCCTAGCACTCTGGGAGGCCAAGGTGGGAAGATCCCTTGAAGTCAGGAGTTTGAGACCAGCCTGAGTGAGAGTGAGACTCTGTCTCTACAAAAAATAGAAAAAAATTATCCAGGTGTGGTGGCACATGCCTGTAGTCCCAGCTTCTGGGGAAACTGAGGCAGGAGGATCTCTTGAGCCCAGGAGTTTGAGGTTGCTGTGAGCTGTGAGGATGTCACTGCACTCTACCCAAGGCGACAGAGTGAGACTCTGTCTCAAAAAAAAAAAAAAAAAAAAAAAAGGATATAGACAAAAGGACAAAAAAACACAAGAAAAGATGCCCAGTATTATTAATCATTAGGGAAATGCAGATCAAAGCCACAATGACATAGCACTTCCCAGCTACCAGAATGGCTATACCAAAAAGACAGGCAATAAGAAGTGTTGGAAAGAATGTGGAGAAATTGGAACACTCATACATTGCTTATGACAATGTAGAATGGGGCTGCTAGTTAGAAAAATAGTTTGGCAGTTCCTCAAAATAAAGTAACCATATGATGCAGCAATTCCAGTCCTAGGTATCTATTCAAGAGAACTGAAAATATATGTTGACACAAACTTGCGCCCGATAACCCAAAACTGGAAACAACCCATCCACTAAATGTTGGATAAACTGAATGTGGCATATCCAGATGATAAAATATTATTCAGCATCAAGAAAACACAGTGCTGATGCACATTACAACCTGGATAAACCTTGAATACATTACACTGAGTGAAAGAAGCCTGAAAGATCACATATTGTATAATCCCACTGTCTTGGTTTGTTTTCTGTTGCTTATAACAGAATACCTGACACTGGGTAATTTATAAAGAAACAAAATTTCTTACAGTTTTGAAGTTTAGAAAGTCCAAGGTTGAGGACTGACATCTGGTGAGAACCTTCTTGCTGGTAGGGACTCTCTGTAGAGTCTTGAAGTGGCGCAGGGTGTCACATGGTGAGGGGACTGAGTGTGCTAGCCCAGGTCTCTCTTCCTCTTCTTATAAAGCCACTGGTCTTTCTTCTATGATAACCTGTTAATCTATTAACCCATTAATTCGTTAATCCATTCATGAGAGCCCTCATGACCTAATCACCTCTTAAAGGTCCCACCTTTCAATACGGCCACATTGGTGATTAAGTTTCAACATGAGTTTTGGAGGTGACAAACGTTCAAACCATGGTACATATCTATGAAATGTCCAGGCTAAAAATCTATAGAGACAGAAAGTCAATCAGTGGCTGCTTAAGGCTGGAGGGTGGTAAAATGGATAGGGAGTAACTGCCCATGGGTACAAAGCTTATTTCTGGGAGAATGAAAATGTTCTAAAATTAGATTATGTTGTGATGGTGGCACAACTCTAAATGTACTAGAAAAAAACTGAATCACATACTTTAAATGTGTGAACGTAATGGCACATAAATCATATATCAACAAATCTCTTCAAAACTTTACAAACATCTAACGAAGTCCGTGGCACATAGTGGTTGCTCGATAAATGTGGTAGTCATTGATAGTTTGGGTGTGAATTATATGTTAAACAGTTTTCTAGACAATGAGGATATAAAAGTGACCAAGATGGGCAAAGTTCCTGTTCTCTTGATACCTTCATGGTCATGGTGGGGGTGTGAAGGAAGACAAAAACAGCTACAAATAAAATCAATTCTACAATAGGGGGTTTCTGGAGATGAAGGGCTAATTCAGAAAGTAGCCAGGGAAGACTTGCTGAAGAGATGGTTAATGATTTCAAAAAGCCCCGCTTGTTAAAATCTGAGGGTCGGTGTTTGAGCTAATTCTCTAAAGCACAAAAATCTTGGTGTGTTCCATAAGAGAATGAAGATGTCTTTGTGATACAATAGGTGAGGAAAGGGGTTGCACAAGATGAGATTGACAAGGATGGCAGGGCCAGACCACATGAGGTCATATAGGATTGTATTCCTAGTGTCATGGGAAGTCACTGAAAAGGTAGAAGTCAGGTAAGACGAGCATATAACTGTTGAGATTTTAAGGGATCTGAATCACAGGAACCCTCTTTCTTACTCAGATTCTGAGCAGAATGGAAAATAAGAAAAAAGAAATCTGCAAATGAAGGTTAAGATACTGCCTTTATTTTTTATAAATTGATATTGCTGTTGAAGCTTACATTGTTAAGTCATTTTCTCTCTCTCTCTCTCTCTCTCTCTCTCTCTTTTTTTTTTTAAAGAGACAGGGTGTTGCGTTTTTGCCTGGGCTACAGTGCAGTGGTGTCATCATAGGTCACTGCAGCCTGCAACCTGCAACCTCAAACTCTTGGGCTCAAATGATCTTCCTGCCTCAGCCTCCCAAGTCGCTGGGACTATAGGCAGGTACCACCACACCCATCTAAGTTTTCTATTTTTTGTACAGACAGGGTCTCACTCTTGCACAGGCTAGTCTGGAGCTCCTGGCCTCAAGTGATCCTCCTGCCTTAGCCTCCCAAAGTGCTAGGATTACAGGCATGAGCCACTGTGCCTAGATGGTTTCTTAATATTGAATCTTACAAATAGATATAGAAGTCTATCTCTTCTGTTATATAGAAACCACAGAAACCCTGGACCTCCAAAGGGCTCCCCATGGTCTACGGGCCTTACTCATGAGTCAATGAAGTAGGAAGAAAGTCCAATAAAAGGGGTATTTATGAGTTGGATACAGATGTGGGGCCAGAGGAATTTTACAAAGGAATGGACAACTATGATGAAAATGAGATACTACTATGAGAAACAGCATTGTCCTCTGGTCCCAAAAAGTTCTAGCTTGGGTCTCATATCATAGGATATTTTTCTAATTTATTTTGCAATTAATAAAACCAGCTATCTTACAACATAAAAAGAAGAGTGAAGAGATTGAAAATGTTTTATGAATTTATGAACACAGGGCATCAAGAATTTATACATACATAATTTTAAAGATTTTAAAGTAATTTTTAATCTCAGCCACAATTTGTTGCTGAATATGAATACAATTTTTTGTGTTGGGCAAAAATGTAATTATATGTTCATTAGCCATGTAGTTTGGTTGTACTGGGGTCTTAATCAGAAAATATAGTAGGGTCAAGCTATAGAGGGTAAATGCAGGGAAAGGAAGATTGACCATAAGAATCTCTACTGAGCAAAGAGTACTTTGAAACATTTCATAGACATATAGTATAGATTTCCTCCTAGTGTAAGGAAAAATTCAGAAATGAAATTGAATTTAGTAAAAGCAAGGAAAAATCATAGTTAATAAAATTCAAGAATAGGTAAGGAAAAGTAGATGAAAGAACTTCTGTTTATATTATATGTCTCAGAATTCTCATAAGTGAGACTTGCTAATGCATTACAATATGGTGATTATTATGCAAAAAAGCAAGAGATTGATGAATTGAGTGTGTTGGCAGAAAGGTCCTTTAATAAATTACTCTTGATTATAGTGTGTAGTGCCTTCTTGAATGAAAAGGTATGGTTCATGTCAGGTAGCATTTAGGGTAGTGGCTAACCTCATTTGTTTAGCAATATAGAAAGATTTAGACAGCGTCATGGACCTACTAATTGTTCTTTTCAAAAAATAGATTTCAATAAAACAGAAACACATTTAGATAGACCTGCACTTCTAAACATGGCATGTGATGGGTTTGCTTATACCTTACTGCAATTATTTGAATAAAATGTGGATTTGTAAGTGGAAATTTTGTATTTTAAAACATGAAACAAGAGACTTAACAATATGTAATTAAGAAAAATTTCAATGCTAGGTTAAAAAAAGTGGAGTAAATTTCTTATGGACTGTGAAAAAAATCTACCCCTAGAGATATATAGGAGGAGAAGGAGAAGCTTTTTGGAAATTTTAGAAGGTAGAAGTCTGACAAGATGATCTCTCAAAGTCTATCAAAGCCCAATGATTTTATGAAGTGTGGTCAGAAAAGAGCACAAGGTTCTTTGTCAAGGCTGCATAGCTGAAGCCCTTAGAATTGACTGACTGCATAGTAATGTATCATTTACTGCAAAAATATTATCAACCACTGGGGGTAATTATTCATTTTTATATAATATGAGGCAGTTCCGCAGTGTCCTGAGACACATTTATCATCAGTAAATCACAGAGAATAAGACTAATTATTCTCACTTATCTTCTCACTTTTCTAAACAAATGAAAGAACAGAATTGCAGACTTATCAGAATGTCATGATCAAGGTTGCACCTTCAGCAAAAGTGGAAAGCTAATTTTACATTAAAATGTCACAATGGAGGACTACTCTTAGTTAGGGTGTACAGTAACAGGAAATATTTTCTCTCTTCTTCTAATGTCAAGAAAACACCAGATAAACTAAAAATCAGCCCCCTCACCCCTAAAAAAATTATAGAGTATTGGATTAAAAAATACACAAATGAATTAAATTCCAGAGAAAGGTAAGTGCTTCATAGTTGAGCAAAGATAAGAGTTTGGTTTCATATCTTGGACCAATTACCTAGTCTAAGTATGAGTGGGTAGAGAAGGAAGCCTGCCATAGGAGGAAAGACTTGTTGGGTGAAAGATTTTAGTAGGTATCACATGAAGTTAAACATTTAGTATCAGGCTGGGCATGGATGCTGGACGAGTTGGCTCACACCTGTAATCCCAGCACTTTGAGAGGCCGAAGTGGGAGGATCGCTTGAGCTCAGGGGTTCATGACCAGCCTAGGCAATGGTGAGACCCCGTTTCTACGGAAAAAAAAAAAAAAAAAAAAAACTGGGCATGGTGGCGTGTACCTGTAGTTCAGCTACTCAGGAGGTGGAGGCAGGAGGATGGCTTGAGCCCAGGAGTTTAAATTTGCAGTGAGCCATGATGATGCCCCTGCACTCTAGCCTGGGCAACAAAGCGAGACCCTGTCTCAAAACAAAAAACGAAACAAAACAAAACAAAACAAAACATATAGCATCGAATGACTATCACCAAAAAAGAAATAAAGGGGAAAAATTAATGAGCAGAAATTAATAAAAAACAAGCCAAACATAACAATGCTTTGTTGATTCTTTGACAAGAGTACTAAAATTGACAAATCCTTGCAACACAGTTCAAGAGAAAATGACATAAAATGTATTACTAAATATTAGGAAACTAATAAGGATTGTAACAATATATCCCACTCATTTAAAAAAGTAATTAAGAGGGCATTATTATTGAACACTTAGGTACAATGGACAATTTCCCATTCAAACACAACTTATCAAACTGATACAAGAAGAAATAGAATGTATGAATAGTACCTTATCTAATAAAGGCCTTTAGTGCAAAATTTAAAAAATAAAATAGAAGCACAAGTTTTTAACATTTGAAAATCAATCAGTTTAATTATCCACATTGCCAGATTATGAGAGGAAAAAAATATGATTATCTGAGTCAGTGTATAACAAATGCTTGATAAAATGTGATGATCACAAAACGTGAGAGCATTTTGGAAATGAAATATATTTTCTTAATTTGATAAAGTGTATATAGAAAAAAAATCTATAGCAAACATAATTTATGGTGCTATATTAAAAACTACTTTCTAAGATTGAGAATAGCACAAAAGGATTCTTATTGCTATAATTTCTATTCAGTATTATACTGGATGGTCTCAGCCAGTGCAATAACTCAAGAGAAAGAAAGAAAAGGCATAAAACTGAAAAGGAGTAGAATTGTCCTTATTTGCAGATGATGTGAAAATTCAAACTAATCTATGGATAGACTTAAAATTTTTTAAGTGAATTTGGTAAGGTTCCTGGTTAATATATCAATTTTTAAAAATTGTATTTTTATATATCAACAACAATCAATTAGTAAATAAACACTTAAAATATCATTGATAGTAAAATTAAAACACACCAAGTACCAGAACAAATTTACTAAAGCATACATAGGACATCTAAAAGAAAATTATGAAACATTTATAAAGGCAATTGCAGAATGCCAGATAAATGATAAGTTATGCCATTGTAAGAGATTGGAAGATTCAATATTGTAAAATGGTACTTTCCAAAGATTAGTAAAAGATTTACAGATTTAATCAGCTCATCCTCAAAGTTATTGGTAGAATTCGACAGGTTCATTTTAAAATTAAGCCATAATTGCAAAGGACTGTGAATAATAGTCTCTCTCTCACACACACACACAGACACACACACACACACAAACAAAAACACTTGCACACATACACGTTTAAGAGCACATTACCTGAACAGCCCAAACTAGAAACAACCCAAATGTTCAACTGTAAAATGAATAAAAAAATGCACTTGTGGTATATTCATACTTTCCAATACTCTACATCAATGGAAAGGGATGAACTACATTTATATGCAACAAGATGTATAAATATCACAAACAAAATTCCGAAGAAGTTTACCTCATTATTACCTTATTATTTATTTGCCTTATTATTATTCCTCTTGGCAGGTGATTTAGAAAGTCTTTGTTCCCAGTATTAATACCTTTAGCATTACCTGCCTAGAGGTGGCTGTGTTCTCTGTGGTGTTTCTATATCAACACATAATTTGGGGAATTTATATGTTGCTTTGAAAATTTATTTACTAATTGCTAACTTGAAGAGCATGATTTCTGTACTTCTTTCCATATGTATTATGCAAATAATTCAAGAGGTGACATCAAAATATGTTTGTAGTGGAGGTATTAGTACTTTTGAGGAAAATATTTATATTTTATAACCTAGTATTTGTACTTTCTTTTCTGAGCTGCATTGCTGTAAGATAAAAGATGAGGAGAGACCCAAGATTCAGGAAACAATTGTTTTCAAAATTATGTTTCATGGAATGAGGATAAAGATTTCTTTGGCTGATCAGGTCATCTTTGCTGACTGAACCGAGATAACTGGCTGAAGGGATACTTTATAAACAGGCCTTGAGAAGGAATATGTTTGTCACCCAGAAAAATCACATGATATTAGTTATATATCCTTATTGTGGTTCCCTTAGCCCTGATATGATCCAGTGGTAAGTAAACTCTTCAATTTATTTTGAGAGAAGTTTCTCCTGCGAAAGTATTTCTGTATAGAGGGAAAAAAATGTCTTGACCTCTGCTTGAGGAGAGCTTGCCCCAAAGAGGGACATTATGACATCTTTAAATGAACTTTGAACAAAACTTGCTAAATATTTTTAACAAGTGCTAAGAGGTCCTAAAACCACATTCTCTGCTCCTGTGGAAAATGAAACTATTTTTGGTCTGTTAGAAAAATAACAGGCAGCTTAAGTGATGCTGCTTTTGTCCTCTAAAGAATGTTACTTGGCTAAAAGGACACACAACATGTGTTCTCACCTTGCTGTACCTGCCATCAGTGCATAAGTCAGTACTTACCAATGCTGTACCTGGGTATGAATGCATCGTACCTTGGCTCAAGATCTTATAACATATGATAAAACTACGTAACATTTTATAGTTGAGTAAAACCCCCAAATTTTACTCAGATGAAGGAACTAAGGACCAGGAAGGCGTAGGACTCTGCTTGACATATAGTCAAATAGTAGATGGTCAATAAACACATCTCTAATGAATAGCAGTTGAATCTCTTCCCTAAGGGAAAACCACTAGTTAGTATCTGACCCAGAAGTAGTTGCCAAATCTAGTTTTTATAACATTACACTGTTGTATGTAAACTTTTTGACTTTAGAACTAAGGTAAATATTTAAGGACAAAGAAATGCATATTCTTGTTATATTTGTTTCAGGAATGTTTGTGTTTTTTAAATTATCTTATTTTTTGAAATGACACATGAAATTCTATGTGTTATATACAACATGATGATGTTCTGAAGTATATGTACATTGTGGAATGATTAAATCTAGCTAATTAACATCTGCATTACCACACAGTTACCATTTTTGAGATGAGAACACTTAACATCCACTCTCTTTAGCATTTTTCAAGAATACAATATATTGTTACTAACTATAGTCACCATGTTGTACATAGAACTTTTGATATAAGTGAAATTTTGTATCTTTTGACCAACATCTCCCCAAAACTCTCTCCCCTCAACCTCCTCAGTGCCTGGTAACTACCATTCTACTGTCTATTTCTATGAGATCAACTCTTTTAGATTGCACATGTGATAATTACCTTTCTGTGTCTGGCTTATTTCACTTAACATAATGTCCTCCAGGTTCATCCATGTTGTCAAAACAAACAAGGTTCCCTTCTTTTCTATGGCCGAATAGTATTCCACTGTGTATATATACAACATTTTCTTTATCTGTTCATCTTTTTTTGGACACTTAGGTGTTTGACACATATCTTGGCTATTGTGAATAATGCTGCAATGAACATGAGAGTGCAGGTAGCTCTTTGACGTACTGATTTCATTTACGTTGGATATATACCCAGTAATAAGAGGAATATTGTTTAATGAAATTATTTAAAAGTGGTCATTAGGTTTGTTATTGCAAAGCTTGCTTGTCTCTGTCCCACTTTTTATGTTTATGTGTTGCTGACCATGTTCCCAGCTTTGTGTTTTGGGTGTGTATTGGCCTTAATTTTCTATTTATTCCCTTCTAACTCCTTGTCTGGCTCTGAGCTTCTTCTCTCTCATCTCTCCTGATCCACTACTGGATACATACCCAGTAGTAAGAGGAATATTTGTTCTTTAATGAAATTATTTAAGAGTGGTCATTGGGTTCTTAGTTTTTTCGACACACTTTGTGGGGCAGATCAAAGAGAATGTTCTAGGTTTATGGCCCTAACAGCACAGGGTTGCCAAATGCAGCACTAGATTAGAAGTTAGTTTTGATCTAGGGTTAGATCCAGTTATGAGATATCTCATCATCGTGTTATAAAACCAGTAAAGAGCCTGAGATCACTAGGGAGGGAGAGTGGCTGATGGTGAATATGATGGTTTGTCTCATAATCTGAAAAAAAAGAAGGCCCTGGATAGCATGCACCTGGCCTTTCATCATGCAGTGTGGGGAGCTCTATTCCATACACCAAGATGGAGGAAGAACCCTGAGCTTTATCTAGAAGAGAAATCTGTGACAGCTGCCAACAGTCCACATTTCAGTAACAGTCTTTCAACTCATTTGCGTTTTAATTTTCAGATGTTATATTGTACAATATAATTTAACCAAATTAGATGCATTGGTAAATACATTAACTTTTGATATTCCTAGTACTACTACAACACATAAATTTAGGAAAAGATGATTCTACCTGGGTAAATCTTGTTTGAAGGGTGCATAGTAGTGGTGTATCCAAGACCATAATAATTGCCAGCAAGTATTAATGTATCAGATTGACCTTTATCCATATACACTTTCCTTTCCTAAAATATTGTTCAGCAGTAGAATATAGTGAATAGAGCTGATTGTTCTATAGGAAACACATAAAAGAATAGAGAGTTAATGGAACTAGAAGGCAGACACATGTTATTGGGAAATTGAATAATAAAAATAGACATTTGGATAATTGCAACAGATGTGCTTGACATGAAACAGAACAGCGCCAATGTAGAGAATGCTGCATTTTTGAAAACAGTAGATAGAACTGTATTTATTTATCTAAAATATCTCATTTATATGTAGACAGACACAGGTGTACCAAAGTTTATTTTTCAACACTGTATTTACAATGGCCTAATTTGTATGTTTGAAAATAAACACTGCTATAAAAATAGAATATGACACGTATATGTGGTAAGTAATCATTACAAAAGAGTTGATAAATTTATAGAAGATTGTATCCTTTCAAAATGCCACAAATATATATGTATATAATATTTATTTTATATATATATGTACATGTATATGTGTATGTGTGTGTATACAATTTCAGTGGCAAATAATTTTTATGTCTATGTATAAGGTGCCCCTGGATTCTGGAGAAACAGTCAGTTGACTAAGTTTGTTATTGCAAAGCCTGCTTGTCTCTGACCCACTCTTTATGTTTATGTGTTGCTGACCATGTTCCCAGCTTTGTGTTTTGGGTGTGTATTGGCCTTCATTTTCTATTTACTCCCTCCTAACTCATTGTCTGGCTCTGAGCTGTTTGTCTCTCATCTCTGCTGCAGGATAACTTATAAATCTGCCCTCTTCTTCAGTACTCATTCTTTGGAGGATCACTATAGATGGTCAACTTGGCAAATAAGGTGTGAGGTTTCCAATAATCTTGTTCCTGGTCAGGCTGAATCTGGAACTTGTCTTCCTTAAGACACTTGCTTTTGGTTTTTCTCAACCCTACATGGTTATCTTATGCATGAACAGACAAACTGCAGGGAGAGGTGAGTAACGAAGATAGCCGTGAAGAGCCTGGTGGTCAAGGTCCTCTTCCACACACAATATGGTAGCTGTCATGGTTAATTTGATGTGTCAACGTGAATGGACTAAGGGATTCTCAGATAGCTGGTAAAATATAATTTTTGGGTGTATCCATGAGGGTGTTTCCAGAAGAGATTAGCATTTGAATCTGTAGACTGAGCAAAGAAGATCACCCTCACCAATGCAGTTGGGCATCATCTAATCCACTGAGGGCCTGAATGGAGCAAAAGGCAGAGGAAGAGTAAATTTGTTCTTTGCTTGTGCTGAGACATCCATCTTCTCTTACCTTTCAACATTGGTGCTCCTGGTTTTTCGGTCCCCAGACTCAGACTAGGACTTACATTATTGGCTACCCTGGTTCTCAGGTCTTCAGGTTTGAACTGGAGCTCGACCACTAGCTTTCCTGGGCCTCCAGCTTGCAGACGGTAGATCGTAGGATTCATTGGCCTCCGTATTTGGGTGAGTCAACACTTCATAATAAATCTTTTTCTGTGTATCACTGTGTATTCTCATTTTGTTTCCCTGGAAACCCCTGCCTAATACGGCAGCTTTTATATTTCTTTCTTTTTTTTTAAATTGGATCATTGGTAAGAAAAGGGATTCAGTAACTATGAAAACATTACTCCTACACCTACTTCACTTCTAATGTGCTTTGGCATCACATGAGGATTAAAGGTGAATTCAAAAGAATACACTGATGACTCCTTAGGTGCTCTGCTTCAGGGACACTGTAATAGATTAACTGCTTTTTACTGTGCTCTTCTTTTCATGTCAGAGAAAGCTGGCAATGTTGTACTATCAACATCAGCCTGATGGTGAAGGTGTCTAACTCTAGCATCAATGTTAGGCTTAACTAAGAGTGGTGTTTTGTGATCTGTATAACCCTCTCTTTTATCATCCCAGTTTGTTAGAGTGGGCATATACTTACACATACTTTAGATCTTTCATTCACTAATCTATGCAACAAAATAGCTTGAGCATCTATTATGTATTGTGTACCATGCTATCTGCATCTTCATAGAGCTTATGTTCTAACTGGGGAGACAGACAAATACACAAAATAATTGCAATACTTTCTAAGTGCTATAAAGAAAGCAAATGGTTGAAATGGAGAGCAGATTTGCAAAATAAGCCTACATTAAATGAGATGATCAGGAAAGACTTCATGTAAGTGATATGGAGATAAAAAATAAAGAATAAAAAGAATGTAATTTATCTATGAGTCAATGTCAGAACCCTCCTGATAGAGGAAAATAGTGTATGCAAAGGGCCTTCTATAAAATTGGGAGGGGGTGTTCAAGATATTGAAGAAGAGCAGTATGTTAGAGCACATGTGGTCATGAGGAAGAATAAGACATGGTTATATTAGAGGACCATCAGGGGCTGGGTCATATAGGGCCTGGGCGCCAAGGGAAGGCATTTATATTCCTGTACGATGGGAAACAATTAGAGTATCTTAAAGGGGGAAGGGAAATTTTCAGATTATTTTTGCTGAGGTGTGGTGATTAGATTGGAAGGGGCGGAAATAGGAGCAGAAAGACCACTTTGGAAGATATTACAGTGTTCATTCAGGCAAGCTAGGGTTCAGACCAGAATTTAAGATGGTGGCCATAAAGATGGAGATGCAAGTATAGGGAATCAAGATATATTTTGATAATAGAATTAACTTTACTTGTAGAAAGACTGGACATATTGGGGAGGTTCCTGGCTTGAGCAAATGGGTGTGGATAGTTGTGGTATTTACTCTTTTGGAGAAGATTAGAAGGGAAACAGATTTGGGAATGGTGGTAGAACTGCTAATAGTTTCCCAAATACTATTTAATTGCCCCAATAATAAAAGGCTCTAATTTTAGGTTGGTCTGTGGCCACCCAAAATAGAGATTAGATTTTCCAAAATTTTTGTAGTTAGGTCTGGCCAGGTTACTGTTAATATATTTTGGACAATGTGATGTGGAGGTGATCCATGAAACTTCCTGTTAAGTGTTCTTAGCGGAAAAATGTTTATGTTTCCTTTATTCCTTTCTACTTTGTTGCAATATGGGTAGAATGGTTGGAGCTGGAGCAGCCATCCTGAGCTGGGAGGTGGAAGTCATCTATTAAGGGTGCTGGAGCATCAAGCTAAAGGGATCAGGACACCAGCTTTGAACTTCTTGCCTCCACACCTTATTGATATGAGAAAGGAATAGTCTTCTGTCTTTTTAAAGGAACTGCTATTTGGTATTTTTGTTACTCAGATATGACCTTAAACTAACTACTCATGAAAGAGGCCATCACATCATATTAAGTTTGTGAGAGCTGTGAGAGTTCCACGTGGAGATGTCAGGTGTGCTCTTGGGTATGCATGTCTGTATCTCAGATGAAACAAGTACATGGGTTGGAGACATGGCTGTGGGACCCACCAAACAGTGATGGTATTAAATTCATGGAAACTAATGAGTGAAACTAGGGAGAGGAGGGAAGAGGATTCAGCAGTGATCCCTGATTGATTCCAACAATTCGAAGTGGGATAGAGGAAGAAAGATTGGATATTAAGAAGGGACACCTTATGATGCAGGAGAAAGAACAGATAAGAGTGATATCACAAAATTCAAAGGAGTGTTTAACGAATAAGGGGTCCATATACGTCAATGAATTCTGCTGAGATATAACTGAGGAGCAAGAAATAACCACTGGGTTTGGTGTTATAGGGGTCATTAGTGATCCTAATGAGACTGGTGTCTGTTGATAAGTAAGGATACTAGCTTGACCGGGGTAGGTTGGAGGTTAGGAATTGGGGAAATTTATAGAGATAGCTCTATTGAGATGTCTTTCTGTGAAGGGCAACAAAGAAATGAGGCATAAGCTATAGGACTCTGTGGGCAAATATTTTAGAGATATCTTCACAATTTATATGTTGGAATATTAACCCCCAACGTGATGATATTAGGAGGTGGAGCCTTTGAGAGGTAATTAAGTCATGAGGGTAGAACCCTCATGAATGGGATTAGTGCCCCTATAAGAAGAGTCCAGAGAGATAGCTAGTTTTCTTTCTACCATGTGAGGATACATGAAATGGCAGTCTGTAACCCAGAAGAAGGGTCCCACAAGAACCTGACCATGCTGGCACCCAAACCTTAGACTTCTGGCCTCCAGAACTGTGAGAAAGTTGTTTATAAGTCACCCAGTCTATAGTACTTTGGTATGGCAGCCCAGTCTACAGTACTTTGTTATGGCAGCCCAAACTAAGACAGTAACTAAAGATGATGTATATCACTGTACTTACTTGCCAAAAAATTGCATTATTTTAAAGTGGTTGAATAAATATTAATGTTTAAATCAACACTTTTTAATTATGTTTCTTTTGGGGAAGCAAAGCAATAGAACTTTTTTTTTTTTTAATATCAGAATATTATGGGGGTACAAACATTTTGGTTACATATAATGCCTTTATAGCAGAGGCTCAGTTTGGATTTTCTAAAATTAAAGATAGATTTTTATTTTAGCATTTTTTTTTGGTCAATAGCTAGAGTCACATTTCATGTATCTTGTTTGTGCTGTGTATTTTATCATTGAGACAGGGATAGTAAATTAAAGCTTAAATTAAATATATTCATTATAATCCAATTTTAACACTTTTCATAGCGTTCCAAAGTAATCTTGGAGAGGAAATTAGTACTGATACTATGTCAAGCAAGGAAAATTACTGGATCTGTGTGTAAAGTGGGAAGAGGCATTTGAGGGAATGGATATCTTTATATTACTTTAAATTTACTTGTTCCATTAGAAAAAGTCCCTTGCCAGTAGATTTAAGAATATAGATCACATTTACTCAGGATGAGCGGACAGGCATTTTGTCAAGATGCACATGCACAAGATTTTGGATATGTTTTCACTCATTTTCTTCTATGCCACAATATGTCACACAGAAGGGAAAAAAATCCATTTAAATAAGTAGTTATTTGATTTGTTTATAGTCACAATTCAAAAAGTAGTTGCAATATGAAAACTAGAAAGTCAGAGCTTGAGCCAAGTCTGTATGTCTGTGTAAAGTTTATGCATATTTTTCCTGCCACAATAGAGTGTGTCTCACTAAAGATCACACAATTTTATGTCTTGATACCCTGATATTCTAAACTTTGCTGAAAAAGTTTTGCTGAACCTCCATTGTTTCAGCTTCTAGAGTTTGCATGTGTCTTAAATGTAATTTCATCCACAGGACCTTCCCTTTTCTTCCTGCCTGATCTTGGCAGTTGAGTACTCACTCCTCTGGGCTGTGTGAACAGTCTTGGGTGATCCTGTTAGTGTGTTGCATTTGCCAGCTGTTAATGGGGACCCTGAGTGTACACACACACATACACACACAAACGATTTTTGAAACAAACTCAGCATTTGATATAGGAATAGTCATTATTAAAAATCAAAGAACTTACATAAGGCTAGATAAGGTATAACATTTTTCATTAATCTGTAAGTAAAGCCATAATCTAATAAGTAATTTGATTCTATTGACAGTGGAAGATCAGGCAGCTTTTTTTGGGGGGTGGGGTGGACAACAAATGTTGGAGGAGACCGCTACAATTTCATGTTTATGATACACAGATAAAAAAGAATAAGAACATTTGAAATCAAAATTTCTCATTTGTAAGGAACACAAAACAGGACTTTTAAGACTTCACCCATATGAAAATAATTTTTCAAGTTTCCGGTTCCAGCCTGAATCATGTGTAACTGAGATCCATGAATTTCATCTAAATAATCTTCACAAATAATTTCTTCAAACTGTTTATTTCATTTCTCTTGCTTTGTGGTCATTTTTCAAATGAAGCAACAAACTTTTAATCATTTCAAATGATACCTTATGAGTCCAGTGATGGACAGGAGATGACACATTCCTTCATACTCACAGAGTACACAATCAACAAAATTACAAATTACTGCCTGCCAGTGGCTCACCCATAAGTAATGGTTATCATGATTATCATGCTTGTGAATTTCAAGGTACTACTGTTTGTTCTTTACATAAATCTCGAAAGGGTAAATAGAGCAATTTTTTGTGACTATACAGCCAATGATGCCAGCAAAAAAGCCCTGATACTCTTCTTTTATGAGAGAGAATTGAGAACTGAGCTTATATATACAGTGTGTGTGTGTCACCTCAATGTTAAATTGGAGTTTTTTTAATGAAAAGAATTTATAGTTGTAACACCATCCTATTGTGATGAGGGCTTGGAGATAATGCTACTGCAAATGTGAGAAGAAAGAGAGGTTTATTGTTGCCTAAAGCTTCAGAAATAAATCTAAAGCAATCTCAAAGGAAGACTCCTCCATGAATGACCTGCTCTATTTTGTGCTCTTTTCTGTTGCTATTTTAAGATACTATTTTGTTATTGCTAAGAGCCAGTCCAAATCTGATCAGCAGAGGTTTCTCAAGAGAATGGGGGTGTGCTTTTTATCTTTGGAATTGTTCAGTTTATCTTTAACTTTAAACTGTCTCGGGGTAATTAGCTTGATTTGATGCTTTAATAGAAAGTAATCCTCAAAACTCTTAATACAGGAAAAAACTGATAACAGAAAAAAGGGAAAGATAATGAAAAATTGCTGTTAATTTTCTCACTCTTAAAGAGTACCAAATGATAAATTTTACTTGCTCATAAAGTTGTTATCTGTCTGTAGAATACATATAGGAATATGGAAATAAACAAAAAGAACAAATAATCAATAACAATAAGCCTCAAGTTTAGTAAAGTTTTATATGCCCTAAAAAATGTAATCTTACAGATTATGATCTTTTAGAAACACTTTTATTCATGCTTATTTTTACCATGTCAACAATTGTGCCAACTGCACCTTGTGTGTATGTCTGATAAGAAGTAGAAATATTAATTTATGAGTTACTATAATGAAACCAATGGTTTTCCTACTGATAGAAATGTGTTTGAAGTCATATGAAACAAAATTTTCTTTTTGTTGCCCTCTTAAATAGTTTTTATTCAGATAATAATTTATGGTGTTGATCTTGGAGAAGTCAACAGTTTATAGAAGACTCACCTTCTCCCACCTCTGAAATTTGTCAAACTCCTCTCTGGGGGTTGACCAATCTTTAAAGATGGAAACCATCTTGTTCAGTGCTTTTCCAATGCTCTTGTTGGAGTTGTAGGAGTTATGTGGCTCTTCCAACTCCCTCTGGTGAGCTGAGGGCATAGGGACATGGCTAGCTTTTCCTTATACCCATCAGCCACAACAGCATTTAAGTAATTTATTTGTTTACAGTCTGGGTAAGGTATTATTTTATAAAGTTTCCACAGAAAAATAGGGTTTGAAAAATGTTGATCCAGTTCAAAACTTTCAAGTTATACAACATATCTCCAGTTATAAGCTAGTCTGTGGCAGAATCAGGACCAGATATTTATTTGAATACTTGTTTTATCCATCTTCTCCTCTTTCCCTCCCTCCCTCCCTCCCTTCCTTCCTTCCATCCTTCCTGTAATTTGTTTGCCAAATATTAAACACATCATATTTGACAAGTACATTACTTGACACAGAAAGCACTGAGATCTAGTGGAAAAAGATGCACAATAAACAAATAATTCACAAAACAATATGGTGAGTGCTATAACAAAATAAGAAAAAGAGACCTTGAGCACATAGATGACTAGATTACTGTAAGATAAGAAATAACCTTTTCCAACTCATAGTACAGTGGTTAAGCATTTGAACTCTGCAATCAGATTTGCTTTCAAATCTCTTCACCACTGATTAGCTGCATGACCTTTGATAAGTTCCTTAATGTGAATTGATTCATAATGCCTAGAGAAGGCAGATGCAATCAGACAAGTACTACCTCTTCTCCCTACTTATAAATCCATGAGGATGTCTATTTACCTACCCTGCTTCTCCCTTTTTGTGAGGGAGGCGTATAGTATTCCCCTCTAAAGCTAATGCCATTACTAGAGCTCTAGACTTCATCCTCTGTACCAACTCAAAAACTGTTCCTCTTCATTCATTCTTTTTCTCTTTTTCATCATTTGTTTCTCCTCTTCTACCCGTACACTCCTGTTTAGCAAAAATGCCTTAACAGCATCCATTGTAAAATCCCATAAACCCACATCTCTCCTCAGCTACTGCCCATTTCTCTGCTCCTCCTCACAGCAGTATTTCTCAAATATTGCTTGAAATATATACTTATAGTCTTCATGTCCTCATATCACATTTTTTCTTAACTCTTAATATACTAGGAAAAACAATCATCGCCATTTATCATTGGGATCTAATGGACTATCATTTATTTAAAATACTTTGTTATTTTTGCAACTACTTTAAAGAAAGAAGAATAAAGGGATAGTGAAAATTGACTTTATGTAAAAATTATAATAAGCATTAAACATAGAAAATTTCTCTGTATCAAATAATTTTTGATACAAGCACTTCATTAAAGATAAAAGAAGGTTGTCACATGCTCTTCTAGCAAAAAAGGATGGTTCAGGTTTTTGTCACAAAAAATTGTATGAAGTCCTTCCTGAATGCTAACACTGTATTTCTTTTTTTATACCGTGAAGTATATTGCTTACACATTTATTCTGGAGTTTGAGAAAATTTGTCTATAAGTTATCATCATCTGAAGGCTCGTAGTCTGATATTTCACTTATATAATCAATTTCACTATCATCATTAGAATCTAGAGTGCTGCTATTCATCTCTTTGTATTCATTTTCATTTTTCTAATATTGGGACATGTCATTTGTGTTTTCTTTTCCATTATGGACAGAAAAAAAAAAATCCAATGCTCAGCTGTGTTCAGTGAAAAGTAAGAATGGGCTACAAAGGTAGTTTTTCCAATCTTTTAAAAATATCTTTTTGAAAGATGATATAATACTTTGCGTGAGAGAATAAGAAAATTGAGAAATGATGATTTGTTTCACCATTGCATTATCCTTTTAGGTGAGTCTAACATTCTTTCATCTTGTCTTAGTTCACCTGGGCTGCTATAACACAATATCTTAGGCTGAGTAACTTACAAACAACAGAATATATTGCTCAAGGTTCTGGAGGCTGGGATGTCCAAGATCAAGGTGCCATCAGATTTCATGTCTGGTGAGGACTCACTCTCTGCTTCATGGGTGGCGCCGTCTTGCTGCATTCTCACATGGTGGAAGGGACGAACAAGCTCCTGTGGGCCTCTTTTATAAGGGTACTAATCCCATTTGTGACCTAATCACCTTCTAAAGGCCCCACTTCTTAAATATTATTGAATTGGGGATTACGTTTCAACATATAAATTTTGGGGGACACAGATATTTGTACCATAGCACATCTTTTTATTTTGTTTTTGTAAAAGTGTACTTGGGAATAATGGATAAATAGTGATTAAATAAATTGTAGGATTATAAAATAGTAAAATGTTTCAAGATATTAGAAACATTAAGATCCTTAAGATTCCATCATGTGTTTTTGATTTATAAAATGTTCCAGTGGATTCATATAGTAATTCAAGTTGACTGAGTTTTATTCTATTAAAAAACAGTAAATATTTTTTGGATTTTTTTGGAAGACCTCTGAGAAAGAATAAAGGTAATGTCAATTCTCACAAACAAAACTGTTCAAAAATGAAACTAAAAAATGAAAATTGGGTCCCATGAACCCTGATTGTATATCGAGGGTTAACCCACTCTTACCAAGCATTCTGCTCTCAACAAATCCAATGGAATAGTCTTTAAGGTCATCAGTAATTTAAGTGTTGACAAAATGTGTAGTCAATTTTGATTTCTCATTGTAATGAATATGTTGAAGGTTCCACATGCTGATTTTACTTTCTTTTTTGAAACCTTGTTCTAAATGACTTCTGTAACATCACACTCACCTAGCAGTTTTCTACCTGTCTCACCAGCTGCTCTTTCTTAATCTCCTACTCCTATTCATCCAGTCTTCTGAACACTGGAGGACCTATGGTCTCTGTCCTCAGCATTCCTCTCCTCTGTATCCGTGGCTTCTGCATCTCTGGATTCAACCAACCACTAATTGAAAATATTTGGGAGAAAAAACAATAAAAAATACTCATACAATAATAAAAATACAAATAAAAACAATACAGTGTAACAGTTATTTGCATGGTATTTACATTGTATTAAGTATTATAAAGAATCCAGGACTAATTTAAAATACACTGGAGGATGGGTGTAGGTTATATGCAGATAAGATGCCATTTTATATAAGGGACTTGAGCATCCTTAGATTTTGGTATCTGCCATGGGTGAAGTGGGGATGGGGGACTGAGGAGTGGTGGGGTGTCCTGGAAACAATCCTCTGCAGATACTGAGGGATGATTGTACTCTCTCTCTCTCTCTCTTTTTTTTTTTAGTGCTGAGTATAATTACAGTTTAATAATATTTCACTTCCAAAATAAAAGTTATTATCGGTGGGACCATGAAATCTCCTAACACTTGATTTTAATACATTGTGCTAATTTTCTAAAACAACTCAGAGGAACCCATATTTATAATGGGTGGAGTATTTTTGAAAAATCTGGCATCAGGTATATTTTATATGTGTGTGTGTGTGTGTGTGTGTGTGTATATAATATATATAAAACACCAAAAATTATATGAACTAAGAAACAGAGCTTGTATATCTTAATACCAGTACTAGAGTGCAGAGTTAGAGACTTGGATTTATAAATGCTTTCCAGTGCCTGGGGTTTGGAAAAGGAGCAGACATCTTGTTTTCAAAACCTGAAGTTTTTCTCAGGACTAAAGTCAAAATCATAATTGCCACAGAGGAAAAAAGGGAAGCTTTTCCCGCTTTAATTGTTCATCTGCGTTGGAAAGTCAGTATCCCTGAGATAGGAACCACTGTAATAAGGAGGGAGTGAATAGGTTCTCCCAAAGGAAGATTGTTTGTTGCTGAATTACGCCTACTGGTCATCAGATGTAAACTTTGCATTTCCCGGCCTAATGCTTGGCAGCACCAAGACGTTTTAGTAATGGTTCATTATAAACCCAACATTCTCCATCTTCATGAGATAACCTGGTCTCCCACTGAATTTCCCTCTCCTTCCTTTCTTGGGCTTCTGCTCTTTGTCTTTCTTCAAGTCTGTGCTTTGCTTCATCAATGTCTCTGATTTTTAAGTTGAAAGTGACATCCTTCCAGAGGCAGTGGGATTCATACTCATTCTGATCTTCCAACTTCCTCACTTTCTTTTTGATTATAGGCAACTTCTTGGTATCTACAAAGACTGTATTTTCCCCTGTTGCATATTTTGCATACATTACACCATTCCATCCCCCTTCAATAGAACAAAAAGACTTCTTGTCACTTGGAGAAAAAAATCTCAGCAGTAATTCTGTGCTTTTGCCCCCATAGAAAGGTTTAGCATGGGTGACGATATTTTCACTATAGCCTGTTTTGGAACAATTAATGTTGCACTCTCCTCCTAATTTCACCCAGGGCACTGTGAGGATAGACCTTCCATAACCATTGGGGAATGTGAGAATGTAATGTTCATCATGGTCTAGACACGAGACACAGACCTGCCCTATGTTGTGCACCCCAATTGGCATTCCAAAGAATTTTGATTTGGTCCAGATATGAGGGTTGAATTGTATCTTCTTGTTAAAACACTCTGCGTAAAAGGCTGAAATGGGTGGATGATGGGAAACCTGCTCAGCCACAAATGTTACACTGTTTTTGGAAACCCTGAGTACTGGTCCTTCTGAAACTAGCTCTATATTCTCTTCAGTATCATTTGGTAATGTTCAATGACACTAAAAGATTTTGCCCAAAATGGGGTTGTATGGCTTTTTGGTGACTGATCCTTTCCTTCCTGCATGAAAAGCTGAGAGGTGCTATTTCACAACCTGAACCATTCGATCCCTGGGATCCTTCTGGTCACTAATGCTTACAAACAGGTCCAGATGTGCAAAAAAGTCTGCATACATTTCTAAAAGAGATCTTGTTTCAAAAATAAATGTTGGAAGAACTACCTTAGTGAGATCCATTCTGAGCCTAACCTGTGACAAGACGTGCATGATAACACTCTTGTGCTCCTCCACTGACCCTGCCTCCCCATCATCGTCTCTATCATCCTGTGTATCAAAAAGGTCAGCATCACTTATTCCATTGGACATAGAAGAATTCGGTGATTCTGTGGTATCTGGGCGCTTCAGACTATTTCCCAACCTGCTGTGTGTCAAAACTGAGGCAGATCTAGAAGAACCTATTAGGTGCTTTGGGGATGAGCTACTTTGATGGAATTCATCAGCATCATAGAACTCATCTTCACTGCTAGAATAAGAAAACTCTGGGACTGTATTTGGAAATAAGTTGTGATGGCTTGGAGAAGTGAGACTGCTACTAGGTGGTGAATGGCCACTGCCTGTACTATTTGGTGTTGAAGTCTGATGATGTCCCAAAGTAGCTAACTGGTAGGGAAGATGGACGCTGCTCTGACTTACACAACTGAGCAGGTTCTGGAGGTAAGATAGTCTGGGAAGGTATTGTGCTAATCACAGGTTCCAAGGGACTAGGCTGATATACTGCATCTATAGGATTAATAGTACTTATAATTCCATCTGCGTGCTTCTCCCCGTTACTCTGGTCTTTAGCAATCTGCAGCAATACAATGCAGTGTTTAATTGATTCTACCATGCTATTTGTTGTCTCTTTGAGAGTTTCAGTTTTCTTTCTCTGTTCATCATCTTTGCAGTTTTGAAGCTTGTCATCAAAAAGCTTTAATTGTTCTATCAAGATTTGTAGGTAAGCTTCAGCCTCAGTAAATTTCTTATCAAAGTCTTGAACACTAGGAACAAATCCTGAATCCAAACCTCCAGGGGGCGTCAGGAAGGAGGCAGAGGGAGCACACACCGCCTGGCTCTGGGCCGGCAGCAGGGACCCTGGGGAACCAGGGGTAGAGACCAGCCCCTCTCCCAGACCCTCGGGGTCTACTCACTCTGCAAGTGGCCAGCAAGAAAGCCATTTGCCAAGGCCTCCGCCCTCTGGCCCTCTGTGCCTCCGGGGGAGGGAGCTGGGGGCTGCTCCGGAGGCGCCCCTTTTCTTCCCCCCTCGATCGATTGGATCCCTGGGCTGCAGTGTAGGCAGTCCAGACAAAGGCTCAGCCTGTCCGATTGTACTCTCTTTTTGTAGATTATTTAATCCAATCCCATGTCTAGGTTAGTGAGCCTGTATTTAGGTATATTGTATTTCATATAGTGCACACTGAACTATTGCATAACCCTCCTCCAGTTGATAGTCTCAATCCTTATGCCTTCTCTATCTCAGCAAATAGCATCACCATTTTCTGTTTCTTGGTACAAATGCTTGTGAATCATCCTTGATTATTCAAAAGTAAATCAGACATCACAGTCTTCAAAATATATATAAGGTATGATAACTCATTACCATCTTCTCTATAATAACTCTAGGCTAAGCCACCACCATCAGCCACCTGGGCCACTTCTAAATACTTTCCAATCTTGCTTTTCTGCAACTGAGTTTCCCATCAGCAGCCAGAGAGAGTTTTCTAAAGACATTCTTACCTCACATTACTCTCCTGCTTAAAGTCATTTAAGGGCTTCCAACTGCAACCAGAATAAAATAAAACTTTAGATAATCTAGCTCTTACCTATATTGCCTCTTCTTTTTACGCTCCCCATTATTCTGCTCTCCAGGCACATTGGCTTTCTTTCTGTTCCTTAAACACTCAAGAGAATAAATTTTTAATTATCTTCCTCCCTCATTGAAGGAAGAACACTATAAAAGGCCACCTCTATTTGCGTTTGCACCCTAAATTGTGATCTCCCATTTTCCTAGAATGGTGAAAACTCTACATTCTAGGCCTGTAGTCAAATAAAATATTCTCACACCCATGGTTCCATAGCACCATTTCCTCTTCCTTAGGGGAAAAATGGAGGTTGGGAGAGGTGTGGCCAGTTGTGGATTATATGCTTATTATCTATATTCTAAATTAAAACAAATATTATGGTATATATAGAGTCAGAACTCAACAGAAGGCAGATACATTCATTGTTAATTATGAGAACCAGAGGCCTGCTTCCTCAAAAAGCCTTATCACTAGAGAAAAAATAAAACTTATTATATATACATCAGTGTTTAAAATTTTGTTTTTACCATGACATACAGTAGGAAATCTATTTTACCTTATGGTCCAAACCATACATACCTATAAACATATATAAGCATGTGCAGTTGGAACAAAAATTCATACAACTGTATTTACTCTTACAACATGTGATAATATTTGTTATTTTCCATGCTATTCCATTTTACTTCCATTAAAAAATTGAATTATGGTTATAATACACTAAATTGATTTCATAACCCATTCATTAGTCACAATCTATAATTTCTAAAATACCAACACTGTTGTGTATATAAGATGCCATGAGAGCAGCACAGAAAAGCTTCTAAATCAAATGGGGGGTGTTTCAAAGGGGTTTTTATCAGAGGACTTTATATCACCTGGGAAATACAGGATGTTCACAATATTGAAAATAGAATTTGGTTTACTTTCTGTGGTATATTGAAAACAAATTCCCCAAAAGAAATTGGAATACGCCAGCTAGTGTGAGTAAGTGGTAGGATGAGTGAAAGAATAGGAGAATTCTTATGGAGTGCCTCCAAAATTTCCAGAACTATATTACTTTTACTCAGAATGATTGCAATATTTAATCCTTATGTATTATTATACTATAAGCTTGCATGTCAAACACTATTAAAGTATTAAATCTGAGATATGAAGGCTAATAACAAATAACAATAATGTTAATCATGATAATGATAGTAATCGCTAATATTTTTTGACTCCTTTCTACCCTCAACATCCATTTTGGAATCACGTCTAGTGAGCTCGAGTTACTGCTGACTGTGGAATAGAACTTTTATGTGGTTAGTTGTTCCACTCACACGTTGGATTGCCTCACATTTAATAAGTTTTCTATAAATGATGGTTGAAATAATCTAGAGGGAAAAAGCTGAAATACTGACTGAAATACTTTAATAGTAAAGCTTATCCTAGGCAAAATAATGAACCAATTTTAAGAGCCCCTTTGAGGCAGGTTTAACTTTTTGTCTCGCACGGGTTCTGAGGTGTTACGTTTTATTTTTATGTCTTTATTATGGTCTAGGAGAGCGGATTGGTTTTCAATAATTGCTATATCCCTCCTTCACATTCAAGTTTTCCCCCTACTCTATAGTTTTTTTTAAGGTCACACTTTTTTTTTTTTTTAAATAAAAATTCTCTTTAGATAGCACAGAATGAAAGCAGCATTATGGAGACAGTTTTGTTTTCTTGGCCACAGAAATGAGAGTTCCTTGTTAGGAGAGCTGTACCTATGTACAAAGTGGCCTCAGCAAGGATTCCTAGAGGCAGAATCTGCACCTTCAGGGCTGAGATCTACCCATACCCAGGTCTCCCAGGTGGAGGGATGCCATTTGTCATGAATGATGGAAAAGAAATAAGGTTTTCAATTAGGAAAGCCCAGAGGAAGCTGAGTGGAGCTGCTGAGACAGGGCTCAGGAGGGGAAAGAGGAGAGAGGAAGCTTTGTGGACTCTTGGCTGAGAAGGGTATTTGGAGAAATATCAAAGGGGATCTTGAATTCTTTTCTGTGCATATTCTCTTGAGATACAGTATAGTCCATATTGCCCAGTGGTGCTTTTGTGTGTGTTTGTTATTTCTGGGAGGCTTTAAGGGGAAGAGGGCATAGCCAACACCTGATGCCCAGGAGTAGAGCTAGTAATCTGGACTCATAGCAATAAAATTACCCCGAAGTCTCCTTCTCCCTTCACCTGCATCACAGCTCACTTCTTCCAGAGGCTGAGACAGGTCACCTAGGATATGACCCCTAATGAGAAGGCTGTGCCTGCCATTCTTTAGCAGCCAGTCATTTGGACCCATTAGATTCTGTTTTGTCTTTCTTTTAATTCACCATCCTCCTGGTATCAAAGGGCCTTAGGTTTAAAATACCAGCTTTGCCCTTAACAAATCATGTGACCTTAGGCCAACTCTCTATACTTAAGTTTCTCAATCTGTAATAATTTGAGTGGAGGAGGTAATAATATCTTCACAGAGTTTTTAAAATATTAAGTTTAAAAATGTATACCAAGTTTCAGGTCCATTCTGTTTTTAAAGGGCTCATTTGGTGCCATAGCGTGTATTTGTTGTTTGCCTGTACAATCATCTCTCTTTTATAACAGAACCCAGTTTTCTCTCTAGGTGTCTACACTGGCATCCCAAATATTTTGTCTGTTTCTGAAGAAGCCGACCTCTCCTTCTGTTCTATTCCCTGGGCACAGAACTTGATAAAGCCTTAGAACTATGGCTCAAGGTAGTCTAATCACTGTGAATCTCATGACTTTAAAAAGTGCTGGTCCAGAGTCATTTTTCTAAATGGCGTGGTGTGCAGGCTGCAAAGGCTACCGTCAATTCAACTAATGTTGGGAAGAAGCCAACATATGGGGAGGTCAGAATCAAGAGAACTGGAGAGGAGTAGAACCAAAGGACCCCAAACCCTGTTCACATCATGCCTTGAGCCCACCATGCCCACTGACTTCCAGTAACATGAGTCAATAAATTTCCGTTATCACTAGACAGATTTTGGGTTGTGTTTTCTCTTACTTTTTGGGGCAAAATCATCCTAAATGTCTTAGTGCCTATGAAAGGGGAGTGAGGAGATACTTATCTGTGTTGTCATGAAAAATGAGTATTAATTGTTACTCTATTTGTAATTCTGAGTGAAAATAAAATCATTCTAATATTAATGGTTTTGATGCATACAAAATAAAGTGATAAAGCATAACTTGTAGTCTAGGAGTAATCTTGGGTTTACTACAGTGATTAAATTCAGCAAACGTTAAGAGAACATGTTATACATTATTTTTTTAGTCAAATAATGGTGTGAAGGTTTAAATTAACAGGGTAGTGTATATGATGTTTCTAGAAATTTCTTCATTTCTTCTAGGATATCCAATTTGTTGGCTTTTAATTGCTCATAATAGTCTCATAATGCTTTGTGTTTCTGTGGCATCAATTGTAATGTCTCCTCTTTCATTTCTGATTTCATTTATTTCAGTCTTCTCTGGTTTTTTTGTTATTAAGTAAACTTTGTCTAGCTAAGGATTTGTCAATTTTGTTGATCTTTTCAAAAATATAACTTTGAGTTTTGTTGATTTTTTTTCTGTTCTCTATTTCATTAATTTCTGCTCTAATATTTATTTCCTGTCAAAAGCCAAAAACTATTGAAAGCAATAAAAAGGATGTGATTTATCATGTACAAAGGATCTTTAATAAGATTAACAGCTAT
Source organism: Eulemur rufifrons (assembly GCF_041146395.1). Lineage (NCBI taxonomy): Eukaryota > Metazoa > Chordata > Mammalia > Primates > Lemuridae > Eulemur > Eulemur rufifrons. Next base: position 17,339,369 of record NC_091005.1, read on the forward strand.
TTTCTTATTATTTCATCTTATAGTTTTAAAGGTACCTGCCTCTTGCATATGGTAATATAGTGGAATTTAATGACAAATGGTCACAGAAAGGCAGCATTCTTGGAGTGTTGCTGAGGTTGCAAATCACGTTGTGTAATTTTACCATTGTAATATCTATCGATGAAAACATACATGCAGAACTTAAAGTACATCACTAATGAAGTATACTACTGAGAGTAACAGAAGACTGACAACTATGAAATAAAATGGAAATGAAATCAACAAGAATAAATAGGAAATTCATTAAAGTCTTTTAATGAAGACTTTAAGAAGACTAAAGAAGACTAAAGAAGGAACCATGTATAAAGAAGAAAAAAGATGAACATAAAAATAGAATCAGTATGTGAGATGACTTCATAGCTATCATAATGTCATAGCACAATTTAGGTTTTTTTTTTGATACAGAGTCTCACTCTGTCACCTAGGGTAGAGTGCTGTGGCGTCAGCCTAGCTCACAGTAACCTCAACCTCCTGGGCTCAAGAGATACTCCTGCCCCAGCCTCCCAAGTAGCTGGGACTACAGGTGCGCATCAGGGATAATCTTTTTTTTTTCTATTTTAAGTTGCCCAGCTATTTTTTTTCTATTTTTAGTAGAGACGGGGTCTCGCTCTTGTTCAGGCTGGTCTCGAACTCCTGAGTTCAAGTGATCCTCCTGCTTCGGCTTCCCAGAGTGCTGGGATTACAGGTGTGAGGCACTGTGCCTGGCCCTGAAGATTTCTAAAGATAACAATGTCTAATTACAAATCTGACATACCTTAGGATAATCTCGACCCCCTATCAAATCAATAAGGAAATACCTTCCTTTGTGCTGCTAATATTAAAGGTTGATTTGCACAACCTCCTTCACACTCTTATCTAGTCCCTATTGTAAGGATCATGATCCAAATACCTGGCATTGGACAAAACCTGCCATTATGGGCTAGAGTAGGCTATATAAAAAAGCTCATATATGGAATGAAGTGCACATGTAAATGTGACTCTCACATGCTCATGACATGGTTGTTTCCCTTTGCAATCTGTAAGATTTTCCTGATGCTCAGAGGAGGAAGAGGAGGAGGAAGAAGAAGAGGAAAGGAGATAAATGAATTTGCACCTTTATTTTGGGGAAAAGAATGAAATGTCATCATTGGTTTTTATGGATAGAGGCTGAATACTTTATTTCAGCACAGAATTTTACAAATGATCTTAAGTTTATATACTTAGGAAAAGAATAAGACACACTTTTAAAAAGTTTTCCCCAAATCATTCATTCATTCAGTATATTTGGGGTGCCTTCAGTCAACCAGATCCTATCCTAGATGGTGTTGAAATAATGGGGAACACATAGACAGAGCTCCTGTCCTTGTGCAGGTTAACTTCTGGGTCATACGCTGATTTAAAAAGCAAGTATAAAATAAAATTATTGTGATATTTAAAAACTGTGAATAAATTATTAAAGGCCTTAGATAGAGAATCCAGATAGAGAAAAATGGTAATTCCAGTGAGGAATGGGAAGTCTACATAATGCAAAAGACAGACCATGATAGAAAGATGAATTTTGTTTTAAATACAATAGACCAGGCACAATGGTTCATGCCTATAATCCCAACACTTTGGGAGGCCAAGGCAGGAGGATTGCTTGAGGCTAGGAGTTTGAAACCAGCCTGGGCAACGTATCAAGATCCTATTTATACAAAAAGTTAAAAACAAAAATTAGCATGGGCATGGTGACACATGTGCTTGTAGTCCCAGCTATTTGGGAGGCTGAGGAAGGAGGATCACTTAAACTCAGGAGTTGGAGGTTATAGTGAGCCATGATGACTCCCTGCACTCCAGCCTGGGAGACAGAGTGAGACCCTATCTCTAAATAACATGTTAGAAAATATTTTGGATATATGAGATAAAATAAATTATTAAAAAAATGCAATAGAAACCATTAAAGAGTTTGTAACAGTGATCCAGTTTGGATCACATTTCTAATTATTGACAGCAAAATACTTTAAGAAAAAAAGTTGTCTTAATTATGCATATTGTTGCAAAAATGTCTTTTATTTATTAATAGATTAAACACTCTTGAGAATTAAGAATTTTATTATCTGTTTGGATTTTTGATTGGATAGTCCAACAGAATAATTATTAAGTAAAACCGAAGTAAATGAAATATACTTTATTAATTTTATGCATTTTTGGGTAGCTGAACCCTCAGGATAGAGATAAAATCTTCCAATAATGTTTTTGTCTCTATGTGACTGTCGAGATTAAACTTCTTTCAATCTGGAATATGTGTCTTTAACTGGATTATCAAATGAATCTTCCCCTCAATATTAATTTCCACATTGGTGATTTCAGTATTCAATAGATGCATGACAAGACTTCCCATTAGAGAAAACAATTTTATTCTCTATTGACAGATAAACAGTTTAGCATGAGATCATTTGATAAGCTTCTGTCTTAAACTATTTGGTCTCCCAAGGCAGAAGTATTTTTTAGAGCTAGCCCTTGCACCGTGTCATTGTAATGACATCGTAAAACAGTTCTTTTTATACTTTCCAATAAAACAGTGTGACATCTTAAATCTGAGTTGCTTTGCTATTTAAAGGGAGAAGAATGCGTGATTCCTTTCCATCTGCCCCCTCCAGCAAAGCAATCATCAGGTGTAAAGAAGAAAGCTCAGAGGAAACATAGTCTCACTCTATAAATATATTCAAGGTAACCATATAGATAAAGGGGGAATTGTTCACATTTTGAGAAGATAAGACAAGGTGACAATAACCTAGAATTAGTCCGAGATAGAAGTTTAGGTTTTTCAATGGGTAAAGATAACATACTCTTACACAAACATTCACTTTACAGGGTCTTAGGTGGTTATCAGAATCATCACAAAACAAAAGTTTTGGATTGGCCATTGCAAGTGTGAGATGACTCCTTGTTTTGAAAGTTGGGGCCAGGTTCTGTTGTGTGGATCAAGTTGAGTGGGTGAGGGTGTGGGGAGACTGCAAAGGGAACTGTGCAAGGGGGTGGTTTCTAGAAGTTGTCTTTGTCCAATAGAACAGGTCTCTAAAACAATAGTAACCCATTTCTCTTTAAAACTTCAATGTCAAAAGCAAACACATGCAGGGAAACAAGAAATTCCTAGTGGACTCTTCTTCCTCAAAAGAAAGCACAACCAAATAAATACAGACAAATCAACTCATAGTTAGAAGGCAGGCTGCATGTAAGATTGCATGTTCTGGGAATAATTATCATTTTAATTAACATTATTGTGTTGCACAATGCCAGCTCCATTTTTGCTCTGTGTCAGCATAACCAAGAGCTAACTCATCAGAAGGATTTAAGTCAATGGAAGCAGTTGAAGGTATTAATAGTTTGTCAGAGAAAATTTATTATTTCCAACACATGATCCTATCTTCTTGAAGATTAGACTTAAGTTTTGGGTAGATGGTGATGCTAAGGTTTATATTGGCTGTATCCTGATGCCATGCCCAGTGTTATCTGTGACTTGCTCAAGTCCATAATGAAAACCAGACTGTTGATCTTAGCAGATAATCTACTGGCAACTGTATTCTCTGAATTCATATTTGAGCTGGAATTCCCAGCATTTTCTACTAACAATGACATTTTGCAAATATTGGCTTGATATCTTGATTTCCGTCTTATTCAGTGTCCTATATACCTCTGTAGAACTTGCTCTTGCTCCCTTTAACATGTGTTTGCATGATGCAAACTGAAGATAGATTTCCTAAATGCACACTAATGAGAAAACACCTTGGTGTCTCTAATTACTGAAACATAAATCTAATAAACACATGAGGATCAACCCTGTCTACCTGGGTGCCCCCTTTGAAATTCCTAGTGACTGGGCTAAGGAGCATTCCAGTGGAAACCTTGACACATGGATAGTTGTTCAATAATAAATATATTTTATAACTATGCAGATTTTATAATTTATTTTTATTTGTATCACATAACTACTGAAAAGCTTTAAGCCACCCTGGAAAAGAAAAGGCTTCCTTTAATAGAAGGACCAAAGGGATAATAGGAAGAATAAGGTATATTAATGCAGGAGAAATGAAGTTTTACATTTTTTAAAGCTAAAAATAGTGTGATAGGTAGAAAGAGTTCTGATTTTTACTTTCAAAACATCAAAACAAACTAAATCTTAGAAGAGGAAAATGGAGGCACCCAACTAGCCAAGTGATCCTTAAATAGGTTTAATATAACCCCACCTTCCATTTATCCCATTGTTAAAGACTATGCATCTGCCTTTGCTTAGCACCAGGCATGTGCACACTGTGATGTCCAGAAAGACAACAGAGAATCACTACATTCTCACATCCCTCTGCAGCATTCCATGGAACCTCTCAGGTTTAATTTATCCCAAGAATATATCTCAGACTATTATAGAGTGAAGAGTAAGTAAGCATCAGGCTACCCTAGTTGGGGTCCAATTGCTCTGTGCATAACTTTCTTTCTTTTTTTTTTTTTAATTTCAGAATATGACAGGGACATGAATGCTTTGGTTACATAAATTGCCTTTGCACTGCTTGAGTCAGAGCTACAAGCCTGTCCATCCCCCAGAGAGCACACACTGTCCCCGTTAGGTCTGAGTTTACTTAGCTCCTCTTCCCCCCTCCCACCTGCTCAACTCCCGATGAATGTTACTTCCATATGTCGTGTACCAACTTTCAACAAGTACTTGTTTTCTGGCAGAGTTTACCCCTGCCATACCTGGAGCCTCTCTCTGCACAAGTCAACTGTTACAGTGAATGTCTTTTTGTTACTTTTATGCCTTCAGATCTTTTGTTATTGTATTTGTTTGAATATGTGCATTTCTTTTCTCTAAAAGTCAGATCTTTTTCAAGCCGTCATTTTACTGGAAACATGTATCATCTTTCTCTACTGTTCCAAGTTTAATGACAGGTAATTTTTTTTTAAGACAGCCACTAGAGCGAAGGTACAGTTCTGGAATTGTTTCCTGTTTTCCTCATGATGGATACTGACTAGTCCATCCATTGAGAGCAAGCATATGCCTCATGAGCACAGTGCTTTATCAAGCTGCAAAACAGTGGTCACTTGTTTTTTTGAATGTAGCTAGCCTGTTAAGAGTAGTGCAGTCAAATTTTATGAAGCATTGGAATAAATTTATTTTCTGGTTATTCTTGCAAAACATCTTCTGAGTTAACTTGTATCTCAAAGTGATGCTTTCTCTCTTTTGTCACCTCAAGTTCTTTTAGCACACAAACTGTTCCCTGGGGATAGGCAACTTAGATGGGGACATAAGATAATTGAAACCTAATGGGACCCCAGTGGCCTCTAAAAGTTAGTGCTGCTAAAACAATTAATGAAGATTCTAAAGCAAGGGATGTAAGCCTGAAGATAATTTATACATTGGGATGATCTGGTTCACTACTGGCATTATTTAATATTTCCCATGCTCTCATCCAAAAATAGGACAGGAAAGCATTTTTGACTTCTGTAGGTAGGAAAATATTCTTCAAATTAGAAAAATAGAAAAGATGTTAAAATGAAACACAACAACTTGTTGGGAGAAGGAAAGTTCTTATTTACAAGAATTCAGCTAATAAGTACATAGATGACAGAATGATAGAATTCTAAAATCAGATTTTGCAACTCTGAAATAATGAGTCTAGGCAACAATCAACAATGAATCCTATAATCATTAGGGGAAAGTATGATTGAAAATTTTATAATGAGGATCAGGTTAACATCATCTGAACCCATTAATAAATCTTATAATTAAATATGGGACAACCAGATATCCTGGGGTCTTAATGATGTGAAGCAATGGGAAGTGAGAAACACCACATATGAAGTATTTTTGTCAAAATACTTGAGCCTGACTCTGATAAATCCTCCAAGCCTGCTAGTCTGTAGGATGCACAGAGGTTAGAGGAAGGTTAATATGTATACCATGAGTGAGTAATCAATCACACAGAGCATGTGGGACATTTGATTATGCATATCAATGGGATTAAATCAAACAAAGAGCAACTGTTATAACACAAATGAAACGTAGACATTAAAACTTAATGTAATATGTTAACTTTGAGGGATCCTGATTCAAACAAATTAAAAAATATTTTTATGATATTAAGAAATTATTGTCTTTTAAAGTGTGGTTATTTAAAAGTAGTCTTCTCAGCAGAGCACACTCGAGTATTTATAGTTGAAATGTATGAGATTTGCTTTAAAATATTCTGGCTAAAATACGTGGGTCAATAGATGAATTGAGACTGATCATATGTTAGTATAAAAGCTGGGTGATGGGTATATGAGAGCTGATTAGAGCGTTCTCTGTACTTCTGATAATGTTTTAAAATTAGTATGACAAAAAGAGGAATATTAGTACCTCATTATAGAGGAAGGGATAATAAGTGAAGGCGCTGCATTTTATAGGACTAAGGACTTGAAGACACAGTGGCACAGTTGGATCAAATCTGGGTTTGTTTAGAGCTCATATAACATTTTTAGGCATTGTTCAGACATAGTCAAACAAAAAAGAGGCATATTGTGATGTATTAAATTACCATTTAAAAAATTGATTTAAAACATTTCTCTTTGTGAATTTGGCCTATTTATGATATATATATATATATATATATATATATATATAAAATACAGTTTTAAAAGTACGTTACTGGAAGTTGCTCTATTAATTTAACCAAATAAAGAGTTTTGTTGGTTTTGACAGTTTTAATATCACCAAAGTACCAAATTCTCTAATTTACTTTTTTTTCTTAGCGATTTCTGTGGGAAAAAAAGAGATTATCTTTCATTCTCTTGCAAGTAGTAGTTTCTAACTTCTTTATGTAAATAAGTTGTAATGACAAGTTAAATGATCATAACATTTGTTATACTTATTTTGAAAATGTTCTCTCATTCATCATCCAAATGTTGTAGATGCACACGATTTGACAGTACTTTAATTTACTTCAAGCAAACTGTAAAGTGCATTTCAAACAATCATATGCGATATAGTTGTATCTGGCCAAGTACCCTAAAAAAACCCAGAAAACTGAGGAAACTGAGGTAATCAATAACATTTAAGGATCTGCATCATTTAAAAGATGTTGAACAGGAAGACAATTTGGATACACTAATGCAGTGACAGGTGCATGCATGTGCGGAGAGGGTCCATGCTATAATACAAACATTTAGCCACACACATCTTCCTCCCATATTCTCCCCAAAGCAGTCTAATTCACATAGTTCCTTATGTTCCTTACTCACTATTATTTCCCCACCCTCTCAGACCTACAGAATGCAAACCTCATGTGAATGAAACAATTACACTTGACCTGCCAAGACCCCACCTACAAAACAGTTCGTGATGTTTCATTCTCATGTCTCATCTTTTTCTAAACGTGTATATGTATTTTAAATTATATTTTATTTTGGCAAGAACACTTGACATGAGATCTAAAGAGTACAATACAGTACTGGTAACTAGAGGTACAATGTTGTACAGCAGATCTGTAGAACTTACTTAATTTGTCCTGGTCCTGTTATAATGGAAAACTTCTAGTGGTATGGGAATAGCCTTGTTGATTGTTCTCTCTGATTCCTGATGTGGTCCTGTGCATTTTCTTGCACAGCACATGTGTTATCAGATACATCTCTAGAGGGACCTCTTTCTGTTCTGCTGCACAGAATGCCAGCCTAACTCAAGATACTGTATTTTCTGTCCCACTTGATATTCTTCCCAGTGCATTGTTCTTAATAAGATTTTTGTTTGCATCCATTCCCTGATGTAAGTTAGAGATGTTAAACATCAGAAAAAAAGGGAGAAGACAAGTATTAGTGTCTCATGGATACTCTTGACTTCTTTGGGTGGGTTCAACTGCAGTGTTTTCTTGCTTTAATGAGACTCCTTGTTCATGGGAAGAGGGAGCAGCATAAAATGCAATGATGCGAACAGATTTGAAAGGCTAAACACCACAATAAAATTCACCTTCTGGGACTCTCTAGAACTTTGAAGGAGGATTGTGGACCACTGTTGCATTTAAGCATGTCAGCTCCCTGAGCAGCCATGAGAGAGAGACACATGAGGGTTTCGGGATACTGGATTAGTACCAACAAACGTTTTATGGGAAATGCCCAATTAAGTGTTTGCAAGCTTTCCATGTGGAAGAAATCTAATCGTGTTAAACTAATTTGGTGTTTGAGAGTAGAGAAAAAGAGTCACTCAGATACTGGAGATTCGATAACTCCCAGGTGGGTCTTTTCTTTTGTTCAGTGCAGTGGCTCTCAAAGTTTGGTCCTGGGGCCAGCAGCATCAGCCTCACCTGGGAACTTGTTAGAAGTGAAAGTTATTGAGCCCCACATCAGACCTTCTGATTCAAAATCTCCAGGGTGGGACCCAGCAATCTGCGTTTTCACAAGCCTACTGGGAGAATCTGATGAATGCACAAATTTAAGAACCACTAGTTTAATGTACACTTTTCAAAAGAAAGATTTTGAAATTTCATTTTTTTTACATTTTCTTCATACAGGAACATTTCTGAAATAATCTTTCGGATCAGATATGTCCCTTTTTTACTTTCAAGATCATTAATAAAAGCAACAGTGTTTCATACTAGCTTGATAATTCTGCTTATTGATCATAACTCAGAAAATATTCATGTTTATTATTAATATATCATCACATTTTATTGTTTTATTGACATTCAGCACTGTAAATGGCCTGATGTATAACTTTAACAACAGTATATTTCTAAGGAAAACATGAGAACTATGCCTGTAGCTCCTTTAGGATCCATGGATCAATAGTGAAGCAATCATTAATCAGGAATAGAGGCTGAAGTTCAACTCAGTTTCAAATTCCAGATCTGAAGAGCAGTATGTTCCCCCACTATATGAGATATACATGCAACATTCAGTGTTATGCCAACCACACAAAAGGAGCTTAATGTTTGCTTTTGTTATGCTGATGCTCTTTAATACTATTCTAGAGAAGGCTTCTGCAAGCTTCCCTGTTTATGTTATGAAGCTTGACTAAATATGTATGTGTGGGGGGTGTGTGTATCCTATTTTACAGCCCAGTTTCTCATATGGTAATATGTATGTTACAAACTCTAAAGAAAATATTACAAATTAGCAGTGTATTAAAAATAAGTTTGCCATGGCTAAGTTCAGTTAAACTCTCAAATAAAGGAAACATTGAAATGAGCAAATATATTAAAATGTTCTTACATTAGTATAAAAAATGAGGAAAACATGTTAAAATAAATTAACTCAGATTCATTATCTGTCATTAACGATTTCTTGTAAACCTAGAAGAGCCTATACCTTTCCCATTGTATCCTATTCTGATGCCGCCATTGTGAACCCTAAAGCAGAGCAGAGGTGGCAGTCCATTGTCATGCAAGTCACATCCATAGGCCTGGTTTGATTTGCACCAAGATTTGTTTGCTTTATTTTGTTGTTGCTTTTTCTTTGTAATTTGTTACCTTTGGCAATAATAAAAATTCAGATATTTTCACATAAAAATCCATATTTTCAGATCTCTTTGAAAAATTGGTAGCTCTGGCACTCTTGGGGTGCCAAAACAATAGGCTGGACCCTAATGACAGCTGGAAAGTTCATTTAGAGAGGCACATGCCCCAGCTGGCCCTGCTCAGCCACACTAAGACCAACCTTTGCTAGTCATTTATAATTGTTCTTACACTGTCACTTTATGTATAATAGAAACACATTTCTCAATTTTTTCATGTCTGTGTATTAGAAAGTTATAAAGTAATGGCCACATGTTTGGAAAAAACACTTTCATGTGAAACTTTTTGCCAATAATATATAGCTCTTATTTTATAAATACCTACTTTTTGGCTTATATGGGCATGAAAAATTTTCTATTTTTTTATTTTTAATTGTTATGGGTACATAATAGTTGCATATATTTATAGGGTACACATGATGTTTTGATACAGGTATACAATGTGATTTAATAAGATTAGGGTAATTGGGGTATCCATCACCTGAGGCATTTATCATTTCTCTGTGTTAGGAACATTCCAATTCCACTTTTTCAGTTATTTTAAAACATACCCTAACTTATTGTTGATTATATTCACTTTATTGTGCTATCAAATATTATTCATTCTGTCTAACTATCTAACTATATTTTTGTACTCACTAACCATCCCACTTTATCCCCCCATCCCCATTACCCTTTTTAGCCTCTGGTAACCATCATTCTACTCTCTGTCTCCATGAGATCAATTATTTTAATATTTAGCTCCTACATATGAGTGAGGACATGTGATATTTGTCTTTTTGTGCTTGGCTTATTTCACTTAACATAATGTTCTCCAGTTCCATCCATATTGTTGCAAATGACAGGATTTAATTCTTTTTATGGCTGAATGATACTCTATTGTGTATATATGTAAGACAGTTTCTTTATCCATTCTTCTGTTGATGGACACTTAGGTTGATTCCAAATCTTGGCTATTGTGAATAGTGCTGCAATAAACATGGGAGACAGGTATCTTTTCAATATACTGAATTCCCCTCCTTTGGATATATACCCACTAGTGGGATTGCTGGGTCATATGGTAGTTCTATTTTTAGTTTTTGGAGGAATCTCCATACTGTTCTCCACAGTGGTTGAACTAATTTGTATTCCCACAAACAGTATATGATGATTCTCCCTTTTCTACATCCTCGCCTGCATTTGTTATTGCCTGTCTTTTTGATAAAAGCCATTTTAACTGGGGTGAGATGATATCTCATCATAGCTTTGATTTTCATTTTTCTGATGACTAATGATGTTGAACATTTTTTCATGTACCTGTTGGCCATTTGTATGGCTTCTTTGAAAAATGTCTATTCAGATCCTTCGCCCATTTTTTAAATCAGATTATTTGATTTTTTCCTATTGAGTTGTTGGAGCTCCTTATATATTCTAGTTGTTAACCCTTTGTCTGATGGGTAGTTTGCAAATATTTTCTCCCATTCTGTGGGTTGTCTCTTCACTTCGTTGATTGTTTCCTTTGCTGTGCAGAAGCTTTTTAGCTTGATGTAATCCCATTTGTCCAATTTTGTTGTGTTTGCCTGTGCTTTGGGGATATTACTCAAGAAGTCCTTGTCTAGACCAATGTCCTGAAGTGTTTCTCCAGTGACTTTTTGTAGTAGTTTCATAGTTTCAGGTCTTAGATATAAGTCTTTAATCCATTTTGGTTTGATTTTTGTAAAGGCAAGAGATACGGGTCTAGTTTCATTCCTCTGCATATGGATATTCAATTTTCCCAGCACCATTTATTGAAGAGACTATCCTTTCCCCCCCACTGTATGCTTTTGGTGACTTTGTTGAAGATAAGTTCACTATAGATGTGTGTATTTATTTCTGGGTTCTCTGTTCCATTCCATTGGTCTATGTGTCTATTTTTTTATGCCAATACCATGCTGTTTGGTTACTACAGCTCTGTAGTATAATTTGAAGTCAGGTAATGTGATTCCTCCAGTTTTGTTCGTTTTGCCCAAGATGGCTTTGACTATTATGGGTCTTTTGTGGTTCCATATAAATTTTAAGATTATTTTTTGTATTTCTGGGAAGAATGTCATTGGTATTTGGATGGAGAGTGCGTTGAATCTGTATACTGCTTTGGGTACTAAGGACATTTTAACAATATTGATTCTTCCAATTCATGAGCATGGAATATCTTTTTATTGTTTTGTGTTCTCTTCAATTTCTTTCATCAATGTTTTATAGTTTTCATTATAGAGGTCTTTCACTTCTTTTGTTAAGTTAATTCCTAGGTATTTTATATTATTTGTAGCTATTGTGAATGGGATTACTTTCTTGGTTTCTTGTTCAGATCGTTTACTGTTGGCATATAGAAATGCTACTGATTTTTATGTGTTGATTTTGTGTCCTGCAGCTTTATTGAATATGTTTATCAGTTCCAACAGTTTAATAACTTTTCTCTTATTACTACTTTTGCTATGCCCTATAGATTTTGATATGTTATGTTTTCATTTTCATTTGCTTTTGGAAATTTTTAAATTTCCTTCTTAATCTACTCATTGACCCACTGATCATTAAGGAGCATATTGTTTAATTTCCATATGTTTGTATGTTTTCTAATGTTTCTCTTGATATCGATTTCTAGTGTTATTCCATTGTGTCCTGAGAAAATACTTGGTATGATTTCAGTATATTTGAATTTTTTCAGACTTGTTTTGTGGCCTAACATATTTTCTATCCTTGAGAATGACCCATGAGCTGAGGAGAAGAATATGTATTCTGCAGCTGTTGGATGAAACATTCTGTAAATATCTATTAGGTCTATTTGGTCCACAGTACATATTAAATCCAATGTTTCTTTATTGATTTTCTGTCCAGATGATCTGTCCAATGCTGAAAGTGGAGTGTTGAGGTCTCCAGCGATTATTGTATTGGGGTCTATCTCTCTCTTTATCTGTGATAATATTTGCTTTATTTATCTGGGTGCTCCAGTATTGGGTTCATATGTATTTAGAATTGTTATAGCCTATTACTGAATTGACCCTTTTATCCTTATATAGTAACCTTCTTTGTCTCTTTGTATAGTTTTTGTCTTGAAATCTATTTTATCTGATAGACATATAGCTACTCATGCTCTTTTTGGTTTCCATTTGTATGGAATATCTTTTTCCATCCTTTTATTTTTAGTCTATGTGTGTCTTTATAGGTGAAGTGGGTCTCTTGAAGACAATATTTAGTTGGCTTTTGTTTTTTATCCATTCATCTACTCTGCATCTTTTGATTGGAGAGTTTAGTCCATTCACATTCACTGTTATTACTGATAGGTAAGGATGTAGTACTGCCCTGTTGTTATTTGATTTCTGGTTGTTTTGTAGTCCTCTCTTTCTTTATTCCTGTCTTTGTTAAAAGTGATTTTCTCTGGTAGTGTCTTTTGATTTCTTGCTTTTTATGTTTTGTATATCTGTTGTAGATTTTTTGATTTGAAGTTACCATGAGCTCTGCAGAAAGCATTTTATAACCAATTATTTTAAACATATGACAACTCTGCTTACAAACAAACAAGTAAATAAGCAAAGAGAAATCTAACAGATATTCTATTCTTTAACTCCATCCCCCACTGCTTTTTAACTTTTTGTTGTTTCCAAAGTTCTCTGAAAGCTTTCCTTTCCTTTCCCCAAGTGGAAGAAGACTCTCTCTGAGCTGCATTGCCTGTAGTTGGGGGAGGGGTGACACAGGCACTGGCTTGGCCACTGCAGTTGATGTCTCACTGGGTCACATGCACCCCAAGTCCACTGGCTCTGAGCCAGCCCAGCCCAGCTGCAGGAATTGCCCAAGGACTGCAGCCTTTATGGCTCCACTGCCTTATGAATTTAGTCCAGGCTCTAAGCTGCTTTTTGTCAGCTGGTGGTAAGGATAGCTGGAACTCTGGTTTTGGGGCAGAGGATAGCCCTCTGGCTGGGCTGGTCTAAATGCTCTGTCCCTGGGCACCAGCAGAATTCTACCCTGTGCTGTGTTCCTCTGTGCCAGGGCAGCCCTGAGTTTTAATGCAAAGTCTCGCAATCACTTCACTTTCCCTCCCCTGGGCATATAGATTTTTTACGGGCACCATACTGGCAGCACTGCCCAGGGATGGGGGAGGGGTGGCAATGCAAGATTGTCTTTTGTGCCCTTATCAGTGCTCGTTTCTTGACACAATGTTAAAACCAGGTAGTATGATAGCTCACCTGACTTTTGGTTCTTCTGAAAGTACTTGCTTGCGTGGATAGTTGTTGAATTTGGTGTTCATGCAGGGGTACAATCACTGGAGGCTTCTGTTTGGCCATCTTGCTCCGCCCCCCTCAGATATTTGACCCTTGAACTAAAACACATTCCAATTATAGTCAAGAAAATACAGAAAATTTCACAAATATTATGTAATGTTTTGACAAATTCTTCCAATAACCCATAAAAGAAAATATACATGAGAATTACAGCTAATTAAAAAGATACACTGGCTATGGTTTATAGTTGATTTATATGCAGAAACCTCTTCAAAATCTATGCATTAAACTGTCAGAACTAATGACACAGTTGAGTAAGATGGCCATGAATCACAAAAGGAGGATGTGAAGAAAATAAAAGACTACTATATTTCTGGAGGAAAATGGTCAAAATTACCATGAATTTTACTTATGAAACTTACTTATATTTTTAATGCATTTACAATCAAAATACAGAAGTGTGTTTGTGTTTACATATATATATATGTGTGTGTGTGTGTGTGTATACATTTTGCTTTTGTGCATATCTCTTTGTGTCTATGTGTCAAGGGTTGGGTAAGGGCTTCCGAATATTTTTAACCAAGGTTTTCCAAGAAGATAATAATATGTAATAAATACAAGCAATTTTAAAACATGCTTTGAAAACTAAGTTATTAAAACAAGTGGCATGGGCTTAGTTAGAGACCTACAACTCAGTGTACAAGAATGTAGAATCAGGCACTAGCAGATAAAAGCAGTCAGTTAATAATAACTTAAGTGGAATGTCTTAGCAGTGGGGCATTGATTAATTTTAGGAAAATAAAATTTTACACATTGCATCTTATTTACCAAAATACATTCTGCACCAATTAAATGTGTAATCATTATAAATAAAATAATACAATATCTGAAAATATATGTGGGAAAATTTCGAGGTAGGGTGGACTTTTTATTATATCAAATCAAGAGACCATGAAAGTATCATAAAAGCTGCATCAAAATTATGAAATGTTCTATGTTAAAACAATAAAATTCAAATTCAATGCCAAGGACTCTTGCTTCTGCTGAAGATGCAATAATGGGGATAGGATATATCCTTCCACATGATACAACCAAAAAAATCAGACAGAATACATGAAACAGTGGTTTTCAAGACACTAGATATCAGGCAGAAACAGTGAATCTTGAGACATGAAGAATAAACAAGTGAATCCTATGACTGTCCCAACTTTCTGCCTTGAGAGATCTTAGAGGCAACAATGCAAAGAGGGAAACCCAGGTGAGGTGAACTCCTTGTGTGAGGCGGTGGGCCTGAGAGTCTAGGGAGACCAAGGCAGCTAAAGTTGTCAGGAAAGAGTATCGGAGAGTATGAGAGAGAGAGGTAGAGAGAGAGAACATTAGAGATAAGTCCTCTTCTAGTGTTTGGTGTTGTTTTAAGCCAGTAAGTGTGTGATATTTCATTATGGCAAAAACAGGAAATGGATACATTAGTGAAATGAAGATATTAGTAATCATAAAAACTAACATGCAAATTACTTGAAGATCCTCATAACAGAAGTGACTATAATTTTGCCACTTTTAATTGATTTATCTTTTTTATACAGAATGTCTTTTACAAAGTTTAAATAACTTGTGCAAATGGAAACATTCTTGAGAGAGAGGCTTAAGTGAAGGACTAATTTCATATTTCTATAAGTCTTTTCTTTGTTACTTACTTAATGGATAAAATGAGTTCATATTCAATATTTTCGAAGGAAAGTTTATGGAGCTTGAGATGGAGCTATTTCTATTTTTCTGAAAATAATATACTCAGATCCATTTTACAAAGGCAAGAATGCCTTTTGAACCCCCACAGATATTTTTTAAAACATGGATTAATCTAAGTAAAAAGTAGGAAAGTAAGCATAATGTCAATAGAGATGTATATGGGTTTAATTGATTTTCATGGGTTTTAGTTCACCTTCGTGTTTTATGGAAACTTTTTTTTTATATTTCCCATAAGAAAAAATATTTAAAAATAAAAAGAAGAGGAATTTTCTTCACTGACTAATATGATAGTAACAGATGAAGTAACAAGAAGATAATGCTAATAATTTTCCAAAAAATGTTGTCAGGGGTCAGAATATTGCTAGCAGCTTTGTTATTTTCTGCATGGTTTTCATATAACTGTCTAATTTACTTGGTAAAGTGGAAGTTTAGTTATGGCTGAAATTATTTGCAAGACTCCAAAAAAGTTCCTTAAGACGTATTTGGGATAATAAAGAATATGGATGAAAGAAAACTATGTAATAGATGCTTTGTCTTTGAGGTCTATTATAGTTACATTTGCAGCCTCAGCCTGAATCTCACTGTCTTGCTTTAGATGTACTTGAAGAGAAAATGTTTCATTTTTATGAAGAGCTGTCGGATATAGGAAAACTTCATCTCCAATGAGATTATTCCTGGACACAAGAACAATTGAAGCATTGTTTCTTCCAAAATTGTTAAAATACACTTCAGAAGCCCTCCTTATAGAATCTGCTTTAATTTATGTACTATCACTGCTAGTCAGAGCTCTTGTGTCTACCTCTCTTTTGTTTCCAGATGATGAGTTGAGTTGGCACTACATAGACAATTCACAGAGGTTTTTTGAACCATCATTGTTTTGGAAGTTTTCATTTCTTCTCAAGACTGTGGAAGAAAGATGCAGTAAAACATGTTAGGTCAGACACTTAAAGGTTTTTTCCATACTTAATTCCATTGTATGTTTTTTTCTATTATACCTGATGGTAGGAATGATTTTATGTGGAGGCATTATGGGGTTCACAGATGGGGTTCAGGATGTTTTATTTTGATCAGTTTGGAAGTGCCTGGGGGATGGCTATATGTGTAAGAAAGCTTTTGTGGCTTTATACATTTTATATATTCTTTTCTCTACTTTTTTTTTTTCAGTTTCATCAAGATACAAGCTTTTAAAAAATTAAAAAAAAATTTTATTAATGTTTTCTTAGTTCCAATTCTTTTTCCAGAAAGAAGCCCTGTGGGCCCATGAGACTTCCAATAGAAACAAGAACACTGATACATTTGCTATCAGCACTTCACAAGATCCTTTTGCCTAATTTCATTTTATATAAAAGGATTTTTAATTACAGAATATGAGCATAGTTAGGGTTTTAATTTTCTTTATTCACCAAATAAAGCAAAGGTATGTCTTCATACAAGGCAAGTCAATTTTCCATGAATTCTTTGCTTTAAGATTTTTACTTTTCTTCTTTCAATTGTTTTATTTCCCTCTTACTGCATGGTTTGTCACCTTGGCAAGCATGCCTCATTACATGTTCATGAGCATTCTCCTTTTAGCTACTCTTGAACAACAGTGAGACTATTTTGCTGTTCATTTTTTGAGTTTTATAAAATTAAAAATAGGAATTACCATATGATCCAGAAATCCCACTTATGAGTATATATCCAGAAGAATTGGAATCAAGTGGAATCAGGATCTTGAAGAGATATCTGTACCCCATGTTCACTGCAGCATGATTCTCAGTAACTGAGATATAGAGACAACCCAAATGTCCCTTGACAAATGAATAAAGAAAATGTGATATATACATACAATGGAATATCATTCAGCTTTCAAAAAAGGAAATCCTACCATTTGTGACAACAACATGGATGAACCCAGAAGACACTGTGCTAAGGGAAATATGCTAGTTACAGAAGGAAAAATGCGGCATGAATCCACTTATATGTGGTATCTAAAATAGTCAAACTCTTAAAAGCAAAGAATAGAGGCTGGGGGGAGGGGGAAATGGGAAGTTGTTGCTCAAGGGGTATAAAGGGTGTTAATGCAAGATGAATAAGTTCTAGAGATCTGCTGTACAACGCAGTGTCTATAGTTAACAATATAATATAGTATACTTTAAAATATGTTCAAAGGATAGATTTCATGTTAAGTTGTTCTTAGCAAAAAACCAAAACAAAAACAAAGAAAAAGCTCCACAAAAAATAGAAATTTTATGAGATGATAGATACATTTAGCACCTTGATTATGGTTTTGGTATCATGGATGTATGCATATTTTCAATTTCATCAAAATGTGTGCAGTAAATATGTGCATTTTTCATATATTAATTATACCTCAAAGATGCTTTAAAAATAAAATTAATCAACTTTTCCTATATAGAGACTTACCTATCTTTTCTACTCTCTTCCTTGAAATCCTTGCTACTTCCTCCAGAGCTATGTAGATTAACTGACTGCAAAAGTGCTTTGCAGTAAAGGGATTACATGCACTTGTGTGAACTTCTCTCCCCATCCTCTTCTGGAGGAACACGCGCTCCCTCTGGAATGTCCAAATGGAATGATCTACAAAACTTCCCTGCTTTTTCTCTGTTTCTATTTCCCGTAGCTTTGCTATGGGAAATTACAACAATCTCATTTTTAGAGAAGTAATTTCCATTTCATTTTTTTAGAATGTTAACCAGAAATTTTGAACAATTATGAAAGCATGTATTTTCTAGATATTTCGTTATAGCATTTTTCAGTTATGAAAAGTTGGAAAAAATTTAAGCATTTACCAATAGAAGAAAATTGATTATAACACAGATTATGATATTTTCATACAGCTATATGTTAATGTGAAAGATTATAAAGTATTACAGATTTAATCATGTAAAGTATATGTGTGTGCTTTGGGGAAAAATGGAAGGATATAAAACAAAATGTTAGCAAGTAGGTGGATAATGGTGTGTTAGTCTGTTTGGGCTGCTATAACAAAATACCATACACTGGGTGGCTTATAAAAAAGAGAAATTTATTAATATTTCTCACAGTTCTGGAGGTTAGGATGTCCAAGATTGAGGTACTGGCAGATTGTGTGTTCAATGAAGGCTTTCTTTCTCATAAACAGCAATATGTACAAATACCTTGTGTAGTATTTTGCTTTCCTTTCATAGGTTTTCATTTATAATTCTAAACATGGTATTTATTGCCATGTTCTTTTAAAAACCTATCCTATCTGGGTTCAAAGAAATATTTTTCTTTGGGGGAGCATTCCTTCCTCTTAACATTTTAATATAGACCAATAGATTTTGAAATTTTCTACTGACTTACTGTTGTTATTTGCTTTATTAAAACTAAAATCAATTCTAGAGTGGTAATTCCTAGGCCTACTTCCAGTGGCAGCTGTAAGAATTGTTTTCTAAGTTATTTGGCCTGAAATGAATGCCTTGTCAGCAAAATTGCATACTTTGCCAGTAGGAGGCATAAATACTAGGGTTGTATTTTCTAAATTAAATATTACAAGAAATCAAACAACTTTATATTTACTTCTGTAAATCATGAGTTGGATATTTTAGAAAATTAAAAGTCCCAGAACATCTCTTACAAATTAAAATTAATATATTGGCATAAAAAATTATGTGATCCATTAAAGGAAGATTTTTATATATTAATGGAATTTTAAAAATAATTTAGGAAAACCAGTTTATTTGACAAATAAGAGAACTCGGCTTCAGACATGTAACCTATCCAGGGTCTCATGACAATTACTGGCATTCGACAAATGATTATTGAATAGCTACTATGTGCCAGGTATTATGCTAGACATCAGGAATTTTTATTGTTTCAATTTGATTTTAAATTATTTCCATTTTATTCATAGTTTTGAACTTAGAACGTGTAAGTTTTACACTGTAAATGAATTTTTTATTATCTGAAAACCTTTTATTGACTGTTAAAACACAGTAAGTGTTCACATTCTATTTGTTTGATATCATTTATGTACTGCTCTTTAGTGCTTTCTTGTATTTATAAAATGCTTCTCCTTTGAAACATATAACATTTTATTTTCAATTGCACACAAATTAAAGAAAAGCATTTCTATTAAAGCAAGCAAAGGATACAGAAAAATATAGAATAAAGAATTCTCACACATGCACACACACAGAGGCACATAATGTGTTATCCTAGCTCATTTCCCAGGGGTAACCTCTACTGTGGTTAACCTTGGTATATACATTCTGACATTTTTTCTATGCATTTAAACGTGCATAAAAATAAATACACATTATAGTTATATTACACAATTGTATTAGCGTACATGTTTTGCCACACAGTTTGCTTTTCTTAGATTTCATAGATTTTTTTCAATGTCAGGCATATGAGCCTATTTTTCCTAATGACTGTATAGTGTTTCACAAAATGATTGAAGAAAAACTTATTGATCTGCTTCCCATGGATATTTGGAATGCCTCCAAGGGCTCACTGTGTTGAACATATCTACTGTTCCTCCTATACTCATCTTTGTACAATAAATGAATTTTTGTGTAAATAAATACAAATAGTATCACAAGGCCAAATAGGCTAAACTTTCAATTCTGGGTTTTAAGTTTCTGCTAAGTTGCTCTTAAAATGGTACATCAGGTTATGACACGACACTTTTGCCTAATGCAAGCTATCAACTTGATTGACTCATGACTTCCAGAAGCAGATTATAGGACAAAATACTCACCTGTAATTTAGATTTGCTAGTTGGAGTGTGTAGGTGGAAAGACTAGGACAAGTTATTGCTATAAAATGAAACCACAACTGCAAACATTCAGTCCTAAGAAATGCTTTAGTGCCATTAAACATTTGATACACGTGGCATATCTGTAGAATGATTTTTAAAGAAGGAGAGGGGATGGTGGTAGAAAAACAGCCTTGCCAGAAATGAGAGAAAAATAACGTTGCCCAGGTATAAGGAGAAGGAACCAAAGAGGCAGACTGTCTATATATTAGGACATATTATTAGCTAGAATCACTTTTGAAAAAACTGCTAGTCATTCATCCATTTGAAGAAACTCCATGGATATTTTAACAGTTAACCTGTAAAGTTTATTTTTATCAAGTATGACTTTTGTAGGTACTTTTTTCAAAGCTTCAATCACACATAATAGTTAACAATACTTTCTTCAGTGTTAATCTGAACTCAAATAAAAACAAAGTAATTTTTTCTCCTTAATTTGTCTGGAGGGGTATGTGTATGCACACACATTCACATAAACACACAAACGCACATACCCATAACTCTATTCCAAATTTCTAACTATTTATAAAAATTTTAGTTTTTATAGGTAAGTATTGAGTTTCTATTTTTTTCTCCTCATTTTGTCCTCATGGTCCTGTCCCTTCCAAGTGAGAGTTCACAGAGCAGATGTACCAAAATCATCCTACAAACCTGTCATTTCACCCATATTGTTTTCATAAATTTGCTACTTCCCTTGGTGCAAACATATGATTTTCTTCTTCAGTTCACCTGAAAATTGCTTCTCCAAGCCTTCATTTGGAACGGTATAGATTTGGGTGTTGTCAGCAGTGCAGGGATATATTTGAATAAAGTCACACTCTCCAGATCTAGGGCAATGTCATCAATCACAGGTGTGCCAGGGATTTATCTGGTGGCCCTACAAATCTTTAGCTCCAAAATAAGCTAAAGTTTCTCACTTAGGATCATGGTCCACCGCTGCACTTGATAGAGTCTTTCTATCAATTTTCAGATGACTGGAGCATGGTTTTTCCCAGATGAAGTTTGTATGTGTGGATGCGTTCATTGAATGTAAAGCTTTTTCTCCAAAAGCTTTAAGTATTTCAGTAAAAGAGAATTTTATTAAGAGAGCCATATTTACAGGCAACTAAAGTTCGAGTGTAAGTAGAATATAGAAATAATTTTTATTTCTTATGATACTGGGCATTTGAAAGGACACTGAAGGAAAGTTCCAAGTATGGACAATAGTTCCAGGTTGAGTAAATCTGTCCTGAACAGAAATATTTCAAATATTAAAATAGCAAATTTTCTAATATAATCTTTTTAAAATTATGAAGGTAATACAATAATCTACACTATGAAAAAATTGGAAAATATGTAAAAGGAAAAAATTCCATTAGTATCAGCAGTGAACTTATCCATTTTTATTAGTTTCACTCTTTCCTTCCAGTGTCATTTATATCTATATAAAGTTTCATTTGCATATTATATCATAATAATGATACTGAACACTCAGCTAAAGTGTGCATTCCAGTTATTTTCTCATTCAATTCTAGTGAAGAATCTATAATGTATGTATTATGACATTCATTTTATAGATACAAAAATTGAAGCTGAGAGTAATAAATTTTCCAGGACACAAATTAAGTTTGGCCCTTTGTGTATGCACAATTTTGTAGCGTTGCCTCTTTTACTGTTCACTTTGCAATGAACATCATCATATTACATTCATTGTCCATGTTGCTGTGTAGTCTTTACAACGATAATTTCTAATGACTATATCATGTCCACTAAGTGGTGGTGCCATAAAAATTGAATTGCTCTAGAGTTGAAAATTATAATTATATTTTAAAAATTCAGCAGAGTACTTTGTTAAATATATTTGAGCACATAATCTTTTTCATATTTCAAATTATTTTCTTAGGATATATGTCTATGATTAATATTTATGCCCAAAAGGAGAAAAATGGATTTTTCCAGCACCCTTGATGTGTGTTATCAAACTGTTTTCCAAAAAGGTTATAGTTATCTAAAAATTTACCAGTAATTCTTGAGAGTAGTAGCTTTCCCACACCTTTACCAATATCCATATAATAATTTTAGCTTTTATAAATATTTGAAATAGAAATACACTGAAATAATAATTCAAATATTGTAGTGTTGAACAAATTAATGAATTAAAGCTCCTTATTCACCTCTCCCCAAAGCCCACTCCCTGAAGTAGTGAATGTTTATAGCTTCTGTTTCCTTCTATGGTACAAATTTGTATCTATCAGCTCTCTCTCTCTCTCTCTCTCTCTCTCCATCCATCTATCCATCTCTCCCATCTATCTCTCTATCTATCTGAAATAGTGTGACATGCATTATTCTTTTTTGTTATCTAGTTAGTTATCTAAGTAGTGGATCTCACACTATTTCAAACCACAATGTAAATACATTGAATAACCTCAGAGAGGGTCTATTTCCATGCTTGTGGTTTTCCTCCAAGTAGTAGATTGCTTTTGATGGTACGTGGTGCCTGCTAGCTAGGTTTGGGAGGCAAGGGGACTCTCTGTTGTCCCAGTCTAGCCTTAATTTTATGCAAATCCTGTGTCTCTGGTTCTCAGGGTGGGTTTTCTCGGTGGTGATCTTGCAACTCCCTGCTGTGTTAGGAGATGTCCTATAGGTTGAATGCAGGATGCTTTCCTGCTCCTTCTCAAGGAAATGAGATCTTTTTCCTTTTCCCTTTCTTTACTTTCTCAGCCACAGCGGATCTTCTTCTCTGTCCTCTGGTATAGGGTTTGCAGCCCTTTTCCAGGTAGTTTAAACCTTTCGTTATGTAGGGAAGAAGGCCCCAGGTGGGACTTTGCATCTTTCTCCAGGGTTTGCCACTTCCCTCCTCTGGCCTGCAATGCAAAGGAGCCTTTCTTGTCTTATTCCTGCTCCAACTCTGTCCTGTGTATGTGGCAAAGTCCACAGAGAAAAGCCTGTAAGTAGGTGCAAAGTTTGCTGCCTCTGTGACTTCTAGGGTTTCTGTCCTTTTCCACTAGCTCACACTGAGCCTTCGAGCCTTTCACAATTCCTTAAAAGTTTAGCCAAATGATTTTTTTTTTATCCTCTTGTGTGAAGATCTCCTCTTCCTCCTGCAGCAGGTATTAAGCCAGTGCTGGTGCCCCATCTTTCCTTTGATACCAGAGTAGTTGGTTGTTTTATTACTTCAGCTTTTTGATGTGTTCAAGAAACATTATAATTTTCTTGTCTTGCTATTTCTTGTCATTAGGTGGGAGTGACACTCTTACCAACTTTCTACATCTTAGGTAGAAGGTGAAAGTCAGCTTACATTCATGAAAACAATTTTGTGGGATATAGAATTCTTGGTTAATAGGGGCTTTTTTTGGTTGTTTGTTTTGTTTTGTTCCAAGTTTTCTTTGTCCTCATGGTTCGTGATGAGAAGTCAGTGACATTCAGATCAGTGTTTCTTGTATATAAAATACCTTTATTTTTGCTTGTTTGCTTTTTTTCCTGACTGCTTTCAATATTTTCTCTTCAATTTTTATTTTTTGTTCGTTTTACTATGATGTTTTTGGATCTGTGTTCTTCCCTTCTTCCAAATGTTGACTTCTCTCCAAAATCTGCTTAGTTTTTTCCACTGTCCCTTTCCTTTTTAAGGTTTGTGTTTTAGTAATTTCTCCAGAATTCATAAATGCTATCTATAGGATTGTCAGTTTGGTAGGAGCTTTCACAATCATATTAGAAGTAGATTGCTTTTACTTCAGTCTTTATTTTGAGATCAGGGGAGTCTGAGACGATATAACACTAGTTTTCTACTTAGTCCTGCCATCCTCTGTGCCCTCACATCTTAATCCAGTAGGTCCCCAACAGTAGTATGGGCAGGTGTTGAGCTGGTGGCCACAGATTTCTTTTAAGATTCACAGACTTCAGTAGCTCTAGTTGTGCTCTGTCACAGTCTCTACAAATATGACCCCAGCAATGGCTAATTTTAAAAGTTCCTCAGGTGATTTGAAAACCTGATCAATTTTGAAAACCACTTATACAAGTTCTTGTTCTATGACCTCACTTAGTAGCAAAACACTTCATGACTAATTGAGTTTTAAAGGTGTAAAGGAGTTAGAATTATAGAAAAATGGGGAAAAAACTATTCTGGACGATGGGAATAGTATAATCAAAGAAATAGGCAGAAAAGTTAGGTGCTGTCGCTCCTGCTGCATTACTGGAATACGGTATGATTATTGGAAATGAGTTTGGGGCTCTATTCTGGATGGCCTTGGAGGTTAAACTGACAACACCAAGATTCATTCTCTACACAATAGGAAATCAATTAAAGTTTTTGATGTGAAGAATAACATGATTAGTGCTGTCCACAAAAGAAAGACTAACCTAGTAGTCGTATAGTCCTGGCGGGCATCAAAAGACTAGAAGTGAAAAAACTGTTTTCCATATTCCAGGAGGGAGTAATTGTGGTCTTGAATGAGAGGTTGGTCACTGGAATGTAAAGGGTGTGATAGATGTGAAAGCTAATAAGGCAAAAGGATCAATAGAAGAGAGAGCTGTGTCAAGGGTAAGCACTGAGGTTTTTAATGCAAATGATCAGGCGACTTGACTGCCTCTCGCAGCAACTAGGAACAGTGAAGGATCAGCAGCTCTGGGTAAAAGATAAAACATTTATTTTGCATTAAAATTATTTGAGAGGCTGATGATACTTCCCACTGGTGATAAGGCAAACTAGTTTAAGTTCGTTAATGCAAATTTACAGTCTATCAGGCACCCGAACTTTCTATTTTTAATAGTAATAAAATTCTATACTTGAGATTTTTCTCATTTAATCCAGGATACCCTGTGGATATATTGAATTAATATTCTAATTTATTTGCATTTAATATGTAATATTTCATTTTTAATAACAATTTTATCTTTCAGAGTTTTCAAAACTTTATTTAAATCATTAAAAAAAGGAGTCAAGAAATTAGATTGACTTTCTAGGACAAAGTCCTAACACTAATTATCCTCTATTTTCTTTTGTAATTAATTTTGACATGTTTTAATTTTAACATTATAATTTTCATTCTTAATCCCCATTTTAAAATAATTTTTGTCAAACTACAACGTATATAGAGAAAACCGCCGAAATAATAAGCACAGACCTTGAAGAATTTTCCCAAATGTTCTTGTGTCTTCTGCAGGTCACTACCCACTCCCTTCCAAAGGAACCTAATTCCTTCACTATAGATTAGTTTTGCCTGAATGCAGTCATACAGAAGGCACTATTGTATGTCTGGCTTCTTTCAGTCAAAGTTATTTGTATGCATTAATAATAGTCATTTATTTTTTATCAATTTCACTATTTTTTATTGACATTTGTATTGTTTCTGGTTTGCAGCTATTTAAATAATGCTGCACAATGTTATGGAAACTTTTCATCAATTTATGTGTACCTTTTTATTGGGTTTCTATGTAGATTTGTGATTGTTGCGGGGGATGGGGGGCGCATAGAGCAAGTTCACGCCCATCTCTGGTGGGCAATAACAAACAGTTTTCCAAAGTAGAGATAATGAGAGTTTCAGGGTTTCCTCATTCTTGCTACTGCTTGGTGCTTTTTCTTTTAAATTTCTGCCATATTGATGTGTATGCAATTGTAAATATTAATTTACATTTTTCTGGCAGTTAATGAGACTGAGCAACTTCTCATATGTTTATTGACCACAAGTGATGCTCTTTCAAGAACAGGCTGCAAATGACTCTTGGTCATTTACTATTGGTTGTTGGCCACTTACTACTGGTTATCTTTTATGTATTGGTTGGTATAAGTTCTTCATATATTCTGAATATGGCCTTTTGCTTATTAAATATATTGTGAATATATTCTCCTACTTTGTGGCATTTATTTTTGTTCTCTTCTAATGAGGTTACTTTTAATTTTAATATAGTATAATTTATCAATGTTTTTATTTACAATTACTCTATAATAAATTTTTGCCTATTTCAGTGTCATGAAGATAATATCCTATGTTAAGTTCTAGAAGTATTATCTTTTACATTTTTATTCCCTTTATTGTTTCACACTTTGTTATTATTTTTTTTATCATATAAGGTAGGTTGTCAAGTTTAATTGTTGTCCATGCAGATTGACTGAGTACATATCCTTGTACAATGAGCAAACTTAATTTATTTGAAAAACCTATTTTTTTCCAACTGTTATGCAGTGTTACATTTTCCACTAATGAAGTCTCTGTTTATGTGTAATTTTGAATCTTCATTGTTCCATTTCATTCACCAATGTTTTTTTGTTTGACTCAATACAACACACTCATGTGTTCTGTCTTTATAACAAATCTTGATATCTGGTTATGTGAGTCCTCCAACTTTGTCCTTTTTAAAGATTGTCTTGGCTCTTCTTGGCCACTTGCATTTTTACATAAATTTTAGGAAAAGCTTATCAAGTTAAAAAAACAAATATTCTGGATTTTGATTGGGAGTGCATAAAATCTATAGATGAATATATAAAAAAATCATTACAATATTAATCCTCCTATCCACAAACAAACCATAACTCTACCTTAGATCTTCTTTATTTTATTTTTATAATTTTGTATAATTCTTTATTGTATTTATGTCTAGATATTTGATATTTTATACTATTGCAAATTGTATTGTCAAGAATATTTTTCTAATTGTTGCCTTTAAATGAAAATATAACTGATTTTATATTAACCCACAAAGATTACTAAAACCATTTATTAAGTCTGAAAAATTGTCTTCTAATTTGTTATGTATGTTCTATATACATAATATGTTGCCTTAAAGGAAAGTTTAGTTTCTTCTTTGAAATTATTATAATTTTAATTCTTTTTCTTGCCTTATTTCTCTGGCTTGGATCCTAAGGAAAATGTTAAACAGAAATGGTGTAATGGACATTTTAGTCTTACCTCCTAATTTCATGGACAAGTCTTTTAATATTTTACTACTGAATATAATGCTTTGATATAAAGTTTGTGTGTGTGTGTGTGTGTGTGTGTGTGTGTGTATGTGTGTGTATTTAGATAGCTTAAGGAAGCCTTCTCTTAGTATTATAAGAGATTTTATCATTAAAGTAGGATAGAGTGTTGATATTATCATATTTTTTGAATCTGAAGATAATAGTATATTTTTATCCTTTATTAGGACAATGTGTTGAATAACATTGATTTATTTTTAGATGCTAAAATCAATGTTGAGTTCTTGGAGTTAATCAAACTTGTACATATTTCTGGATTATTTTGCCCATATTTTTTTAGGATTCTACATGTATGTTCATGTTTTTGCCAGATTTTGATATGATAGTTATGCTGGTCTCATACAATGAATTAGGAATTTCCTCCTCTTTTTCTTTTCTCTGGAATAGTCTTTGTAATATTGATGTTAAGTCTTTTTTAAATATTTGGAAAGATTCAATTATGGAGACATCTCAGTCTGGAGTTTTCTCTGAAGATTTTCATTAGAGTTACAATTTTTTAATAGCTATAGGAATATTCATATTGTTTATTTCTTCTTGTGTCAGGTTTAGTATGTTCTGTTTCACTAGCAACCTTTTCATTTTACCTCAATTTACATGTATATTGATACAAAGTTTTCACGTTTTTTCACATCTTGTACATTTTTTATTCCTGGTATTATTTGTTTAGATTTTCTCTGTCTCTGCCTCTCTCTTAAAAGTCTTCCCATGGAGTCAACAGTTTTATTATTAGTCTTTCAAAATATTTAGTTTTTGAATTTTTTTCTAATGTTCTTTTTTGTATTTCATTAATGAATTTGTGATCTTAATTTTACTATTCCCTACCTTTTACTTTCATTGGGTAATTTACTGAGAGGGATACTTAGACCATGGATTATCAGCATTTATTCTTTTTCTAAATATTCCTTCAAAGCCATAAATTTCCAGCCTAGCATATCATTAAATGTGTCCCAGAAGATTCAATATGATTTAAGTGTATTATCTTACCATTCAATTGATTTTTAATAAATTTTCATTGCAACATTAACTTTGATTCGAATATTGGGGGATTTTCTAGTTATTTATTTTTGTTTATTGGTTTCTGACAATTCTGCTTGGTCGGAGAATATACATGGAGTTGTTTCAATCTTTAAAAATTTGTGAAGACTTGCTTTATGGCACAATATATTATCAATTTTGAAACATGCTTCATATCATCTTGTGAGAAATGTGTACCCTTCAGTTGTTGAGGACAGTGTTATACACATGTTGATGGGGTCAAAATTTTAAAAGTTTGATCTTCAAAATGTCTCTATCCTTACAGATATTATTGACTTCTTGTTTTATTGGTTACTGAGAGCAGTGTGTTAAAATTTGCTATTTTGCTTATGGATTCTATATATAATTTCATGAGGTGCATAAATCTTTCTGATGGATGGATTATTTAATCACAAGGGAATATCTCATTTTTTTCTTTAATAATCTTCATGTCTTGAAGTCTACCTTTTCTTCTGTTGGTGTAGCTACATGTACAGTTTTGGGCGGTGCTTCTACTAATATCATTTTTATTCTTTTACTGTGAAATCCTCTTCATCCTTATATTTAAGGTACATATATCTTATTGCTGGACTTTGTTTTATTTTAGCCAGTCTCATATACTTTATTTTAGGCAGTATTTCCTACATTAATATTAGATTGAATTATTGTTATATTTCAGATTATGTCTAATCTTACTAATATTTTTTGAACACATAGTACTTTTAGCACTTAAAAATTTTTGTCTGCTGATGACAAATGTTCTCAGTCTTGTTTATCTGGAACTCTTTTCATTTCACTTCAGTTTCAAAGGATGTTTTCTCCCAGGTATAGATATCCAGGTTAAAATAATTTTCTTTTAGCACTTTGATGATTCCATCTCATTGATTTTTGGTTTCCATAGTTTCTCTTCAAATGTTAACTATCAGCTTTGTTGCTGTTCCTTTGAGGGTAACACGTCTTTTTTTCACTCGTGGATTTAAAGATTTACACTTTGGTGAGTGTTGAATTTCCTGAAAAAAAAATTTGGAAAGCTCTGCTCATCCTCTCAGATTCTGTAGCTGATGTTGTCAGGCCTTTACCTATATCTTTCTTCATTAATAGACTGAATCTACATACATGTGCCTGATGGATTATTCTGGAAGGCTCCTTGTTCATATGGTAGTGCTCAAAATGCTCAGGAATTAAAAATCCTCCAAACATGCTTTAAGTAATGATTTGCAGTTATAAGTGCACAGTAGTCTTCCCTTATCCATGGTTTTGCTTTACGTAGTTTCAGTTACCCGCAATCTACTGTGGTCTGAAAATATTAAACGGAAAATTCCAGACATAAACAATTCATGCGTTTTAAGTTGGACACCATTCTGAGAAGTGTGATGAAATCTTGTGCCATCCTGTTCCATCCTACCAGGGATGCGAATCATCTCTTTGTCCAGCATATCCATCCTGTAGACATTACCTGCCCATTAGTCATGCAGTAGCCATCTCCATGATCAGATTTGACTGTCAGGATATTGTGGTACTTGTGTTAAAGTAACCATATTTTACTTAAGAATAGCCCCGAAGTGCAAGAGTAGTGATGCTGGCATATTGTTATAAGTGTTCTATTCTATTATTAGTTATTGTTGTTAATCTCTTCCTGTGCCTAATTTATAAATTAAACTTTATCGTGTGTGTGTGTACGTGTAGGAGAAAACGGTAAACATGCTACGGTTTCAGGCATCCACTGAGGGTCTTGGAATGTATCACCCATGGATGAGAGGGAACTACTGTATAAATATAATAGTTTCCCCAATAATCTTGGATCTTGTGTTTTACACCATTTTTTCCCCCTGAGCTTCCCCCATGAGATTAGCTAGTTTAATAATGTATCTTCCCTTCTCTGCACTCTTTTCTCCATGTTAGTGTTCCTTTTTTCTTCCTGAATAAACCACCTGTGCTTACATTCTCATCACAGTGTCTGAGATTACTTTAATCCCAGGAGACTAAAAAAGAACTTTTGTTAGGACTTTTATAGCAAGGGAAATATGGAGGTGAGGGGATCAATGAAGTCCCGTTCCAAGTCTGTCTCACAGTGAATCCAGTGGTTTCATCCATGCTCCCTGAGTCCTCTAGTTCCTCATTACATAATCAGGATACATGTATTTATCGTTTGGTAGAAGTCTCACATTAGATACTTGATTTATGGAGAAAGAATCAAAATGTTGACAACAGACAGGTGGAAGCCCCTAAAATTCCTCCCTGGTCAAGTAACTAAATGAGAAGCCATAATGTTCTTGAGGGAAATGGCAGATTTAGTGCCAGCCCATAGACCTAAAGGATGCAGGTTTTGTGGTCCCTATCATAACTCCATTCAGTTAACTAGTGTGGGTCCTGAAAATATCAGGTAGATCATGGAAGATTACGAGGAACTACCATAGGTTTAACCAAGCAACAGCACCAATCACTATTGCGTCTGTGTAATTGTCAACAGAGTGATAAAAGCAAATAACACGTTAGTATTATTATGAAAATAGTGGTGACCCCACAGACCCCCTGAAATATCATGGTGATCCTCAGGGTGTCAGGCCAAGAGTGGGAATAGGAGCAGTCTCTTTCACCATTATTCCCAGTGACCCACTTGAGAAATTTGTGCTTCAGTTCCAAGGACAGAAATGCTTTCACCAGGCTACACAGCAGGAGTTGCACAAAAGCTAAAATTACAGCTCTCCACTAGTCATTCTAGGCTCTCACATGGGAATACAAAGGCATTTTGAAAGCTACTGCTCTGTCAATGGAAATTGATTGTTATTATCATGAGGATGTAGAGTTGCTGCTACATAATGAAAGCAGGGGGGTTCACTGTGTTTCCATATCCAGTGATTAAGCAGAAATGGACAATAGCAGAAAGCAAGGCCTGGCAAAAGCATGGTAACTAGGGGATCAGAGCCCTCAAGGATACAGATCTGGTTTATCCCAGATCATCAGAAGAGCAATTGATTAAAAGGAGAGTCTCGATTAAATGGTAGAAGAGATAGTATCATTTAAAACTCTTGGATAAAACCTCAATGGGGCATGCCTCTCATGCCGCTAAATCTATTGTATATGTTGATGTAAAAAAAAGGATTTAATCTTGAATACGTGGTGACAGGATAGAGCAAACATAACTTAGGGTGTGAGTTGTTTTGAGCATGACAAAGGGCTGACTGTAGCAGACACTGTCGGTACACTCTCACACACCCTAGATCTTATGTATCTATGTGTGCCAGACAGTTGAGACCTGCCAGTATCTTATCTTCATGCTCGGTGACTGATTGTAGAAGGTTACTCTGCCTGTACCCATAGAAGGCTGGAAGTGCTGTCGGGTTAATTTACACACTAAGGAATATTCCTTAACCAATGCCTAATAGGAAAGGGTGTACAAATACTCCACCACCCTCAACCCTTTGGTGAGATCTATCTGAGGTATGTGCTTTACACCATTTTTTGGAGTTACTCCGGGGTTAAGCTGTACTTTTCCTCTATATCTTGCTTCACAGAGTACCCCTTATTGGCTGCCTCCCAGCCCCGTATCAGTTCCCACTTCCCTCCTGGTGTTCCTTGCATCTCCCAAATGAACTATTTGCACTAAGATTTTTCTCTCAGGGTCTGCTTCTGGAGAAACCCAAACTAAGATGGATTTGCAGCTACCATTTTTTTCTTAGCCTCTTGGTCACTGGGAATTAGAAAATGCCTTAGGGGTAAAAGCACTTCTAAAGATCAAATTCAGTTCTCTGCTCTTCTTTTCTCCCCGGATTCTTGACCCTTTGAGTCCTCACTGATTTGATAGCTCTCTGATGCCTTCAAACAGACTTTTAAAAATGTATCTGCCCATTACAGTTGTTCTCCGTGGGAGAGTTGGTCCAACATAACTGATAGCAGAAATCAATTTCTTTCACAAATGCATGTGTGAATTAAAGAAACTTTAATGAGAACTAAGAGCAGTTACTGCTTTCTTCCGTGACATTTTGAAAACTCAAAAAACATTTGAAAAATGTAACATCTAATTTTATAGAAGTGAAAAATAACCAAGCCAAGCTCAAGGCATTCTTACATTATAACTCTTTCAATCACTTTTTATTCCTGGTTTTCTGCCAGTCTCTACGTATTTTGGGTAGTTTCTTTACTCCTGTTTTATGAGAAAGAAAAGACTTTTAGATTTTCTGTTGTTTTCATCACATGTTTAGGGAGTAATTATCTGGCTTTCAAGGATCATTCACTCATTCCTTTGGGGGTAGGGGGAGCAAGTACAAAGCATTCATATTTCTCTTCATTTTCTACCAGTAAATATAGTTCAAGAGGGGCACAGTGTAGTGTTTTGCATGGAAAGAGAGGCATTAAAGGAATGAAAAAGTGCTTATTTTAAGAGTTCACCATTAAGACTCATTCTGTAGATTAATAGAGACATCACCAGTCTCCAGGGTTAGCAAGTCAACAATTTCATGAAAATTAAATTTACATAAAAATGTGGGAAAAATGAATAACATTTCAGTCTTTGTTGGTAGCAGGTCAAAAAGCCACATCCCCATTGAATTTGGAACTCTGCTTTAGGATGGCTTTTCCTGTGACCTCTTTTCCAGCTTTCAGTTTATTGACTTGCCTAAGGCTTCTCCATGAATGAGTCGTTCTCTTTGTAGTTTTCAGTTTCGTGCATTCAGGAAGCCGTGCCTGTGAGCTGAGTCACAGATATCATGTACCATGTGACTTGTCATTTAGTGAAGGCTGTGAAGGTTGGTTGTTTCCTGAAGAGTGACAAATTCTACCTAATGAATTGTCTCTATATTAAAAAGTTGGGCACAGCATTGGTACCATCTCATTTCTTGGTGTAAGGAATACCCTTTAACAACTGCTTTCATGTTGGAGAAAAATAAGAGGAGAGACAACTAATGTCTCATTGATCACGAGGATTCACATTCTGAATATTTATCCCATAGTATCAAAAAGGATAAAAAAAGCCCACATTTTTTCATCATGCCAATTAAATATAGGAAGAGTCTTTTCTATTCTGTTTAAGAAATAATACAATTTGCTGATATAATATTCACTTCTCTCCCTCTAAAGTGCCACTCTGAGTTCAAGGAGTATGAAAATATCTCCTTACTCCTCTGAGGAAGAGCATCTAAAATGCTATTAGATTAGTATCTAATGTGTAAAAGCAGGATAAAGGAAGCTAGCCCATTGTCTTAAATTCTATGTTTCCCCCTTCTTACCCCTTACCCCTTACCCCCCTTCTACCTTATCCTGGCATTAGTACTCTTGCTCCAAACTTTATAATTCCTTGAGAAAAGAAAAGATGTACAACAATTTCAATTAACAGTTCTTTCCCACCACTGAATTGTGTCTGCTCAATTGGCATATATACCTCGAAGCAACTTGAACTCTAAAGCAGAATTAAAATCAAATGCTTTGAAAGATGGAAATGATCTTTTCTAAATTTTTTTGTGTTGGTGGGGTGACCATCTGGTTGCAGCTGGCACAGCTATCCAAGAAACTGCTTTGATATGGTCAAAATAGTTTTTAAAATTTTTCTTCATATAAGGGACATAAAAGTTAGTATTATCCCATTTATATATTACATGAGATAACATGTCACTGGATGTTCCTTCTAGATATCATGTAAAATTTTAATATATTTATAATTTATTCAAAATATATAGAAAACTTACATGCTAAGAATATTGCTAGGTGGTTGATTTAAAAAGATTAAAAAATAATGATTTGCTTTCAGAGAACTGCCTGAACAATGATAATATCTATTTCTAAGTCACATGCATATTTCATTAGTGTTTGCCTTTGCAAAAATAAGTGCCAGATTTAGGGCTAAATATTTGTGATATGTGACTTGTCTATGCTCTGTTTATGAATACCATGTTACATAATTTCTGTAAGCTAATATTCAATATTTATTTCAAAAGGATACCAGAGTAGAAAATCTGGCATGTGCTATCATTAGGTTTGGTTTTTGAGAGGTGCTGTCCTGGTTCTTTGGCTCATTATTTGGAAAAATTGCAAGCAGGGCCAGTGTGATGGAGTGATGACAGACACGAAGCACTTCCACAGAAGCAGCTTTTACTACAAAGTGAAAGTAAGTTCCGGAGAGAGGAACAGGTCTGTCCCGTGAGTGGAGACGACCCTGAGTTTAAAGACAAAGTACAGAAAACTTTCAAGGTCAGTAGAGAGCGGACTGGTCCAATAAGAAACAGTGTCATCCCAGGGTGTCTGTCCTTTATGCTAATCCCTAATAATATGTTAAGCTGGTGTTGGAGTATTCATGCCTTTTTGGGGATGTGGGTGGAGATTCCCAGAATCATGTACCCTCCCATTTTCTGTCCTTGTATGGCTGGCTCCGGAACTGTTATGGCTCTAGGGGTGTGAGTTTTACTATGTTAATTAGGGAAAGGTTACCTTTGGTCACATGCTCCTAGCTTCTGTGCATGCTCCTCGTTGGGAAAGTCCCTATACCTCAAGTACTTGCTGTTGTGGTTTCTTTTCTCTGTTTTTATTGGTCCTGACCCTTGGCCCTTGACCACATCCCCTTATTGCCTGCCCTGCCACATGCATACTCTCATCTTTACCTAACACTATCCTGAGATCAAGATGAATTTCTGTTATTTTTATGTAATGTGGACCTAGAAGCAAGAGTCCATGTAGCACGTTACTCTCATCCCAAATTGTATTTTTTCTCCTTTATTATTCATTAAATACATACTCTAAAAACATCATCGCCTTTACATTTTATGATCCCTTGAGGTGCTACTGTTACTATTCTAATTTTACAAAGAAGGAAACAGAGCTTGTGAATTGTCAAGAATACTTGGAATTTGTGTGAAGATTTTATCAGTTTATATATTATAGCTTTATGATGAGTTATAGTCAAGAAACACATCATTTACATCAAATGTCCATCAAAATGTTTACTTGTGTTTTAGGTGGTAGGGCATCCCCTACTTTGATATTGTACCTGTATTTGGTTCCTGCTTGATTCTCATGTGTTCAAGGGAAAATGAAATAAGGAAATGAGAAGTTTGGTATGTTAAAGTTAATAAGTGCTTTGGGGTACTTGTGAGATTAGAGAAGTATATTTTCATACTCTAATCTAAAGTTAGCTACCTATTTTTTTTTCCTGAGCATGACATGGAGGCATCAGTAAGATTTGGGATTTTTCTGTGTTTTCCTGATTGGCCTAAAGCAGTGGTCCCCAACCTTTTTGGCACCAGGTACTGATTTCATGGAAGATTATTTTTCCATGGATAGTGGGTCGGGAGAGGTTGGTTTTGGGATGATTCAAGCACATTACATTTATTGTGCAGTCAAACCTCTCTGCTAATGATAATCTATATTTGCAGTTGCCCCCCAGCACTAGCATCACTGACTCATCTCTACCTCAGATCATCAGGCATTACATTCTCATAAGGAGTGCACAACCCAGATCCCTTGCACATGCAGTTTACAGTAGGGTTCCTGTGCCTATGAGAATCCAGTGCCACTGCTGATCTGACAGGAGGCGGAGCTTATGCAGTGATGCGAGTGATGGGGAGCAGCTAGCTGTAAATACGAATGAAGCTTGCCCGCTGTTCACCTCCTGTGGTGCAGCCTGGTTCCTAACAGGCCACTGATTGGTACCAGTAGGTGGCCCAGGGGTTGGAGACTGCAGGCCTAAAGTAATGGAGAGGAGAGGGGAAAGTGATGCATTAACAAAACAAAGGGAAGGAGGGGAGAAGCAGCATGACAGGGAGAATGAGATCTGAAAGAAGGATGGACAAAAAGGTCCATATGGTGCAGAGCGGTTCTGAGACACCTTAGTGCTTGTCGGATCTCTGGCAGGCACCAGTCTGTCAGCAACCCCCTCCTGCTCTGGTGAGGAGGGAGAGAATTCATTGCCAGCTCCTTTTCTTCTAATTCCACATTGCTCTCTGGGGTTGGGAGAGGTGAGCAATTTGTTGCAAGTGCATGATGAATTTCATTAAGTATTCACAACTGCTGTTAACATCACTGGAGATCTGCAAAATAGAAATCCAACATGCCCAGAACAGGCTTGACACACAGAGCAAAGATGTGAAATTTGCCAGAAATTAAAAGCTGTGTGGTAAATTTGAGTCCTTTATGATTCTTTTTTTTTTTCCTGAGCAGAACATGATTTTATTGAAATAATGACAGTTACATGTTTTATTAATGTGCTTTTTAGACAGGCTTTACAGCATGATCTCATCATAAAATCCTGGACGGTAATGGATTTATCATTCAATGAGTTAATGCAGTAGAGAGTGCTTTGGAGCCTGGAAAGTGCTAAATAAATATTAGTTGTTGCAATCAAAATCCTCATGGCATTAGACTTACAGACTTTTTTCAAATTTTAAATAAATGTTTTATTTTAGAACAGTTTTAGATTTACAGAAAAATTGTTAAACAGAACAGTTTCCATATACCCCACACCTAATTTCCCTTATTATTAACAACTTACATTGGTATGGGGTACAATTATTATAAGTAATGAACCAATATTGATACATTATTTAAATTCCATATTTTATTCAAATTTCCTTAGTGTTTACCTGATATATTTTTTTCTGTTCCAGGATACCATTCAGGATACCACATTACATTTATTTCTCATGTTTCCTTAGGATCCTCTTGGCTATGACAGTTTCTCAGACTTTGCTTGTTTTTGATGACCTTGGTAGTTCTGAGGACTACTGGTCAGGTATTTTGTCCTCATTTGGGATTGGTCTGGTGTTTTTCTTGTGATTAGGCTGAGGTTATGAGGTTTTGAAAGGATAATCATAGAAGCAAAGTGCTATTTTTATCACATCATATCAAGGGTACGTAATATGAACATGACATCACACTTGATGTTAATCACTTGACTAAGGTAGTGTTTGTCAGTTTCTCCACTGTACGGTACTCACCACCCTGCTCCATTCCATACTGTACTGTTAGGAAGAAACTTATACTTGCGGAGTGGGGAGTTGTGTTCCACCTTCTCGAGTGCGGAGTATCTTCGTGGATTATTCAGAATTCTTCTACTCAGGAGATTTCTTCCCTCTTCACCCAATTAGTTATTTACTGAATCATGTAATTATATCAATATAGACTCATCTTTAGTTTTTACCTAGTGTTATAATCCAATACAACTTTAGTTTGTTGCTGAAGTTACTCCAGCTTTGGGAACCATTTATGTTGGCTCTTAGTTCCCTTTGACATACTTGCATCATGGTGTGTGAGAGTATTTTTTTGTTTGTTTACTTGGTTTTTGTTTCATTGTTTGGCTTAGCACTCCCTGACTTCTTGGCACTACAAGATGCTCCAGGCTCACCTTGTAGATGTCCTATCCTAGTACTGGAATCAACCATTTCTTCAAGAAGCCCTGGTTCTATTTATTTGTTTATTTTTAAAAATAGTTTAATGATAATGAAATAATGCATTTCTCTTTTCTTTTGTTTTCCCTTTCCCAGCTTATGTGAATACGTTCCTTGTCTTTAACTGCAGAAGGGCAACGTGGTATTTTAACACCTATTTCCTATGAAAAAATGTGGGAAACAATCCAGAGAGGGAAAAAGATAGGCTCAATGTCCATGTACAACTACTACTGGCATATTGATATTTCCTTCTAGTCTTTGTTCTGTTCATAACAACTTAGATACCATGTCATCTATTAAATTAGCAAATGTTTTACATCTGGTCATGGCCTGTTATGTTGCCATTAAAATAGTATCTCCTATGATCACACTTAGGTAAAACAAAATAAAAATGTTATGGACAGAGCAAAGCCCTGGTTCTTTTTATTGAAGAATGGCAGTAGAAACCATGATCTGAGTGATGGGTGTGCTCATGGCTACTGGAGTGTCCGTTTTCTGGGCCTCCTCCACTAACAAAGCAAGGAAATATATTCATGTATACTAAACTGAGTGTAGAAACATAATTATAAATATTTTATGTGTAACCACTGGAATCTACATTAAGATAAACATGTTTTACTTGATGTCTTTAAAAACTATAATCCATTACCACATGAATCATTCTAGCCTTCTCACTTTATCTGCAATCTTTTGCTCCAGCAGTGAGAAAACTGACTCTCGTGATCACCATTTAACTGTTTAATTGCTTTCTTATAGATTTTTAACATTACTATTAGCATACTTCTTGTGTTCAAGAATCAGATGGCAAGATAAATTACAGGTGTACAAGGTTTACTGGGGAAGACATCTGAATGAGAAAAAGGCGAAAGGACCAGGAGTAGGCAGGGAGAGTTTTTAAGGCAACGAGGCAGGTCTTACATTTGTGAAAAGAGAAAGGAAAGAAAAGGAAAGAAGCATGGGTTTTAGGAGGAACCTCATGCTGTGGGGCAGCTCTGAGAAGATCTCAACCAGGATGTTGAGGAGACCCAGAGCAGGTATTGCCCATTAGAAAAGGTCCACATAGGGTGGAAATGGCCTGGCTCTGGTGTCTCCACTGTGCCTCATCGTGGGCTGATAGCAGCTCAGAGAGTGTGGCTTTGGTAAAAATGCTGTGGTGATCTCAAGGTACAGGAGCTGGTGGCTGTACAGGAAGATAAGAGTCAACCTTTTCCCTGGCTGTCCTAATTCTCTATCATTGTATAAGTCTGTGATAGGCTGAGTTGTGTCCCCCAAAATTCATATGTTGAAGTTCCAACCCCCAGTTCCTCAAAATGTGACTATAACTGGAGACAGTGTCTTTGAAGAGAGGTAGTTAAAACAAGGTTATTAGAGTGGGCTGTAATTCAATCTGACCGGTGTCCTTAGAGATGAGGAGATTAGGACACAGACACATACATACAGAGGGAAGACCATTTGAAGACATGGGGGAAGATGGCCATGTACAAGCCAAGGGGAGAGGCCTCAGAAGAGACAACCCTGCCTTGATTGCACACTTTTAGCCTCCAAAATTCTGAGAAAATAAATTTCTGTTCTTTAAGCCACCTGCAAACGAATATAAGGACCTAACAGATAAAAGTCTTTCGCTAAAAAAAATCCATCTCAGACATATTTAAGTATTTACAGGTAAAATGCTATGATGTCTGGAATTTATGTTGACATATTCCAGCCAAAAAAAAAAAAGAGAGAGAAGACAGATGATAAAGAATGGTAAAATAATTACTATGAAAGTGGTGTTTGAGTGCATGAAAATTTATCATCTTATTTTCTCTCCTTTAAGTGTATGATTGGAAGTTGACATAATAAATAGTTTAAAATTGTAACCAACTCATTATTATTAATTATTGATAAGTCTACTGGGCACTGCATGTCAGGCTCTGTATGGATTTTTAAAATGTTAAATTTAGAAAACCACAGCAATAACAGCTACCCACTCAAAGTCAGGAGTTCTACAACACACTTTATGTAAGATATGTTATTGGTTATGGTAACTAGGCCAATGAGGTAGCTATTAATGTTATTGGCCCTAATTTACATGGTTAATAAATAGCTTAGTTTGAACTTGAACAATAGCCTACTTGCTTCAAAATCCAGTGTTACACCATTACACTTTGCCATTATGCCCCTGCCTCCCATGTTAAAAACTACTTTTGTTGAATATATACTATTTTTCAAGTGTTAGGTATCATATATCATAAGAGATGTCAAATTTGAAAAAATATTATGCATCTTTTAATATGATCATATGGTTGTTCTAATTTATTCTGTTAATGTGGTAAAATGCATTAATTGATTTTTAATAGCTTTATTTGGGTATGATTGACCTATAATTAACTGAACATACTTAAAATTCACAATTTATTAGATTTTAATATATGTATGCACCTGTGAAACAATCACCACAATCAAGATAATTACCATTTCTGTCACTCCTGAAAGTTCCCTAATGCTCTTTTGCAATCCCTCCTTCCTGCCCCTTTCCATCCCCATACCCACTCATCTGTTTTATGTCACGGTAGATTAGATTAGTTCACATTTTTCAGAGCAATGATTAGCAAACAATGG
Source organism: Eulemur rufifrons (assembly GCF_041146395.1). Lineage (NCBI taxonomy): Eukaryota > Metazoa > Chordata > Mammalia > Primates > Lemuridae > Eulemur > Eulemur rufifrons. The sequence goes on from NC_091005.1 coordinate 17,379,597, forward strand.
CCTTTTGGTCAAATCTAGCCCAACCACCTGTTTCTGTAAAAATTTTACTGGAACACAGACACACTCATTTGATTACTTATCCTGTATGGTTGCTTTCACCTTACAAAAGCAGTTAGGATGGACTTCATGGCTTGCAGAACCTAAAATATTTATTATCTTTAACTTTACAGAAAAGTTTGCCAACCCCTGTTCTAGAGCTTTATGTGAAGGGATCATACCATAGATACTCTTTTTTTGTATGGCTTCTTTGACTTTCCTTGATTATTTTGATATTTATCCATATTGTATGTATCAGTAGTTCATACTTTAAAATGCTCAGCAGTATTCTGTTGCAGGGATACACCAACATCTTATTGTCCATTAACCTGTTGATTGACATTGGGTTGTTTTCCATTTCAGGCTTTTGCACATAAAACTGCCATAACTGCTTACATCCACGTCTTAATATGGACCAGTGCTTGCTTTCTCTGAGAAAAAAATAAAACACAGAAATGGAATGCCTGAATTGTACGGTAGGCATATATTTAAACTTCTAAGTTGCCAAATGTTTTCCAAACTGGTTGCGCCATTTTGTATTTCCACCAGTAGTATATTAGAGTTCCAGTTTCCTCACTTCTCCCTGACAATGGCTATGATGAGTCTTTTTAATTTTAGTAATTCTAATAGGTATGTAATTGTGTCTTATTGTGGTTTAATTTGGATTATCCCAGTGACTAATGACCATATTTTCGTGTGATTATTTGTTTTCTCTGGTGAAATGTCTAAAACTTCTGCCATTTTTTTTTGTTTTGTTATTATTGACTTTTGAGGATTCCTTATATAATCTAGATACAAATCCTTTATTAAATATATAGCTTGTAAATATTTTTTCCTTATATGTGGCTTGTCTTTTCATTTTCTTAATGGTGTCATTCAATGAATGAAAGTTTTAGTTTTCATGAATTTTAATTTATAGTTTTTGTTCTTTTCTGTATCATTCTTTTATATTTATAAACTACATTTTTAGTAATTTCATATACTGCAAGAGACATAGATTGGAATTTTTTTTTTTTGGCATGAGGACACTAAATTGTATCAGCTCCATTTATTGAAAAAGATTATCTTTTTATCTCATATATGTTTGGGTCTATTGAATTACTATAAACTGTGTGGCTTAAAACAACAAAAATATATTGTCTCACGGTAGTATTGGAGGTTAAAAGTCTGAAACCAAGGTGTCTTCAGGACAATGCTCTCATGAAAGTGCTAGGAGGCTTTTTCGTTGCTTGTCTGTAGCTCCTGGTGGTTGCTGGCAACCCTTGGCATTCCTCGACTTGGAGCTTTATCTCGGCCTCCATCATGTGGTCTATGTCCAAAATTTTCTTATCTTATATGGACATTAGTCATTGGATTAGGATCCCCCTTAATCCAGCATGACCTCACCTTAACTTGATTAAATCTTAAAAGATTCTATTTCCAGATAAGGTCATATTGTCTAGTACCAGGGATCAGGCCTTCAATATATTATTTTTGGGGACACAATTCAACACACAACAACTATTATGTGTTTAGATACGTATCCTACTTGGGAATTTGTTGAGCTTTTTGGCTGTATATATTAATGTTTTAAGTCAAATTTAGGAAGTTTGGGGCCATTATTTCTTCAAATATTTTTTTCTTCCTCTTTCTCTTTACTTTCCTTCTGCAACTTCGTTATTCCTATGCTGGCATTATGTATTGGGTCATACAGGTCTGTGAGGCTCTGTTTTTCTTCTTTTTTCCTCCTGTTCTTCAGAAGGCATAATTTCTACTGATATCATCTTCAAGTTCACTAATTCTTCTTTCTGCCAGTTTAAATCTGCTGTTGACGACACGTTAGTGATTTTTTAAAAAAATTTTGTTTGTTGTAATTTACAACTTCAGAGTTTCCATTTCATTCTTTTTTATTATTTCTATCTTTTTGTTGATACTCTCTATTTACTGAATATTGTCACCATACTTTCTTTTCATTGTTTAAACATGGTTTCCTTTCATTCTTTGAACATTTTTATCATAACTTATTTGCAACCTTTGTCTGATTGCAGCCTTTGATCTGTGCTCCCTCGGAGAGTGTTTGCATAGATTACTACTTTCCTGAGTATGGGTCACACTTTCCTGTTTGTTTGCAATATCGTGTAATTTTCTTTTTAAAACTGAACATATTAGGTAACATATTAATGTCACAGCATCTCTGGAGTCTTACTGCTCCATCCCACCCACTGACTTTTTGTTTTGGTTGTTGTTGCTGTTTTGTTGTTTGTTGTTTGTTTAGTGACTTCGTGGAATAGGGTTTGTTGAGTTCTTCACCTCCCCATTCCAGGAGTCCTCCGTCCTTGATGTCCTCTTTTAAGAGGTATTATTATTGGCCCTATAATTCCCTCATTCTCCTCAGTAACTCCCATCTTCCAGCTGTAACTTTAATTTTTCTTTCACGAAGTTAAAAAACTTACATTATCTTATGTGACCTTCACTAAATCTTCTGTACTATGTTTATAAATTATTTTACTCATTTAAAATGTATTTACTCTATATTTACTATTTTGCTGTCAGTGGGAAGTGTTCTGAGTTAGAGGCAAAACACCCTATAAATTGGACCCTTGCTGTCCTGAAATTTACATTTTGTGTTAATGAACATACAATACATATATAATAAAATAGATAAAATCACATGTGAAAATTATCACTGCTTTTAAGTAAATAAAACAGTATTTAAAATTATAACTGTGGTGGTGGAAGGGAACAGTTTTTGACAGAAGGAAATGTTTTTGAAAGGTGATCATTGGGTTGCAGTGTAAATAATGAGAAGGAATTTACTGTGATAATCTGGAAGAAGTATATTTCAGGCAGAGAACTGCCGGGACAAACATATTTAAGATAACTAGTAATAGCATATAAAATGATAGACCTGAAACTCAGGTGAAGTGAAGAGTGGTAAGCAGGGGCAAAGTTTAGAAAATTAGGTCATGAATGGTTACATGTGTTAGAAAACTAATTACTACTATCTATATAAATATCAGTGTGTAAGTACACTTGATGTAGACCTCAATGTATGCCAAGATTAATTTCCTTCTTTGAAGTTTCAATGACACAATTTTATGTATGTATGTATGTATATATGTTAGAGATGGGGTCTTGCTTGGTTGCCCAGGCTGGACTGCAGTGGTCTGATCATAGCTCACTGCAGCCTTGAACTCCTGGGCTCAAGCGATCTTCCTGCCTCAGCTCTTGATCTGCTGGGATTACAGGTGTGAGCCACTGCGCCTGGCCAGCACAATTTTAATTCCACTTAATGGAGGAAGTTCCTAACTTTCAAATGGATGCTCCCTTTATATCCTACTGGTTTGTTGAAGGGTTTTATATTTTAATTTCAAATTAGGTTATTTGAACTATTGGAATGAGAGAAAATAACTCAGACTTATTTTAATACTTTAGCTTGGATTGGCTAAAATTTTAGTCCTTATACTAGTCTAGATGTTTCATGACAAAGAGACGGGTTGACACAAACACTGAGTTTTGGTTTTTCTCTCACCTATTGATTGAGGTTAGGGAATCTTAATATGAGAAAAGAGATTTTCATGTTATAAATATATTAGGGTCCTTGACACTGAAACCTGGGTAAAAGTTAGAGTTCAATATCTTTATTTTTTAAAACTAGGTTTTATCACAGCTAAACACCAGCCCTGGGATGTATAAATTGTATGTCTATGACAGCATATGACAGCTGGAGCAAATTACAGAGCCCCATCCTGACCTTAGTTTTTTTAATAATCATAAAATAAAAAGAAGAAAGCATCTCTCTTTCAGATATGAAAAATAAATGTCTAAGCAAGAATGCAGATAATCAGCTATTTCTTTAGGCTGAACAGTTATAGGAGTAGATACAAACAATGGCATGTGCCAGAACATTCTGGAACCTTGTACAGTATTCTTCATAGCCAGAGAAGAGGAGAACTGGACTCTTTCAAATACAAAGAGATTTTCTTATGCATTAGATTTCTCAAGAATCATTATAATTTTGAGAAATACATGATACTTTATAATTAGGCATCACAGTGTTTAGATATTTAAGAGAAAATGGAAGCAGATTAACTAATTCCTCCTAGAATATAGATGTATATTCTTTAAAGGATAAATATGCACTGTATTAATATCCATTACAGCAGCGAACTGAAACAAAACAAGTATTTATCGTCCATGAAAATGATGAAACCTTGAAACATGTGAAATGTAAAAGAATCCTCTGGAAATAAATGTATATTTAAAAGCAATGGAAGACTTTATTACAGATAACAGACAAAAGTGAACTGTTTAAATCTGTATTTGCTACCATTTTCTCCTCCTTGTTTGTGTCACATACTATCAGCAGTACCTTTTTCATTGTATTAAAAAATGAATTAAATGCCCACCTCAGACAATACTAATATAAGGATATGCATGTCCTTATATACTCATGCATAAAGATTCTCTGGAAATTAAATAAGTAAAAGATATTAAGAGAAATAGGGTATGAAGGGAAATATGTCAGAACATTTTACAATGTGACCAACAGACAGAAATATTATATTTCTCAATTAAAGAAGTGACTTTCAGGTTTTATAAACAATCACAACAGTATTACCAAGTCTAAAATAATTAACAATTTCATGGTATCATAAAATACACAGTAATATTCTAAATTCCAAAATATATTATTTTTTTTCTTGTAAAGGGATTTTATTTTTTAGAGGAGTGTTAGGTTCACAGCAAAATTGAGCAGAAACTGCAGAGAGTACCCATACATTCCCTGCCTCTACACATGCACAGGCTTTGTCACTGTCAACATCCTGTATCAGAGTGGTACATGTGTTACAACTGATGAATCTATTATAGGTCCAAAATTATCACACAAAATTTACAGTTTACATTAGGGTTTTCTTTTGATGTACATCTATAGATTTTGACAAATATATAATGACAGATATCCACAACTATAGTATAATACAGAATAGTTTTACTGCCTAAAAAATCCCCCAGTGCTCTGCCTGTTCATCCATCCCTCCCCCAACTCCTGGCAACCACTAACCTTTTACGGTCTCCATCATGTTGCCTATTCCAGAATGTCATATAGTTGGAATCATACAGTATGTAGCCTTCTCAAATTGGTTTCATTCACTTAGTAATATGCATTTAAGGTTTTCTATGTCTTCTCATGGTTTAATAGCTCATTCATTCTTTTTAGTGCTGAATAATATTCTGTTGTCTAGATGTACCATCGTGTATTTATCTATTCACCTACTGAAGGCCATCCTGGTCGCTTCTGAGTTTTGGCAATTATGAATAAAGCCTCTATGCACATCTGTGTGCAGGATTTTGTGTGTACATAAATTTTCACCTCCTTTGGGTAAATATGGAGTGCAATTGCTGGATCATATAGTGAGAGTATGTTTCATTTTGTAAGAAACTGCCAAACTGTCTTCCAAAGTGGCTATACCATTTTGCATTCGCACCTGCAATGAGTGAGAGTTCCTGTTGCTCCACATCCTCACCAGCATTTAGTGTTGTCAGTGGTCTGGATTTTGGCCATTCTAAGAGGTATGTAGTGTTATCTCACTGATGTTTTAATTTGCATTTTCCTAATGACATATGATGTGGAGCATCTTTTCATATGCTTATTTGCTATCTGTATATCTTCTTTTTTAATTTTTTTTTTAATTTCAAAATACTACAGAGACACAAATGCTTTGGTCACATAAATTGCCTTTGCACTGCCCAAGTCAAAGCTACAAGTGTGCCCATCTCCCTGACAGTGTGTACTGCACCCATTAGGTGTGAATTTACCCATCCCCTCTACCCCCTCCCACCTGCCCATTCTCCGATGAATATTACTTCCATATGTGCACATAAGTGTTGATTGATTAGTACCAATTTAATGGTGAGTGTACCTTCTTTAGTGAGGTGTCTGTTCAGGTCTTTTGCCTGTTTTTTAATTGGATGTTTTTTTGTCTTATTGATTAGTTTTAAGAGTTTTTTGTATATGTTGAACAATTCTTTTGTCAGATAATCTCTTTTGCAAATATTTTCTCCCAGCCTGTGGCTTGTATTTTCATTCTCTTGAGATTGTTTTGTAAAGAACAGAAGTTTTTAATTTTAATGAAGTCCAGCTTATCAACAAAAAGTCTTTAGTCCTACATAATTCGCCCAGTGAGCTTTTACAAGCATTTAACAAAGAAATATTGCAATTCCTATGTCAATTATTTCATTAAAGAGAACAGGAGGAAACACTCCTAAATAATTTCAGGAGTCTAGTATTTCCTTGATACCCAAACCTGACAAGAACATTGTAAGAAAGGCAAATCACAAACCAACATGTTCATGACTATAAACACAAAATTCTAAATAAAATATTTGTAAATAAAATTCTCTGTGTGTGTGTGTGCATATATATGTGTATATATACATATATATATATGCATATCTGTAAAACACAACATATCACAAACAAGTGAGATTCGTTCCAGGAATGCAAAGTTGATTTAGCATTCTGGAGTCAATACATACAATTCAAAGATTAACAGAATAAATGAGAAATGTTATATTCTCACTGCAATGGAGGAATAAAAATCATTTGATTCTATTCTCATTTATGTTTATAACATTTAGCAAACTATCAATGGAAGGAATCTTCCTTAATATGACAGAGTCTACAAAGTCCTAAATAATCATTAATGTTCAAACACTGAATGCTTTCATTCTGAGAAAGAGAATAAAACAAGGAGGTCTAACATCATTACTTCTATTCAGCATAGTACTAGAGGGCTCAACCAATTTGGTCATGCAGACAACGAAGTGAACAGAATAAGGACAAGAAGGAGGAAAACTGTCGTTACTCATTGTAATTGTAAATATGAATATGTACATATAAATTATTTTAAAAATCTAATTTTTTAAAATTAGAATACTCATATTTAACCATATTTAAAATTATTAATAATATAAAATAATTTTATTTGATATTTTACAAACCTGTAAAAAAGGTGAATAAACATTTTCCCCAAGATCTTTGCATTCCTTTAACATAGTTGGAAAATCCATGGGTTTTTGTTTTCAACTCAAAAACCACGCATCAGTATGTACTTTCTGTATATCTCAAATGATTTTGTAATACTTCATTTAACAGACACAGGAGCAAAATTTACCCATTCCTTTTAAGGATTACAATTAGATTTTATGTAGACTAGGAATGACCTGCCATAAACAGCACTGGGAAAGATGAAAGTTAGTGCAACGTGGTGCACGGATAAAAGAACAAATAACATTTGTCTATCTTCAATAACGGTGCTTGCTTCTGAAATTAAACCCAGCAGGTAGGAAGATTCTGAACAGACTTCAAATTGTTGAACATCTGCTCACCCTAGCACAATCTAAAAAAGGGAATGCATAACATTTTACAATGCTAAAATTCATACAATCTAGTTGAAATTATTACACTATTAAATTTTTTTGGAAGTCCATTTCAAACAGACCCCAAAACATTTTTACTTTCAAGTCATAAAATACTATTAAATTGACCTGAACAGCTCTTTAATTATATTAAAAACAGTTGAATATCTTTTCCTAATTTAGGTTTGTATCATTTCTTAAACTTTCTTGAAACAGAATATAAAATTAATAAACCCTAGGGTCAATTATATTTAAGGGAGATGGAAATTTAGAATTCAGCTTTAAGACAAAGCCACTTGATTTTCTTCTTTCTTATCCGTGTGGTGCTATAACGTGTCCTGACTTACTGTACATAAGAGAGGACCCAGTTCACTTCTGGGGTGACAAAAATACCCAAGAGTTTATTCTACTTACTAATACAGTAGTTATTCAAATGTAAAACAATTTGTGCTTCTAGTCCTGATGTCATAACTCACAGCATTGCAGAATTTGAATGTCCCTCCTCTGTAGAAGGACTTCACCCATTCTGATTGGCCCAGGGACCAAAATATCCTTCTGGAACGTGCAAACTGCTTGGCTTAGACAATTTAAGGCACATTGGGTGAACAGGTGCCACAGATGGCTCAAGAGTTTTGTATTTCATAGCTGGTTTCATTGCCTCAGTTTATCGTCTGTGCGCAAAAAGTCATGAGGCACATTTCAGCTCTCAAGTCAGTCATCTTCCTAGTCACAGACAAAACATGTTACTCATTGAATGCCGTTCTCAAAAGAGACAAAAATACAGTGATGAATGGATCAATTGTTGCCAGAGTTTGAGGGGAGAAGGGTGTGACTCTAAAGGCAAATCACAGGGATTTTTTTCTGGGGTGATAGAATTGTCTATATCCCAATCATGATGGTGATTACATGAATCTATACATGTGTTAAAATTCATAGATGTGTATACAAAGAAGTCCATTTTACTGTATGACAGTTTAAAAAATAAAATAAAATAAATCATCCTAAAAGAAAATTCAGAATGTCATTATTTGTAGAGAGGTTCTGTGTGTGACCCTAGATCCACACCCACACAATCCAGTTAAGTAAAAAGTTTTCTAAGCACAGGCTTTTGATGCTCCTATGTGTCTTAAACAGGGTTATTTAAAAGCATGCTAAGGCAATTATCCCCTGTTGATGCCTAAGGAGAAGAAAAAAGCTGCTTTTTAAAAAGCTTTTAAACAACATTTAAAGCAATAAACATAAAATAGCTTTGAAAAAGCTATTTTTTTCTTAAAACACCTCCCCCCACCATCACAAGTGGTTCTTTTGTTGGTGCCTATCTGGGATCCAAGGGAAAGCAATACTCTCAAAATTCTTTACTTTAATGTAAAATTGATTTGAGATTGCCCTTTCCCCCTCCTCTTTTTCTAGTGGTAGATCACATATCTGTATCATTATTCAACAAGTATCAGAACAAAGAAAAATCCTGCCCTTGATTGCATAGCAATATAGTAAAGAAAGTTTAGGGGTCATGGGACTATTTTTTGTTGCATTGTGTCTTTTGTATTTGTTACTTCAAATTTTATTCAAGAGTTGAGAGTTATCAGATAATAGAAAAGTGGAGATAACTTGAAGCAGAAGTGTGGTTCTATCATCTGTCCAAGAGATAAAAATCATAAGCTTATTAAATCCTAAGAGTTATATATCTGAATAATAGATACATAAAAATATAATTTGTATAAGAGTTCTGAGGACAAACCTGCATGTGTGGCTATAAAACATGAACTGAGTATCATGGAACTTGTATCAAGGACTTCAACAAATTTTTTTTTGCACTCAACCCTTTCATCTTCATGGAGTCAAAAGAAAATAATCAACTTTATTGCTCAGAAAATATCTAAATTGTAAAGAAACATTTTTTTTTCTTTTTTTTAGATATTTTCTCCCAATCTGTGGTTGGACTTTTTTTTTATTATTTATTTTTTATTTATTTTTATTTATTTTTTTATTTCATCTTATTGTTATGGGGGATACAGAATTGCAGGTTACATACGTTGCCCATGTACCGCCTTTCCCCCTGAGTCAGAGCTCCAGGCATGTCCGTTCCCCAGGTAGTGCGCGTTGCACCCATCATGTAGGTATATGTCCCTCCCCCCCCACCCCCCTTCCTGAGTCAGCACCTTCAAGTGTTACCATTCCCCAAACGGTGTGCAATGCACTCATTGTATAGGCATACCCCCAAGGAAACATTTTTGTGTTTTTGTTTGTATATAAATTTATTTTGGTGAAATGAATATTTGAATATCCTTTAGCTAAAATAATCAATTTCCTAGCTGGAAACATGGGTGCTTTCTCCTGGCTTTGCTGTGAGCTTATTCATTCAAGATAACTTGTTTCAGAGCAGAAACCAACTCAACTGCAATGAACTGTGCAGAATCATACATGTCTGAGCCTTTCTTAGCTTGCATCTTTCATGGGGGGTTTCAAAGCCCTAAAGCCCAAATTACCCAATGCTTTTCTTTACACTAAATGCCTTTATTTTGTGAGTCTGAGAATTGACATATTAATGCAATGAGACTTAGTCCTAAATCCAAATGAGAGAATCATCAGTCTGTGATTCCTTTTCTGAATTTCCCTGGGCATTTCATTAAAATACTTTCATTGACACATTGCATAACCTGCCTCAGAATATTGCTTTCACATTTATTTAAACTCATAATTGAGTTGATACTTCTTCCCAATGCTAGAGTTGATACTTCTTCCCAATGCTAAATGCCTTTTGAAAATAAAAAGTTAATGACGTTTAATGTTGCAAGAAAACATATTCATATATGCGTACATTACTGTGTGATAATTTGTAACACGAATACTTAATTGACATCTGGGAGACATAGCCAGCTGCTACGTAAAGTTGAAACAAAAAGGATTTGAAAAATAATTGGGATTTTCTTCAGAACTGATGATTGAAAAATCAGAGTGGAATAGTGAAGAAAACTGGCAAAATTTGTTAAATTATAGTTAGAACAGGGAAACACGTAAAGAACGATAAAACTAAGTAGATCTGCATGGAAACTGGCTTGTTCATCAAATACCTGACATTTATTATAAACACTGTGATTTTGCCTGAATTAATAAATGTATTTGAGGCATACTTTTCTCTCAGTAAAATTAGATAATAATAACTCTTAAATTTGCTGTGAAGATGAAACAAAAGCAGTGTCTACATTTTGAAAAGGTCTAACATAGTTCCTGCCACATAATAAGCACATGGTAAAAGTTAATTTCTTCTCCTTGTTTTCTGCCATTTAAAACTATGCTTCTCAAACTTTTTAAACCCACAGAACGTTTTATTTTCCTGTGAATTCTTGTCTGGAACCCAATATATAACAGATGAAATCAGAGCTTTTTTGACTGAAGAGGAATTTTGAGTCCAGGATTTGGGGTCCTGGGGTCTTCCCTCTGACTTGCACTCAATTGCCAACTCCCCATCCTGTCTCCCATCTTCATCCTCACTGTAATAGTGAAAGCCCTAGAAACCCTGTCTCAGTTTTCCAGGACTCCATCCAAGAAACACCATTTGAAAACCCCAACACCAAAGTTTAGAAAGACATCAAGTGTTTATATACAATAATACTCACCACAAGCATACTTAAGGACACAATCAAGTTAGTTACAGTAGAAAGTCATAAAAATAATCACCCATATGAGCTTAATGTTGTATGTTTACTCAAAACACATGAATATACATTATTTTTGTGTAAGTCTTTGATATAGGAACCAATTCTTTTTTTAAGGGGCATTATTCAATCAATTACAGTTCTTAGGAAAAATATGCTCATAATTCTATCATCTGTGATAACAAGCTTAGAAGTTTGTTTTTTTTTTAGTGTACAGCTCAATAGTGCTAAGTATCTTTACAGTTTTGTGAAACAGATCTCCAGAACTTTTTGTAAATCTGAAACTTTATCCCCATTAAACAACTCCCCCTTTCTACCTCCCTCCATGGATTTTTTAAGAAAAGTGAAATAAAATATTAAAAATACCTGGACACTCATCTAAGAGCAAAATCTTCCTATTATTTTCCTAAACTTTTCCTGGACTCTCATGCATACTTAATTCAAAAGTGGTTTTAAGTAATATAACTTCCTAAAGCATTCAGATTAATTTTCTTAGAAGAAACAATTATCAGCTCTCCCTCCTCTTTATTTTATTTTATTATAATTTAAGTTTCAGAGCTATATCAAGCACAATTAGCTGAAACATAAGAAACAACTTTACACATTCTTAGTAAGTGTGCACCTGATTGTAGAAGCAGTGACCAGCACTCTAACGAATGATATACAAGCCATGAGCTCTAGCAGGTTATCAACATTGACCAGTATGATTTAAAAAAAAAGAATAACATGCATTGATTAACAGAACATGTTTGTCAAATGGAAGTCATTGAAAATGTGAAAGTGTGTTTTTCTTTTTTTTTTTTAAGAAACGGGGCCTCGCTCTTGCTCCGGCTGATCTCGCACTCCTGAGCTCAAGTGATCCTCCTGCCTCAGCCTCCCAGAGTGGAGAAAGTGCCTTTCTGTCTATCCTCTCTCACCCTTTCTCTATCTGTCATAATCTATCTAGCTATGTGCCTATGTAATTTATAAGAATATATAACCTATATTAATTTGAAAATACAAAGGTGGCAACTATGAAAATTATCACTGTTGATTGCACACTTTGAAAACAGTTATATAGTATAAACAGGAATATTGTATAGATCAAATACTTACATTTAATGCTTTGCTATTATGCTGAAGATATAGGGAATCCAAGTAACTAAATCTATAAATAGCATGTAACTGTAAGCAACATAGCTGCCTTTCCTTAACTAAGCTATAAGAAGTGTTTATATTTTTAAAAAATTTAAAATAAATTCCTTTTACCTTCAGCCTAAAGTATTGGAAGAGCATGTCAAACTGAAATGAAAGGAGAAAAGGAGGCAAAGTATTTTTTAGTTTAGGAGAGAAAAACATCTAACAAAGGATTACAAATTTTGGAAGTACCTAGACTTTTAGAAAGAGATTTGGGGGTTTCTATAGTCTGAAGATCAAATGGGCAGTTATGAAATGCTGCAGAGGTCTGTAATTATTTTAAAATTGATATAGAATTTACCAATTTGCTGCTGCCGAGATAGAGCTGCCTATCTCTTCACCTTGGATCGTTAATGAAAAATTCTCAACTCCTTCCATACCTGTATTTTCCACTCACACTGGTTTGTAATTAGGTATAACTCAGTAGAAAATCTTTATCATCTGCTGATTTTGAGGGGCTGGGATCTGATCCAACTTTTTGACTTTTTGCCATTGTCTTTTTCACTTGATTTCTAGTCGCACTCTCTAATCCTTAGAAGGCTTTCAATCATAATCTGTCAAACTCTGTCTTTGAAATATGTAAGTCCAGCATAGACACTACAAATTGGGCTTGTTTTCCTCCCATTGATTTTTAATCGTGTCTGTTTTTTAATGAAAACAAAAATTCTATGTATGGGGTCAATGGCTTTAGCTCACATTCTATGAAAGTATCTCGCTTATATTACTGAGTTCTAGAGGTTTTTGCTACAGTCCTTTTTTTCAAGAATTCAATTGCTTATTCACTTGTATATGTGAGACAATTGAGAATGCAACTTTTACATCCTACTCTTTCCGGGTATTCTTGAGGTAAGTTATGTGGCCTTTGCCTTGATCACACAAAGTTGCAGCACAGAAACAACAGTCTATGAATTCTTGGAAGGAAGCAAGCAATTCAGTGCTACTAATCACTCTGTTATTTTTAAACATGTTTGGTATTTCAGCTAAAAAGCAAGCTGTGTGATAGATGAGACAATTTTGGCATCTCAGTAGTTTATGGGAGAATATGTTCTTTAATCCTACACCTACTAAAGCAGGATCTTCTTTTTCATATTCTGGTTCAATGAATTGCTAAACAAGTGAAATGCACACTCGTACACTTTTCCAAGCTTGCTCCTGTGAGCATCCCTGTTGTGCTGATAGCATATAGTTTCTGGTTTCTGTATCAATCATTTATTTAGCTCATGAGTCTGCCATTTAGTCAGATTCAATGAGAAAATCATGTCTCTGCTGTACATGACATCAGCCAGGATGGTTTAAGCAGGGGCAGATTCCACTTTAGGATGACTCATGTGACTGACAAGTTGGGCCTTGTTCCTCCAAGTGGGCTTCTTTACATGGTCTTTGCACAGTTTGTCCCAGTTTCTTTATAGCATAGTATTTGGGGTCCAAGAGTGAGTGTCCAAAGAAACAGGAAGTACAACCTACCAGATTCCTAAGCAGGAATTTCTTACTTTACAAATATAAGGGAGATTTCTATTTATATTTTTGTAACTAAATTCTAGCCTAATTACTCATGGTGCAAGATTATGTTCCATGTATTATCAATTCTCAGAATGTTTAAGAATTGCTTTATACTTTAAGAAATGACTTTTTAGT